>NW_022103906.1:32436389-32451724 GCF_000313985.2 Echinops telfairi
CAAAATCTTTGGCAGATTCATTCTTTTCTCCATTTATCATGATGTTAACTATTGGTCCAGTAATTCGACTTTTGAATTTTTTACATTTAGTGGTAAACCATACTGAAGAATGAACTCCTTGGTCTTCACCAACAAGTGCTTCAAGTAACTCACCGTCAGCAAGAGGTTGTATCAGTTATATATCATCGGTTGTTAATAAACCTTCTTCCGATCCTAAAGACATAGTTTTCTTCATATAATCCAGCTTCTCTGATGATTTGCTCGACAGATAGACTGAATAAATATGTAACACCTTTCCTGATTTTAAGCCATGTCCCGTTCATACAGCTGCTTCTTGATTCCTGTACAAGTTCTGCATGAACACAATAAAGTGTTCTGGAATTCCCATTCTCCTCAAGGTGATCCATAGGTTTTTATGATCCACATAGTAGAAAGCCTTAGCATAGGCACACACACAAAAGACAAGTACTCATCTTTCTAGTATTCTCTGCCTTCAGCCTTGGCACCAGCAACAATATCCCTTGTTCCGTGGTCCCCTATGAATGTACCCTGTATCCCTGGCAGTTCTCTGTCAATATATGGCTGCAATCTGTGTTGGGTGATCTTCAGCAAAATTTTACTGGCATGAGATATCAATGACATTGCTCTATCATTTGAGCATTCTGTTGGGTCACCTTTCTTAGGAATGAGTATAAATTTAGAAAATATTCTGGTATTATCTTGTATATTTTCAACCTTAGGTTTAGAATTGGTGATATTTCCTTATATTGAGAAACAATTTTTCAAAAAATGCCTAGTGTACTATCAACAGTGTCATTGTTCTCAGAAAAATGAATGATGAATTAATCAAAACGAATGATGAAACAAATGCAAGTATCCATTAATAATCGGAATGTCAAAATACACAAAGAACAAATCTAGGAAAATTGGAAGTCATCGAAAATTAAATGGAACACATGAAAATTGATATCTTAAGCAATAGGGAGCTGTAATGCACTTGTTTGATTAATTTTAAATCAGACAATACTGTTTCAGGAATGACAGATTTAGTAGAAATGTTTTCATATTCACCATCAAACAGAACATGTTGAGATCTGTCTCAAGTCCGTGCTCGATATGATAGGATACTTATCAAAATCCTTACAAATTTAACCACTTACCACGTAAGCCAGTGTTGATGTAATTGAAGAATTCTGTCAGTTTCCTTAGCCTGAAATTGATCAAACATACTCCTATACTAAAGATGCAATGATAATCATTGGTAATTGGAGTGAGAAAATTGGAAACAAAGAGGAAGGATCCATAGTTGAAACGTTTCTCTCACCTTGGAGATAGGAACAAAGCTGAAGATCACTATTAAAATTTCCAAGATTAGTGATTTTGTCATTTCAAATACCTGTTTCAACAACATAAACAGTGGTTATACACGAAATGGCAGGCCTCATCAAGTGGGACTATAAAGGACTCACATTGACAGTAAGAGATCAGGCTTTATATCATTAGCCAAAAGCAAGGCCAGGGGCCAACTCTAAGACAGACCATCTTAAATGTAGGTTCAGGTGAAAACTGAAAAATATAAATAAGTAAGTAAAACCAGTCCACAAGACCCAAAAATACAACTTTGAGTGTATCCCACCTCAATTCTAAGACAATCTCAATAATGTGTATGTTGCATTGAACATTAATAATTGAAAATCTAGCACATGTGTGCTGATATCAGGAGCATCATATAGGCAGAAAGAAAAAGTCAATAAAAAAGTAGAAAGAAAGGGGAAAAAATGTGATTGACAGAAGAGACTTTGAACCTTGCTCTAAAATGTAAATTAACTAATGCAAAGGGAAGACATGATTAAGTAAAATTCCAAAAGAAAGCTCAAGACTCATGAAATGTGCAAAAATCTGGAATTAAAAAGCAAACCGGGAAGAGAAAAAAGAGAAAGTGTCAAACCTGGATTTGCAACATTGAAGTCTTCTATAGGCAAAATATTGAGTGATCTGGGAAGCGTCAAAAGATGAAAGAAGGAATGCATACTCACTGCACCAAAGAGAATGAGTCCACCTTCCAGAATTTCAAGAGGTAGCGCTATGATGAAGAAGCAATGGGCCTAAAGAAAACGCCCCGGCTGCACTGAAGCCATTAGCACAAATGAGACTCCAAGGACTTAGGCAGTGTCCATGTTTCAAGTAAGGGACGCAGCCTTGGGCACTTCCCGTGTCTGTGCCAAGAAATTTGGAGCACAGCTACCTGTCTGGCCAGCTGGAAGAGGTCCACATTAGTGGCCATTCCAAAGTATTCAACGGAACGTGAGAAGTATTTAACAATAACATTGTCATCACACACAAGTACGATTTTGCTGAACCGAATTCACAGTGGTTGCATTAACGGGCTGCGAGGCATTCAGGAGGACATGGACCCAGGGATACCACTGCTGATAGCAGATGCGTCAAGCAGAAAAGATCATAAAAATGTCTATTTGTGTTTTATTGACAATGCAAAGACATCCAACTGTGTGGATCATAAACTATCAATAACCTTTTGACAAATGAGTATTCCATAACATTTGATTGTGCTTCTGGGAAACCTGTTTATAGATTAAAATGTAGTTGTTGTTTTTTAACAGAACAAGGGTATGCTGCTTGGTTTAAAATCAGGAAATTTGAATGTCAGGGTTGTAGCATTTTCCTATACTTCTTCAGTCCATATGCAGAGAGAATAATATGAGAAACTAGGTGATATAAAGAAGAATGTGGCATCAGAATTGAAGGATCTTTTAGAATTTATGGCACATTCTTGCTTGCTGAAAGCAAACAGGATGAAAGTCAATGAATACATATTGATGAACGTCCGAGAGTACACCCTGCAGTATGTATTACAACTCCAGGTAAACAAAATAAAAATAGCTTCCTAACTGGACCAGTAGACAACAGAATGATAAACGGGGAAAAGATTGAATTTGTTTAAGACATTCCTGTGTAGAATAGAATTGCATCTTGGCTATTTCAAGACTTATGATCTCCTGACTGCTGCTTCCATGAGAATTGATTGGGGACCCACACAAGACAAACTCCTTGACAACTCACTCTTTTCTCCCTTTAATGATGTTACCTATTGATCCGGTGGTGAGGATTTGGTCATCTTTATGTGGGTTGTCATCCACACTGCAGTCCTTGCTCTTCAGCACTCAGCAAGCGCTTCAAGACCTCTTTGTTTTCAGAAAGCGAAATTGTTCCATCTGTGTATCACAGGTTGTTAATACGTTTCTTCATATATTAAGAAAGATTCAGATAAAAGATTTAAAAGAGGATAGTCATGATAGGATGTTCATTCAGTAGGACAGATGAGAATACAACATTTAAAAAGAGTAAAAGAGCTAGTGTTTTATCAAGGGATAAAATCTGATATATTTTTATTAGATTCTGGTTCATTGATTCTGGTCAGTTTCATGGGTCCATAGTCACACTTAGATGAAATCAGACACTCTTTATATAATAGACCTTTATGTCAAATCTTCTGAGAGTCAAATATTCTATTAACAAAATCCTAAAATCTTTTTTTTATTGAGTTTAATTGTCAAAGGGACCATCTGCTTGTACTAAACGAGAGTGTGTACTTTCCGCGAGCTTTAGGAGCGTAATGGGTTGAGAGAGTCAGTCCCAACGAGGATATGTGTTCCAGCGCTCTTTGCAGATGTGCTCCGGGAAGATAATGAAAACGCCACCTGCCAAATGGGCCAGGAGAGATGTGGACAAGGAGGTGCTAGTTCCACCCAGGAAGTAGAATAAGGGTCTCGTCGAGGACCATGACACATTCTAAATTTAGGGAGCTCTCTAAGTATCTATGTGCTCAGTGGAATTCAAGAATTGCTAAAACCTCTGCTGACTGCCTCTCCCAATCTTTTTCTGAAAAGAAATGCTTACTGAAATATCCTATTTTTCTTCCACTTCTGAATGTTGGCTGGATGAATTGGAAGGGATCAGATCACTTCTTCTTTCTCATGCATAAGCCTCTGCATTAAGAAGGTCCATGTTTGGACTTGAGAAGGAGACTGTTGCACATTGTCCCTGGTATGCAGCTACACAGTGTCCTCCAGAGATCATGGATTTTGAGCTTGAAGCCTTGATTTAGCTTTTGGTTTGTTTCCTGATTGTCATGGGTGTGGGCATTTTGCATGTGGGAAGAATAAGCAGAACATTTGGTGTCCAGAAGTGAGAACGGTGGGAATGAATAGCTAAGACTGCAAATAATTGATGCATTTCAATTATGGTTTTAGTGAAAAATAATGAATATACCATAGACTTCTAGAAGAATGAACAAAGAACATTAAGAAGTACAGCCAGAATGCTTCATCGAAGCCAGGACAGTGGGACTTCATGTTATAGACTTTGGACATGCTGTGTGAGGGATAGAGGTGCAGGGCCCAGCGGGAACTCAGACTTGGTCCAGTCGTGGGTCAGCGAGTCAGAGAAACAGAGGAGGATTGTTTGGGAGATGGTTTGACATATGGCTACAACAATGAGCTTAACAAAGAACAATTGTAAGGAGAGTGCAGAACTGAGTGGTGTTCTGTTCTGAGAAGATAATAAATTAAACCAGTCAAATGTCAAAATATCAAGACTTAGTTGCTCTAAAATTTTCAGATTTAACAATATTCTTGTCTTACAAATTCGAGCACATAAAAATGGGCAGTTTCTCTTTCCTCATTCCTAGTTGACAACGCTTGTGAGAGAAGGGTGAGGAGTGTTATCTTTACATTCCTCTACTCTGAGTGCCAATGAGTAAATGAATGGAAAGATAAATGGAGATATAGGTGATTATTTTAAATTTATATCAATAGTCCCTTTGATATATGCAACTCACTTTTCAGTAGCTAAGTGCAGGAGGGTGTAATGTAATACCTCCTTTTACACACACATGCATATCTTCATTGAGTTCTCCCTGCAGTCTATTGATTCCACCATTTAAATACCACATAATCTGCCTTATTCTCCAACTTCAGTGGCTTAATTTGGAACCTCATTATCCCTTGCTTGGACTCTTGCCATAACGTACTAATTGGATACTACATCTTCTACATGTTTACCCTGCCATCCATTCTTCACGCAGTCCTCTTCATGTAAAGCCAATCACGCCACTGCCTTACTAACAACATTTGAAGATTCAATTAGAGCGGAATAAAATTTAACTCCTTAGCAACTCAAAAGGCCCCTTTATCTGGGCCATAATATTGACATACCTCCTTTTATTGTGTTTCTCTTGATTGCTCTTCAAATATATTGTGGTGTTCTTGTGTTTGTTTGTTTGTTTGTTTGTTTGTTTGTTTGAATAAATTAAGGGGTTGTGGGGAACTTGCATCAAGCAAGTCTATCATGGTCATTTTTCCAACAGCTGTAATCACTTCATATCTGTGCACTGCATTTTGGTAATTCTCACAATATTTCAAACATTCTACAATGTTATTGCACTCTTAATATACTACAGTATAGTGTAACTCTTTTTATATGCAGTGGCAAACCAAAAGTATTCATGTGACTGGGATTTTATTTTAATATTCACTTTATTGCTTTGGTCTGGAACTGAACCCACAATGCCTCAGAAGTATATATGTATATTTCAGGGAACCTGTAATCATTGTCTCTCCTCCACATGTTATAAACATGCATGAGCTATGTAAACTATATAAACACGCACAGGCCCTGCTATTACTTAAGAAAAGGGTTGTTTGCCTGAAAATCACCTACACATCAATAACAAAATATAACATCACTTAACTGCTACAGTTAATTAAATGTCTATTATGGTCTAGACATTGTGGTAAACTTTGCAGATTGTTTGTTGTTATTAGTTTTCTTGCGTAGTCTCTGACTCCTAGCGACCCCTATGTAGAACAATTAAATGTTGCCCAGTCCCGTGTCACCCTCAGGCTTGCCGTCATGTTTAAGTCCATTGTTGAATCCTAATTTGGGGGGCGTGTCTTCTTTTATCAGACAACATTCTGCTATGATCCATGTGTTCCTGTGACTGACTTTCAGAACACCATGCCTTTCTTCCTTGTCTTAGTCTGGAAGCTCCATGACTTTTTGCCACAATGAGCCTGTTTGTATTTGAACTTCTAGGGTCATCAATTCACAGCACTTTGAAGTCATTGTCTCTCCTCCTTAGGTCATACGTATGCAGGCACTATGTCAGTGGGCACACTATTCCTTAAGAAAGGGTGTATTTGTCACAGAAGCAAGCCACATAATGCAAAAAACTGACTGGTAGTAGACCCTTACTTCATCTTCATATCTCTTACCTTATTATCATTAAAAATAGGACAGTAAGGAAACTAAAGAGAAGAGATTAAAATAAATTCACCAACATTTACACGACTAATAGATCGAAGAGTTTGAAGCAACCCTGGGCCTTTCTGACTGCAGAGTCCATTGTAACTGTGGTGTTGAGTTTGTCTCAGGGAGCCCAGTGGGACAATTGATTAGGGTTTGGCTGCCAACTACGCAATGGAGAGTTCAAATGTACCAGCTATTTTTTGAGAGAAACGTGAAGCTGTCTGCTCAAATAACATATCATCGTCTCGGAAATGCTACAGAGAAATCTACTCTCTTCTATGGGGTTCTTACGAGTTAGAATCCATCTGAAAGCAATAAACTTGGTTTAGTTTCTTTGGTGATGTTGCCTTTAAACAAATCTAAATGTTTGCCCTTGTAAAGTGCCTTTCCTGACTTAATATTCATGAACATCACAAATGTGCTAAACAATACCGAGGCGAGTCCCTTTGTTCAAGATGAGGGTAGAAATACCCTCCACACAATTTCCTGAAAAACACGCAACATCACAACAGTCTGAATCATTTGGCACATTCTCTCAACTTGGTGCTAGGAAACTAGCCAAATGTGATAGAAACTGTTGAATTTGGAGATATCTGCACTCCAACTGTCTTCAATGCGATTCGATTGCAAATAATTATGAATACATACAAGAACACCTCCCCACCCCCCACCCACCCCCACCCACACCCAACCAGGAACAGCGCTGCTGTGTTTTGTGCCATCTGGCTGGAGGGATTGTTGAAGGCCTGGAGGAAAACCAATGGAACCACCACCAGGATCAGAAAACTGCTGCAAACACTGGGAGCCCTTCGGGAGGCAGTGGGGGTGCTTGGAATGGAAATTTGTCTTTGTGGAATTCTGAATGGGGGAAGGACATCCAAGGTTAGCCACAGCCAGCCGAGGAGAGATACTAGTGGAGTATGTGAGCAGAGAGTGAATTGCTTACACTGTAAACACGCATCAGAAGTTTTCCAAGGAATCTTTTTTTCAACACAGCTACACAAACCTTTTACTCTTTTTTGGCCACCCAAACCTTCTTTACCTTGTGCTACACCCAGGAAATCAATTTTATACACAAAGAGCACCTGTTAGACCTTTTCTGAACTGGGAAGTTGTCCTTAGGATCTCCAATGACTGATTATTGTAAAGTGCATTGTTGTATCCCTTACAATGCAATTGTTTGGCTGAAAATTGAGCCCCGTGGGTAAGATCACTTCCAGACCGGAGCGTGACCAAGAGCCAGATTTACTGTCAGATAGAGACTGGTGGAACCCCAGAGACTATGATCATCCAATTTATTCTATTGTAAATTTATCATCTATGTTTTAAAATGCAATAGGAAATGTTAACTATATAGAAATATAAACAAGCAAATATGAATCCACCAAATAGATTCAGCAAATAAACTTTTATGTTTCTTATTTGGTATAAATTGATAAAAAATCGTAAAGTGTATTTCCACCTTTAGGGCGTTGATCCAAGGAGAATTACATTTCCAATGCAATGTGCTAGTGTGTGGTATTTAGTTCACAAGGCCTCTAGTGCTGATGTGCAAAGCAGAGTTTTCCACCTATTCACTTTATGACAATAATCAAGTTCTATCTTCATGAGGCTCAGTTTGTTGTTGTTAGATGTCATTGAGTTGATTCCCACTCATAGCAACAGAATGAAATATGAAATGTAGATATAAACCTAAATAAACAACACCTAATTCATTAAGAATAAAATATTATGGCAATAGCACAAAAGGGCTTCCAAGAGGCTAAGGCAGCGGCTTTTATCCTGTGGGTCATGACCCCTTTGGGGGTCAAACGACCCTTTCACAGGGTTTGCCAAATTCATAACAGTAGCAAAATTACCGTTATGAAGTAGCAACGAGAATAATTTTATGGTTGGGAGGGGCCACCACAACATGAGGAACTGTATCAAAGGGTTGCAGCATTAGGAAGGTTGACAACCACTGGTCTAAGGGAAAATTCCATGCTCTTCGATTCAATTTTTTTAAAGAACGTTTTGAACCTCCTCCTATTTATTTATTTTTTTCCCAACTGATTTGAAAAGCCACTTCATAAGTTTCCATATCTGAGCCTGTCTGTTCTGTTTCCTTCTGCTCTTCAATTGCTCTAGTTCTCCACCCTTGCCTGTTACTCCACGTTTCTCCTTGCTGTTGGCTGCCCTGCAGTTGTCTGGAACTCCTGGTATCCTTGTATATGACAGAAGAACATATTACCAATGCTGTGTCATCTTCGTGCCTGATACTTACAATTGTGTGTCAACTTTATTAAGCCAGGATTCTCAGTAGCTTTGTAGTTAAGACACAGTCATCCAACATGATATTTAATACAATGTGATCACTTCCATAATAAGATCTGCTATGAGAAGCTAGTCAACTGGAAAGAAATTTTCTCAGGACTGTGGCCCCCACCCACTCTTTGTGAACACTCTAAGAAGGTCTCTGGGTCTGGGTTCTACATTGGGTGTTGCATCTAACACCCCGTTCTTTGGATTTGAGCCAAAGGTCTGCCATATTACCTGTCAATCTTGAATTGATTTGCTTCTGCAACTCAAGATGGCCCTTTGACTTACCAAATTTGAGGGTCCCTGCACAATCTTCAATCTTACCTGTCAATTTTTATTTATTCACGTCTCTAGCCAGAAGCTTGCTCACAATCTAAGCTGTTACTCTTGGCCTCATCAACCCCTATAGCTATGTGAATGAGAAGGTACAAGCCTGAGAGCTGATCCACGAACTTGGAACATGACAGCCACTGCAACTTTGTGAGAGATACCTGGAGATATATATGAACCTCTCTAATTTTGCTTCACTGGATCATTCAGATGAAGACCATGAATGATATTTGATACGTTGGAGCTCATCATGGAGGCACCTATATTAATTTACCTCAACGAGGGCTTCCCTTTATTTCGCTTAAACTCTGCTTTACCAAACATGATATTTTTTTTTCTAATGACTTATTTTTCATGATGATATGTCCAGAGTAAACACGTAACCTTCTAATAAATTTTTCAATATGTATTTGCGAGCCAATACTCCTTTTCTCTTCAGATCGTCTCTGCAAATCTTGATACATTATTCTTCCATTTAATTTTAAATTTCTTAAAACAAAGCAAACTGTTTGTTAGAAGGCCATTGCTGGAAACAATAGAATCACAATGGAGAGTCACAGCTTCTCATTCATGAACATAGTTTATATCACCAGTCATTTCATTATAGTTTATTGTCCTTCAAACATTATCCTTTTTCCACAAAATTTATGGCCTACTATTCTAAAAAGTAATTCTGTCTACTATGTTGTTCTTGTGGACAGATTTTGCTAAATTGTTGTTGTCATTGTTAGGTGCTATCGAATCTGTTCTTAACCACTGGAGCCTTATGCAGAGGAATGAAACCCTATGCAGTCCTGAGTGGTCCGTGCAAGTTCCCTATGCTGGAACTCATGGCTGCCATCCAGCTGGGCACGGCCTTCCTTTTCTTGGCTGTCCTTCTACTCTACTAAGTGGGATGTCCTTCTCCAGGAACTGGCCTCTCTTGATAACGTGTCCAAAGCACTGAGATGAAGTTTTTCTATCCTCACCTCTAAGGAGCTTTCTGGTTCTACTTCTTCCAAGGAAGATCTTTTCTTTTGGTACTACATAGTACTTTCAAGATTCTTTGGTAGGGGGGGAGCGGGGAAGGAGGGGAAAAAATGAGGACCTAATGTCAGGGGTTTAAGTGGAGAGAAAATGTTTTGAGAAACGATGTACAAATGCGCTTTACACAATTGATGTGTGTATGGATTGGGATAACAGTTGTATGAGCCCCTAATAAAATGTTAAAATATACATATATATATGTACAGCAATAAAACCCTGCCTATCTCTGACAAAAACAAAAAAAAAGATTCTTTGGTAGGTCCATGATTCAAATACATCTATTTTTCTTTGATCTTCCTTATAAAATGTCCAAGTTTCACAAGCTTATGAGACAATTGAGAACACTACGGCTTGGGTTAGGTGCATCTTAGTCTTCCAAGTGACATGCTTGCTTTTCAGCACTTTGACAAGATCTGGTGCAGCAGATTTACCCAATGTGCTGTGTCATTTCATCTCTTGAGCATTAACTGTGGATCCAAGCCAAATAAAATCTTTAACAACTTCAATCTTTTTTTCTATTTATCAACATGTTACCCAGTGGTTCAGATGTGAGAATTTTCATCTTCTTTACAATGACTTGTAATCCCTACTGAAAGCTGTAATCCTTGGTCTTCCTTAGGAAATTCTTCAAGTCTTCCTGACTTTCAGCAAGCGAGTTTGTGTCATCTGTGTATCACACGTTCTTAACAAGCCTTCCTCCAATCCTAATGTTGTGTCCTTCTTTACAAAATCCAGCTTCTCAGGTGACTTGCGTAGCATACAGATTGAATAAGTCTGGTGAGAGGATACAACCTGACACACAACTTCACAGATTTTAGACCGTGCAGTATTCTCTTGTTCTATTTGTACAACTGCTTCTTGATTCATGTAGATTCCTCTTGAGTACAATGAAATATTCTGGAATGCCTATGCTTCTCAATGTTATCTATGGTTGATTTGATCCACATAGTCAAATGCCTTGCCACAAAAATAATAATAAAACCAAACACACACACAGTAAACATTTTTTCTTGTATTCCCAGATTTGAGCTATGATATATCTGATGTCAGCAATAATATCCCTTGTCCTCTTTTGAATGGAATTTCTAGAAGCTCCTTGTAAATCTACTACTATAAACATTGCTGAAAGATCTGCAGCAAAATTCTACTTGCATGTGATATCAGTGCTATTGTTCTATAGTTTAAGCATTCTGTTCTTTACCTTTCTTCAGAAAAGCTACAAAACTGGTTTTCTTCAGGCATTTGGCCAGGTACCTGCCTTCCAAATATCTTGGTATAGATGAGTGAGTGCTTCCAGTGTTTCATCAGTGAGTTGAAAAATTTCCGTTGTTATTCTTTTAATTCCTGAAGCCTTGATTTTCACTAATGCTTTCAGTGAAACTTGGAGTTATTCCTTCAGTACCATTGGCTCTTGATCATATTCTACTTCTTGAAATGGCTGAATGTTGACTAATTCTTTTAACACAATGATTCTGTGTATTCTTTCCATCTTCTTTTGATGCTTCTTGCATGATGCACTATTTTGTCAATAGCATCTTTTTATATTACAACCTGAGACTTCAATTTCTTTCTCTGGTTCTTTAAGCTTAATATATGCTGAGCGTATCCTTCTAGTACATTGACAAGAGCAATCAGAGGTTTGGGCCAGATTTATAAGAGGATGTAGAAAAAGAGCTATCATTGCTGATGTCAGATCTTGACTCAAAGCAAAGTATACCATGAGGGTGCTTACTTGAGTTTTATTGACTATGCCAAAACAGTTGATGGTGTAGATCAAAACAAACATGGATAGCCTTAAGAAAATGAGGATTCTAGAACCCATCATTGTGCTCATGCAGAACTTGTACGCCAATCAAGAGGCAGTTGTGTGAACAGAAGAAGGGTATACTGCATGGTTGACAATCAGGTAAGGTATGTGATAAGGTCGTATCTTCTTACCGTTGTTTTTGATCTTTATGCTAGCTAGGGACATCATCAGAGAAGCTGGATTTTCTGAAGGAAAATGTTGCATCAGAATTGGAGGAGTCATATTAACAAACTGAGATCTGCAAATAATAGAACTTTGCTTGCTGAAAGTGAGGGGGACTTGACGCACTTGCTGATGCAGATCAAGGATTATAGCCTTCACTGTGGATTACAGCTCAATGTAAAGAAACCAGAATCCTCACAGTTGGACAGCAGGTTGCATCATGATTGAAGGAGAAAAGGTTGAAATTGACAAGGCTTTCCTCTTGCTTGGATCCACAAGCAATGCTCACGGAAGCAGCAATCAAGAAATCAAAAGACTTGTTGCACTGGGGAAATCTGCTGCACAAGACCTCTTTGTTGTTCTTGTTAGGCACAGTGGAGTCAGTTCTGAACCCCTAGTGACCCTTTGCTCAACAGAAAAAACACTGCCTTGTCCTGTGCAGCTCTCACAATTGTCCCTAAGTTTGACCCCATTGTCGCAGGCACTTTGTCCATCTCTCTCTTTGTGGGATTTCCTCTCTTTTGATGACCCGCTACTTTACCAAGCAGGCTGTTCTTCTCCAGGGAATGGTCTCTCCTGTCATGTCCCAAGTACATGAGATGAAATATCATCATCTTTGCTTTTAAGGAACACTCTGAATGCACTTCTTCCAAGACAGATTTGCTTGTCTTTTTAGTAGAATTTGGTATTTTCAATATTTTTGACAGCACCTCAGCTCAAATATATCAATTCTTCTTTAGTCTTTGCTATTCGACGACCAACTTTCATATGTGAGACAATTTAAATGACCATTTCTTGGGTTGGGTGCAACTTAGTCTTCAAAGTACCATCCTTGCTTTTCAATCCTCTGAGAGCTGAAATCCTTCTCTTTCCCTAGGTTTTAGAATGAATGCTTTCAAGTTTGACCAGAAGGATTTTCAAGCTAGCATTTGAATTACACTTTGCTTTAAAATTGTTTGGGATAGAATTTTGTTCCTGAAAAAATGTGTTAAAATGTAATCCCTATATAATCCATTTCAAAATGTTGTTTGTTTGTTCATTATATAAAGATGTTGTAGCAGTGTAGTGTGCGTTTCAAGTTAATCACTTCTGAACTGTAAAAAGAGCCGGTGAGGACAGTGAAAGAAGCAGATATGGGGGAAGACAGATGGCATGCAAATGGATATCAACAGGATCGCAAAGGAATAAAAGCCGAAAGGAGACAAAGGCCTTTCGCCTGAGCCAACAGAGTGAGAAATCTTTGCTTAGAACTGGTATCCTGAATTGAGACTTCTAGCCTCCTACACAGTGAGAAAATGAATTTGTATTGGTTAAAGGCATCCGCTTGTGGTATCTGTGTTACAGTAGCATCAGATAACGAACAGTGGCTGCAATTGAAGTTACCCCTGGGTTAAGTGATAATAATAATCCCTGGTCTTTATCCAAGATGAATCTTTTTTTTTTGTACAAGTCAAATAGCCATGTTAAATAATATGTGGTGAGAATTGCCACCCTGACTTCTTCAAGTCCTTGAAGTTGTCACAAATCGCAGTATTGCCTTTGGAACACAGAATGGACTGTGTAACTAATGGGAGATGGATCTGAGCCCATACACCATTAATAATTTTAACTCCCTGTGGGTCTTGTGGGCTACAGTGACATCTGGAGACTTATAAAGTCTCCAGATAGTTTCAATATAAAGTTTCAATATAAAGCCAGCATCTCGTAATCCCCTTAAAACCTGATTATTTTCTTTTTCCTCAGTGAATAGTCTTGTAAAAGACTGTAAGTTCCTGTGGGAAAGGCCAGAAGAAAGACAAACAGTAGACATTTTTGGTGGCATAGTGGTGATCTTCCTCGAGGGGCCTGGCCTGCCCTTCATTTAAGAGTTCATGGGTCTGTAAGGGGCTCACGTGTGCAATTAATGGACAGGCCATGACTCTCTCTAGTCTAATGATTCAAGTTAGACTGTTGTTCACTTGACCTAGAATTCTTCCATTGTACACATCACATAAATATATAGTAGGTTCCCATCTATTTCACTCCCAAGGGCGTTTTACCAAAATAACCAACACCATAAGCCCATATGAGTCAGACTACTTTGATTGCAATGTTGACTCAGCCGTCCACTAGGGAAACAGCACCCACCTTGTCTTTATCAGTTACATGGTATCACTTGGTCCCTACCACCCCTGGGTCCAACAAAACCCATTGCATTGTAGTGTCTTGATTCAATCAGGGCAGTTCCCACTCTCAGATAAGACTTACATAAAATAGTCATCATACTAGTCATCAGAGACCCTGGGCCTCCTGTCACAAATTTGTTCCTCACTGTTATGATAAAAAGTGTATCTTCTGAGAATTCCAAGTGGAGGTTACGGGTCTAACCGGATAAATATAATCTAATGTGCCACTTCCCTTAAACTTTTGAATTCTTTCCTCTACAATGTATCTAGGCAAGTCTGTTACTTAAACTGGATCTATTGTAAATCATCATATAATCCATCTGTCTTCTAACCACAAGGTCAGCAGTTAGACACTACCAGCCGTTCTGTCAGCGAAATGTGAGGCTCTGTACCCAGATCCACAGGGAGAGTGTGACCCTGTCCTACATGCTCACTAGGAGGCAGAATATACTCGCTAGTAGTAAGGGGTTTTGGTATTATGTAATCCATGTTTCAGTGAAGCAAATCAAATCAACTTTTACAGCCTCTCCCAATCTCGCAAGCTGAAATATTGACAGTAAATTTTTTGCTTAATGGACTCATATTGATAAACTCAGACTCATCCAACTTTATATTCCTTGAAGCATTATCCCGCACCATCAATGGCCTGTCTCATAGATAGTATCCAGTTTATATATATTAGAAAAATCAAGCTGGCATTTTAGGGTGTAACATACCTCTTTCTGTATTACAAGGTGCACTTCACCTTTTAGGGTTCAATGGGATTTAAGTGTAGCTATGTGTTTAGAAATAATGTGTGCTAAGGGGTGTTTTTTGTTTGATTTTTTAATATCAGATAATGTCCCAGCAATCTCCCAGTTCCTACTCAAGGTGATATCTCAGAAAAATGACAACTCACACATATATGTTAATCTCACCACATAAGAGGTTGGCTTTCTTGGCAGTAATGATTCTATAGAATTTAGGGGCTCAGTGTCCCCAACTTCCAAATTACCTATGCATATGTTCCTATCCCAAGATCTACCATTTTGTTTCTTCTTAACAATGACCTCACTTTAACATCAGATAACATTCAATATTAGGAATTCAATTGACATTATATCCCATCTATCTCGTTATAAGACTCAGGATCTGGATGTGGTCATAAAAGCTCTGTTACTACATGAAGTAGGACTTTCTTTAGATGGAGAAGTGAAAACTTTAAAGTCTTTTTTTTTTTT
>NW_022103906.1:32452626-32453672 GCF_000313985.2 Echinops telfairi
GGAAGGTGGTCACACAATGATGGTTTTTGTTCTTTGGTGTCTGCTGCCTGTTCCCTTTAACACCTCGTGAAAACTTTAAAGTCTTACATGTTGTGTGTATGTTGTGTCTACTCAGCTGTGAGTTCATTAACCACACTATTTCCTTTATCACTTTAATAGGTATAATCAACTAATCATTTTCTCTATATTTATCATCCTGAAAAAAATTCAGAAATATATCAAACACACTATTATACTGCATTAGGCTGGGATGTCTAGAGAAACATAACCAGTGGTTATATATATAATAAAGAACTTTATATTGAGAAGTAATCTTATATCAAAAAGGCATCACTGTTCAGTCCAAATTAAAGCCATGGGTCTGATGATAGCAAGAGCCCACTTCCGACACACGTCGCTACAGAAAGGTGAGGTGGGATGTAGGGAGATCACAGGCTGGTGTGTGCAGAGTCACATAAATCCAAGGCCAGTGGAAACATAGCAGGGTGCCTATAGCTCTCGGGGTTGGTGGCCCACATGGGGCCACCCCTGGAGTCAGGCACAGAATCCCAGCAAGCAGGAAGGTGAAGGGCAGAGAGAAAAGGCCACATCCCTGAGGAGATGTCATCAGGCTGTGACCTGAAACATAGGAGGGACTCCGCCCATATATTTTTATAGAAATTCAAGTTAACATAAAATCTAACTACCGGCAATGCAAAGCCTTCATCAACTCTTCATTTATTGATGATGGTATTTCATGTATTAATGCCACCTCATACCATGGGTTAATAGTACCACCTTTCTAATGGAGCCATTGTGGCTTTAAACGTAGTTAGTCTATGAGCCTACATTTATAGGTTTAGTATTAAGGTAGCAGAAGGACATTGGGTCTCCACTCAAGTACTCCCTCAACTCAAGAATACTTTCTTCTAGTAAATTGGCATTCTATGATGCTCACCTTCCCGACACAACTGCTGAAGACAAAGCGGGTGAATAAGCAAATGTGGTGAAGAAAGCTGATGGTGCCCAGCTATCAAAAGATATAGCGTCTGGGGTCTTAAAGACTT
>NW_022103906.1:32454488-32457276 GCF_000313985.2 Echinops telfairi
GGGGTTTAAGTGGAGAGAAAATGTTTTGAGAATGATGTACAAATGCGCTTTACACAATTGATGTGTGTATGGCTTGTGATAACAGTTGTATGAGCCCCTAATAAAATGTTTAAAAGAAAAAAAAAGTAGTTAGTCTTGAAAACCAATTCAGAAAATGTTTCCTAACTAAGGGCGCATCTTCCTTAACCCACAGCCTTAAATCTCACACGATCCCTTTATACCACAGAACAGCACCCTGCTAGGTCTCGAGCCTCCTAGGAGCATCCCTCTGACCGAACCCCACCGTTAACCTCAACTATCTATTGAGGGCACGGTTCTCCCCAAGTCCTATTTTGAGGGCCTTCTAATCAGAAAGGCTCATTTTTGGCACTATAGGAGACAAGGTCCTGCTGCTAGTCCTCAGGGTTTCGGAGTCTAATTTTCCAGAAGTTGACTTTGTTTTCCCAACTTCCTAATCTGCCTTTGTTCAGAAACCCTGCTGAAAGCTCCCTACCCTCGGTGACTCGGCTGTATTTAAAATACCGGTGGTGTAGCTCCCAGCATCGCACCGATAAACAAGCCACCAAAGCACAGCTCAATGAAAGGTGGGTGAGCATCTCAGCGAATCTTTATTTGCCTTGATTCTGTTCATTGGTAGGATTCTTCGAGGTGAAGATTCATAGTTTTTCACCAGAACTAAAACTTCTTAGCCATTTAGAATTTGGGTTATTTTCTGCCCTCCTGTTATCCTTATTATCTTCTTCTCCATCTCCCATTGGGCATCTCTTGATGACAGTCTCTTCCACCCTTTATTTTTCCTTACATTTTCTGCCCCTTTATCACATTGGGCTATTTTCTATAGAATTTTGCACATGCTATTGTTAGTTTAATAATCCTTAATTTAGTTATGCATTTTGCTTGAATGATTTGCCTTCATAAAAGTATGATGTTTAGAGAATGTATCTTGGCCTCCTTGTGTCCCAAGACTTCCATCATTAGGAGTAAGGGATCGTATGCATCAGATCAACAGACTCTATGACAGTTTGCATGAATAGCCTTAAACCTTTGTCAGCAGAAGAGCAGTGTTGAATGTAAACTCAAATGAATAATTCTCAGTGTTGTATGTAAAGTACACTTCAAAAGAACAAGACTCGATACAAGTCACTGGGTTCAGGTTTGTTTGGGTTTGGTTTGGGTTTTTTGCGGAAGTTGGGGTAGCATGAGAACGATAGTTCAGACAAGGTCATCGACTCTAGAGCCGGGTTTCTCAAGTTTGAAATACCTTACTGGTTGCATGCTAGCTCTAAAATATTGTGAAAGAAACTCTTGTACATCCAGATCCCTACCTTGCACATTTAGTATCCCTATCAGTAAAATGGAGGTTATAAAACAACCGCATGGTGTATTGTGAAGACTCTATACACAATTTGTATACCAGTGTGCAACACATTACAAATGCTAAGTAAGTGTTAACTCTCATGATCAAATGGAAAATGGAAAAGAAACATTAAAACTAAAGAATGATTCTAAGAATTTTGGTCCAAGCAACTGGCTGAATGGTGGCACTGTTTTCTGAGTGGAGTAGAGTAGCACTGGTCGAAGAGCAGATTTGTCTTACCAAGATAGAATCAAGAATTCAGTTTTGAACATAATGAATGTCTCATTTCTGCTAGACCTTGAGAGGCTGGCTCAGGACTGGGTGGTGTTTCTTCCGGTTGCACATCGGGGTGAGTAGGAGTCCAACCTGACTCAAAGGCACCCAGCAGCAGCATAACAAGAGTAAATATTGAAGGGGACACTGGATAGGTAGTCCGAGAAGTGAGCCTGTACATGAGAAAGCCCAAACCAAACCCACAACCAACTCATGGGTGCCACGCAGGACAGAGTGGAACTTTTCATAGGGTTTCTAAGATAAATCTTTCGAGCTGAAGATAGTCTCCTCTGTCTCTCACAAAGCAGCTGGGGAGTTTTCACCGCCAACCCCACACTTAGCAGCCCAATGTTTAACAAACCGCCGCCAGGCTTCCTTAGGACATGCGAGAAACAGTTCTTGTAACTGATAAGTGTAGCTATGAGAGGTATAGATACATGCATGTATGTTTTTATAGGTGTGTCAATTGATATGCTGACAGTCTCAAAATGTATATGAACGTCGTTGAGATACTCTAAGGAGGTGGTCTTCATTTAGAAGGCCAGGTGTTCCCAGAACAAACCTTACGGCAGCCCAACATGGAAAAGTTATGACGAGACGGAATCCAGCAAAGAAGGAGGAGAAGGAACACCACCGAGACAGAACCAGAGGAACATGACCACATGGAAATCTTACAAATAAAGAGCTTTGAAAGAGTCTTTCTGCCAATATGCTACTGAAATGTCAATAAGGTTAACCTTGAGGACTGGCTATTTTAGTTGTTGATGTGGGAGTGATTGTCACCCTCGATAGCAATAATGCCCAAGGAGTGGTGAAGATATCTGAGTAGATTTTAGAAAGAAAATAAAGGAGGAAAGTGAAGGCACTAATATGAAAAAAAAGTTTTGAGATGGTATCGGTCCGGCATTTCTACTGTAAATTTAATCTATGTTCCTATGATGTGCCCATTGATGCAGCCACTGTAGTGTTTTAGCTCTTTAAGGGCCTTGCTATTTTCCCTGTCCCTCTACTTTCCAAGCATAACGTACTTCTCCAGGGACTGGCGTCTCCTGACAATATGCCCACAGTCCGTGAGACAAAGTCTTGCCATCCTGCCTCTCAGAAACGTTCTGGGTGTACTTCCTACAAGACAGCTCTCTTTGTTCTCTGTTCAGTCTA
>NW_022103906.1:32457405-32481626 GCF_000313985.2 Echinops telfairi
ATGTGTGGAAGGGGTTAATGATCTTGGGATTTACTGCCAGGTATCTTTTAAAGTTTCAACTGCAAGAGGAAATAATCAACTACTGTCAATGCTTTTTGCCACATCTACTCCTAAAAGGAACCAAATCGAAATTAGGAGAAGGAAAAAGTAACATTCTGTAGTCTTCCTCACCAGCTCAGGACTAGTCAGACAAAAGGGACCCACCCAAAGCCAAAGGCCCTCCAGTGGGAGGAGTCAGCGGCCTGAGTCACCTGCTGATGAGCACTTTCCAAAAGGAAGTGGCTGGTAGACAAGCGCCTTTATAAACAGTCTCCTTCAGGGTTTGTTTTGGGGACTGTTTGCTCCAGGAACTTGGGAGAAAATATGACTTGGACTAAACACTTTATAATGACCTGTTACAGTTCCAGGTAGACTTTCTTCTGGATTGAGGTGCTGGGGTTTGGATTTCTCTTTTCTTTGTTTACACTGTAACCTGAGTGACGAAATAGGCGAATGTTTCTGTTTTATGAAGTTGCTTCCCCTGAGCTATGCACTCCCTTGTTCAACCATCTCCTTATATTAGTGATCAAGGTTTGATAATCTTACAAGAAATTGCATCATCCTGACATTCTAGCTGTATTACAGTGATTTCTAGTGTCATCAACCATGGGCACAAAGGACAATAATCGTTTCTATCATTTGGGTACAATTTTAAACTATAATAGTATTGGCTTTGCAGCATGTCCATCTCCAAGGAAAATATCCTACATTGACTGTTGTCCACCCACTAGGCTGATAGCTATTATTGTTTACACTCAGTTCCATTTTGCAGGAAGCTTAAGACAGTTTGCAAAATGCTCAGGGGGAAATTCTAGAATATAAAATCAAGGCTATGGAATAAGTTAGAGTGCAGGTGCCTAGGTGATGGAATAAGGAGCGTATGCTGACTGATGAGTCTTATGATGTGTTGAGAGATTCATTCCATCAGTTGATTCACTGCCTCCGGCTAGGGATTTGCAGATGTCAGAATGCCCCCAGATGTTCTGACCTCTCTGCTTAATCCCTTGGTATCTCAGACACTTGTACATTCAACATAGCTTAGTAACTGCCTGGGATAATAATAATCACCATTTCTATCACTATTTACATGCTAGGTTCCCGAAATACCTTGGGTAAGCAACATATTATGTAATTACTAATCCGTGCATCACCTGCACGATTAGTTGTACAGCCAGTCCCTGATTTATAATGTTTTCTTGTTATGACAAAAGCACACTTAAGAATTTCTAGTTTCGGTTTTATTTAAATCCATACATAACCATATGACCGTGTCAAGCGCCTTTTTAAAAATTCATTTTATTGGGGGCTCGTATTACTCATCACAATCCATGCATACATCCATTGTGTCAAGCATATTTGTACATTTGTTGCCCTCATCATTCTCAAAATATTTGCTCTCCACTTAAGGCCCTTGGTATCAGCTCCTCATTTTCCCCTTCCCTCCCCCTTCACCCCTCCCTCATAAACCCTTGATAATTTATATATTATTATTGTTTTGTCATATCTTATACTGTCTGACATCTCCCTTCACCCACTTTTCTGTTGTCTGTCCCCCAGGGAAGGGGTTATATGTAGATCCTTGTGATAGGTTCCCCCTTTCTACCCCACCCTCCTTTCACCGTCCCGGTATCACCACTCTCACCACTGGTCCTGAAGGGATCATCTGTCCTGGATTCCCTGTGTTTCCAGTTGCTATCTGTACATCTTCTGGTCTAGCCGGATTTGTAAGGTAGAATTGGGATCATGATGTGTACATCTTCTGGTCTAGCCGGATTTGTAAGGTAGAATTGGGATCATGATAGTGGAGGGTGAGGAAGTATTTAAGAATTATAGGAAAGTTGTATGTTTCATTGTTACTGCACTGCACCCTGACTGGCTCGTCTCTTCCCCGCAATCCTTCTGTAAGGGGTTGTCGAGTTGCCTGTAGATAGGCTTTGGGTTTCCACTCTGCACTCCCCCTCACTTAAAATGATATGATTTTTTTTGTTCTTTGATGCCTGATACCTAATCGCTTGACACCTCGTGGTCACACAGGCTTGTGTGCTTCCATGTGGGCCTTGTTGCTTCTGAGCTAGATGGCCGCTTGTTTACCTTCAAGCCTTTAAAAAGACCCCAAATGCTGTATCTCCATAAGTGTAAAGAAAATCAATGCCTGTTCTTTAAAACCCCCCACTTGCTGTATTTCTATTACAACAACACTAGGCCACTAATGCTTATCTTCCCTGTGCTTCAGCCCTTGCTTCCCCTGTGGCTAGGGTAGACGTTTTTTAGAATGATGCGTTATCACAAGAGCATACATTTCTCTTTTTCTCTGATTTACAACAGTCTGTAGTATAATAGGGGTTTGTTCTCTGTACATAGGTGTAACTCATACATGTGTGGAAGGGGTTAATGATCTTGGGATTTACTGCCAGCGAATGGAGTCATGAGCCCCTAGATAAATGGCCCGCCTTCCCCATTAACTTCATTGCCCACATAGGCTAGCCATGTTATCCACACATCCTAATGTGTAGTCTTCCATTGCCATCCCTCTCGTCTGCTCTCCCAAGGATTGCTTCACAAATAGCTCACCCCAATCGCAGTCTTTGTCTGAGGGCCTTCCTCTTTGGAATGCAACAACCACGAATCACACAAGGCAAGACACTGCTATGTCCATTACTAGTAGCAGGACAGGACGGAGCCCCGGGCTCTCTCTCCTCACCGTTGAATACGTGTCCTTGTAAACTGCTCCTTTGCTATGCTCCCCACCTGCATCCCCACCAGATGATCTTTTGGGTCCTTGTCACTTTTGAGAGCCACTCACTCTTCTCTAGAGTAAGCTTGCTTACTAAAAGCCAAGCTGTGAAATAATTGTTCTTCCCAATGTGGTGTTCCCATAACCTCACTGGCACCCTCTGAACCACTGACCTGTGACAGGCTGGCAACTGGCACAAAGCAAGCAATTTCCAGCCTCCCTGCCAGTTCTCTCCGTACTTTGTTTATCAGAACTGGCTGGAGTCACTGTCTAGAATCCCTAAAGGGAGCACAGGAGATGCAAACAACCACCACCACTGTCTGCAGCCATGAGCTGCGGCAGACAGAAGCAGCAGCACAATCCAGCATTAACTCCCAGACATACACATTTCGTTTCAGACAGTCCCCTGAAAAGGGTGGAGGGACAACGAAGAAAACATACCCACACAGCAAAATGCGAACAAGCAGCACACCATATGCCCTTGGTCAATGATTTCGCAACCGATTTCGGAAACCCGTTCTTCCAGAATTGCTGAAACATTTGTTTGTGCAAGGGGCATTTCTCTAAAACCCAAAGGTCAATGTAATTGATTCATGATAGTGCCACCTTCACCGCAAAGTGTACCCCTCAGACCTGTGTCCTCCTTTCACCTCTCCTCAGGATGAAGGTGGGGACCTGGCAGCTTTACATGGACATCCATTGATGGCTTTTTTCACCCCTACTGCCTTATCCCAATTGCTGCCCCACTGCACATTTTGCCCTACCAGGAAGAAATCATAAGCAAATTTGTTTTAAGAGGTACTGAATTAGACTTGATCAAACTTTAAGCACCTCAATACCTGTCTTTTATGTATCTTTGCACCCCTTTCCTAAGTACAGTGTCTGGTATTTAGCAGATGTTCATTAAATATTTGTTGAGTCCTTGGATACATGCATGAATGAATTAAGGATGATGTGAATAATTCTTCCAGCTTGAAGTGTTGTGGCTTATGTTATGAATATATTTCCTGAGTAATTAGCTTTGTGCATAGCGGGTACTCAATAAATGTGAATTAATGGATCAATAATGTGCCTAAAAGGGCTTTGCAGAGAATAAGTCATAGAGAGAGCTTCTTGGATATCCCCTCCCCCGTGTTGATGAAATTGCAGTGAATGAGTATAGTCTCATCTAAACTACTCCTGTGATGGTTTTTACTGCTGGAATTGGAAGGACTGCATGTTATTCAGGCTTTCTATTTCAGCATATGCCTTTTCCCATCTCCTGACACGTATCCGTTTTTCTAGACATCCAGGCAGGGCTAGCTAGTGGGAGGAAGGGAGCACGATGAGAGCTGTAACAGGGTTTCAGATGAGTCCCCTCATTTAATGAGAGTCTGTGGTCCTCAGTGTAGGCAATTAGTCCCTGAAAAAGGCACTAGTTATGTTATCTACAGTACACTGGGAGCCTGTCATACTTTTATAAAGCCACAATAGGCCAATAGGTACAGTCATTCACTATTATATTTTTCCGTGGGAAGATATTTTAGAGTGCTATTTCAAATGCTGTGTCCAGTTTTTGCTTTATGAGGTTATGGTGGAATTAAGGCATTTTTCTTCCCTCTTTGTCATAGAGCATTGCATATTATATAGCATAGAGTGGTGTATAAATAGTATATCTGAAGTCATCATTATTTAATAACAATGACAATCACTTTATGAGCTGTCATTTTAAAATATTTATTTTGCATTAGATATTCCTAATACATATAAATTCTCATCAAAAGTTTCCTGTTGCAGAAGGTAATCCTAATAGCTGAAGGGAGAGAATAACATACTCAGGATGGTGGGAAATCCCCTTACGGATAAACCCAGCATGTGTTCAATACACTCATGAGCAAAGCAGGCATGATGGTGAGGCTGCGGCTTGGTCGTCACCAGGAAGAGGACTTCCTTCATTAAGACTAGCATAGAGCTGCAGCTTGCTCAATACCCATCGGGCCACTACTCTTGGCAACTTGGTACAGCTTATTTGCTGACAGGTGAAGCCACTTTTCTGGCAATAGGATGATGGGTTTATGCACCTTCCACTTTTGTGGATCAAGGATCTTACCTCTCTATGAAGTAAGGTCAAGGCTACCTTCATTCTCCAACCTTCCTTACAATTCTGATATCAACCATCGCTCCCATGGCACTCTGTTCTGTCGGTTGAAGAATCCGTCAAACTGGCCATACAGAACTCACAAGCAATACTCACAATTCTGGGACCAATTAGGGAAATTGACTAATTAGAATACAGGATCAGAACTGTTTAGGACGCAGTTCTCCCAGTCAGAAGATTGACTTATTTATCTTCCTTTTCCCTGTTATTGAATAATTCTGTTATTGGTAGTTATACTATTGAATATAAAATGAATCACAGCAGAATGAATAGAGAAGGCATGGTTGTCAAGCACTATCTTTTTGATTGTGGAATGGATTTCCAACCTACAATATTTTAAAGTATATTTGTTTTAAATGTTAAATCCTATTATATTTTCTGTGGAGACACTTTTGAAAGTGTACTTAAGGAGGATAAAAGATTGCCTTGGGGCAGCGTGTTTATTGAATATTATTTGTGAGTGAGACTTTCCAGTATTTCAGACCCTCTTCTCAAAAGCATTTTATTAACTTCATGGGAGTGTTTCAGTCTTTGTAGAATAAGAACTATAGAAACCTGGTTTAACAATGAGTTACTGTACCTCTTATTTCCATTATCATGGGGAAAGTATGTTTCTATCTTAAATGCAGCCAATGAATATGATTCTTTTTCTCTGTATTTTGGATTTAAACCATTGGAAATTATTTATCCTAATAATAGAACCTTGACCAAATGGAAGTTATCATTTCTTAACTCCTTGACCAGCTGCTCCATCCCCAACTCCTGTTCCCCTTCCCCTATTTTTATCAGTTGGTGGATCCGAATCATCCATATGTGTTGGTTAATGAGACTTTACTGTTTTACAGTGTTTTTAGATTCATTTGGTTGCAACAGTTAATGATCAGCATGAGCTACTTTCAAGGCCAGGAGCCCAGGTGGCTTTTCTTTGTAGTGCAATAGAAGTCCTTCTTCAGTGTGAATCAAAGACCCAAGAATGAATGTCCTTCTCCCTATCGTTTCTACTTTCATCTGTTTAACTTTTCTTCCCAAAAGGGCCAGATACTGCGTCTGAAGCATGACTATTTAGGCAGTGGAACAGCGGGTGCAGTAATTTCCTTAAAAGGAAATGTCAGCAAAGCAGGAAATGATCAATATCATGAGTGCAGCTTTGCTTGAAAATTGTCAGGAAGGCTTCAAAACCCACTGACCTATCACACTACTCAAATCGCATTTGTATAGCTCTTTTCTTAACACATACTCTGTTTCAAAAGACCGGGCAATCGCTTACGTACTAATGAAGATATGCCCTTTGTACTAAGATGCTTTTTTTTCAGGAGTTAGCTGATATTCTGAATAGGTATTTGGTGTCAACTGTGTGCGTGGGGAAAGTTGTAATGTGTGTCTAAGCCTAGCTGAGAACAAGGTGAGATGGAATTCTAGCTAAAAGATCAGAAACAAGATTCTGAACGAGAGCCATGGGTATGGACAGAGAAAAAGCTACTTAGTACCTACTTAGAGAGAATATAAAGGCTAATCTGGGGATCTATAAGCATGTAGGGTTGCTAGTGTCTCTGAGATCACATAGGCAGAGTTAACAAGGAAATCAGGTACAGAGTTCAGGTCAGGTACAGAGTAAGGACAAATAGTTGTGGACAATGGTTCATTGTGTCTTGACTTTTTTTTTAAATAAAGGAGCATTAATTGGCTTAAGTAACCTGGAAAGTCCAAGGGCAGACTTGAATCTAGTCACAGTAGTTTACAAAATGTTCCTAAATGCCACTTCTTCTCTTTGTCTGCCTCCTTTCTTCTTCTTTCTCTCCTCTTGCCCTTCCTTCTCCTGCCATCCCTGCAAGTCACTTGGCTCTATTTCACATTGTCCTTTTGCTCTCAGATTGGATTTTTAAACAGTCAGCTCCAGACTTATCTTGTATGGGCTTTACTCAGTACTCTGACAAAAAAAAAAAAGTCTGAATGTCCTTCTTTGGGTCACCTGAAATGTCTCCCTATTATCTGGTGGTAGAGTGTAGTCTTAGGCATGGTCAGGTTGTATGACTACATGTGAATGTAAAAAGTGGAATTGGTTCTTCTATTGCTGATGAAGTAGAAACAGATTCATTCTTACATTTTACCCACAGTGCTAATAGATAGGGCAGTGTGCCCTTGCAAGTGAGTTAGAACTGGGCTGGTGAGGAAGTAGGCACAAATTCACTGAGGTGTGTGAGATGGTTGCACAAGAGGAAACATGGGGATGGAGGAAAAGGAAGACACAACGTTCATGTCAGTGGTTTCTTAGGAAAGCTGTGTCAGAGGAGGCCACAAAATGAAACCATTTTGCCCCCTAGACTGTCAATTAGGATAGCTATATGAAAAGTCAGAGGAAGAAAAGTAGGACGTCTAAATTTCAGGATGATTTCCTGGGTCTGATTCTGGGATTACCACTTCCTCCTAGGGTTTGCATATGTAGGATAAGATCTCTTATTTCCCAAGAAGAAATGAAAGACATATTGTCACAGTCCTTAGAATTTTAAGGAAGTCTACTGAAAATTATGAGTCTTAAGATAGCTTAAAATAAACAGCAACAACAACAACAACTAAAGAGTTGATTAAACAGAACAAGGAAATACTTCATGGTTTAAAAGTATAAAAAGTGTGCATGAGGATTGGATTGCTTCACCATATTTATTCATTCAGTCTGTGGAGGAAATAATTCAAGAAGCTGTTCTATGGGAAGAACAAGGCAGCATCACGACGGGAGAAAGGCTTATTAGCAACCTGTGATATGTAGATGATACAACCTTGCTTGCTGAAAGTAAAAAAGACGAGACAATTCTTGGTAAAATTCTAGCATTTAAGCTTACATTGTGAATTACACTTCAATGTAAAGTAAACCGAAATTATCACAACTGAGCGAATAGCATTATACTTAATGGGAACAATTGCGAAGTTGTCAGCGACTTCAATTTATTTGGAACCACAATCAAGGATCCTGGAAGCAGCATTCAAGAAATCAAATGAAGCACAGCATTGGCTAAATCTGCTGCACAAGACCTCTTTAATCATTAAAGAGAAGAGATATGACGAGAGCGGGACATTGAATAAGAAAGGCCACCAAAGAGTTGGTGCATTTGAATTTGTTACTGTAAAGGAATATTGAGAGCATCATGGACCGCCAGAAGAACAAATTCATCTGTCTTGCAGGAAGTACAGCCAGAATACTTAGAAGGGAGGATGATGGGATTATTGCTGCATGTAGTTCAGATATATTATCCATATGTTTTCATGTCCAAAGAGAAGGATTTTGTACTGAGTATTGTAGAGGGTCAGAAAAAAAGAAGAATATCTTCAACAAAATGAGTTGATGAAATGGCTGCAATAGTAAGTTCAAATTCAACAATTATGAGGATGGCTGTGGTAGTTACATAATCTGTTGTCAGTTTGAGGATTAAGAGTGAAGGGGTGGAGTCTAGCCTGTCAATCTGGTCATAGCCAATGAGGCCTCTGTGTGGGAATGGCCTTCTCCTGAGAATTCTGGAAACGCCTGTATTCCTCCTTGGAGGTAGGAGACACACACTCTCCCTCTGGTCACTCCCTGGGAGACATTGCAGCTGACAAGACACATGGAACTGCACTAGTGCCTTGAGTTGGAGGAGCCACATGGAGACCCCTGCCAGCACTGCGATGCTTACAGCACCACTGGATCTATAAGACTTCCTACCCACTGGCCTGTGAGCTTCCTGCATCCAGCATCATTGCATGTTTCATGAGTCTGAAGAGGACTTTATAGATTGGTATCAGACATATGGGCTCATATTGGACTCATGGACATGATCTGAACTGGGCTGGGATGTTTTCTTAATGTGCAATTACTCTTTATATAAATATCTTTCTTATACACATATGAGTACTATGAATTTGATTCTCTAGTTTACCCAAACTAACAGAATGGCAGAAGACTGAGCAGTCCAAGCTGAATTGAAGGCACCTAACAACAAGAAAATATGCTAAATTATTTTCCTGTGCTCTATGTGAAAATGTATATCCGAGTATGATGCAGCCTTTTAGTTATAAGCACCACAACCCCAGACCACGCAGCTCTTACAGGGTTCCTGAGAATTGCATCTTTGGATCTCTCTATATATGTACATAGGGTAGTACATCTTTGAAGAGAAGAACAGCACAGATGCATGATTCGGCAACATCATTAAGGTCTCAGAGTGGAGCACTGAAGAACCACCAAATCAAATTTTTCTTCACCCAAGGAGGTCGCTGCAGAGCAGGGAAGACATGTAAAAGTGTTCCTGTGGAATTTCTCCATATTCTGCTACACGGAAGGGTGATTTATGATGATCTCCGGAAGAAGGAAATATTTAAAATTCCCTTTGCATAGCTCTTCCTCTCACCTTTGAAGTTCCCCCAAAATGATAGTTGGGGTGAGGATGAATATGAAATGACACCGTCATGGTGATTTCCATTGAGAACTCAAAGGGGCATCTGCTTCTAGTTTCTCCTCTCCATTCGCTCTGGGTGGGGATCTCTTGCAATTGCTGTTGCCATTACCCCTGGCTTCTAAATTAAAGACTTCTGAAGTAAATGGAACGGTTTCTGAAGTATGAATTAGAGATTCACATTAAATGGCCTGACTCACTGGTTATTGCAGTGATTCACTGGAGGGAAACTCTGCTCAAAGCCATTAGTGCAGATTCCCCGATTAGTCTATCACTTTGGGATCCTGTGCATCTGAATTTCTGCTGCTAGAGAAGCAGTGGGACCAGGAGGAAAATCTATTAAGGGCAGCGGCGAACGGACTGAGCCCACCCTTCAGGCACTGGGGCAGACTGACTTCCGACATACTCTCTCCCTTACCCCTCTAGACATCCTGCTTTTTTTTTTAATTACATCTTTATTGAAAGCAATTGTGTGCTGAAAGAATAGGGGAAAGACTACTAAGTCTAGAACCAAAAAATATTTTTTAAAAGCTCTGTCACTTAGTTTGCTCTTGAATTTGAGCAAGTCATCTACTTCCTTTTTGCTAGATATTCTTCACCTGCAAAGCTGTAATAATAATGATACCCAAATCCCCAGGCGGTGGTAAAAATTAAATGCAATAATATTTGCAGAAGCTTTTTGTGACTTCTCCACATCTGTTTTCATTACTATATACCCCGAATACTTGTGTTTAAACCATTCCTGGTGCTTATACTGCAGGTCTCGCTGTTCAAAGCTTTCCTTGCTGTAAATTTAAATAAGATTTCAGAGGAATCAAGTATGATGAAGGAAAAGCTACTTAGAATAATGTTTCCCAGACTACAGATTTTCTTCAGATAATCAGCCTCCTCTTTCCTGGCAAGACAAGTTTTTTTGTTGTTATTTGTTTGCTTTTCCCCCTTTTAAATTCCTTCTTTTTCACTTACACCTGTGTTTACATGGTTGGCTCTACCCCAAATGAGCTCTCCCACCCACACTCTCTGAATGTATTCATTTCTTCATTCATTCAAAGATATTTATCAAATGTTGGTAATGTGAGCCATAGAGAAAATAGAGATAAATAAAACAAATTTGTGGCTTCACTCTGAAGTTAATTGGAAGAAGTAGTTATGGTATAAACAGATCATGATAATTCCATGAGCTACGGACAATAATAAATATAAGCCAAAAAGGTTAGAAAACATAGGCATGGGTGGGAAGGGATCCCTGATGATATAGTAACTATGAATGAAAGATAAAATTGAAGGAATGAACAGTCACTACACCAAAAAGAATTGGTTAGTGTTCAACTATTGTAAGAGGTAGCATGTGTTCAAGAACCAATAGTATTGAAGGAAGAATTTAATGCTCTACTGAAAGCCTTGGTAAACAAGGAAATATACAAATGGAAACATTTCCACAAACAAATGCAGTACAGCAAGTGCTCACTCTTGTATACCAGAGCACTCAGAAGACAACTATCTTGTCAGCCACTGGAAGAGCTCCATATCAGGGTCTATTTCAAAGAAAGACAACTCAGCAGAGTGCAGAAACCATCAAGAAATATCACTGATAGCATAAACATGTAAACTTCTGTTAAACATAATTTTTAAGTGGTTTTAGCACTCTATCAATTGCACACTGCGAGAAATCCAAGCTGGATTCAGAAGAGGACACAGAACGAGGGCTTTCATTGCTGATGGCAAAGATCTTGGATGAAAACAGATGATACCAGAAAGATGTTTACGTGTGCTGTCTTGACTATATAGAGGTATTCAATTGTGTGAATCATAACAAATTATGGATATGATAAAGGATGGGGATTCCAGAGTAGTTCACTATGCTCACATGGAGCTTGTACATAAATCAAGAGACAATTTTTCAACAGAACAGGGAAATACTTCTTGGTTTGATATCAAGAAGAAAGGTGTGTGTGTGTGTGTCATGCTTTCATCCTTTCGTCATTCTTTTTAAAATCTCTTTGCAGAACAGACAACCCTCGAAGCGATGCTATGTGAAAAACATGGCATCAGGATTAGAGGAAGACCCGTTGAGAAGTGGCATATGTGATGACACATTTGCCTGTTGCAAATGATGAGGAAACGGAAGCATTTCCTGATAAAGAGCCAAAGCAGCAATCTTCTATGTGGATAAGACCTCAACATGCAGAAAATAAAAATCTTCACAAATGGACCAATAAGAAACATCATAACAAACCAAGAAAAGAGTGGAGTTGTCAAGGATTTAGCTTTACTTGAATCCATAATCAACATTTATGGAAGAAACATTCAGGAAATAAAACTGTATATTGCATTTGAAAATTGTGCGGCGAAAGATCTCTTTAAAGCAGCAGTTCTCCACCTGTGGGTCACGACCCCTTTGGGAGTCGAACAACCCTTTCCCAGGATTGAGAACCACCGCTTTATAGGGTCAAACCAAGATGTCACTTTGAGGACCAAGGCTCCCTAAATGAAGTCACCATGTTTTGAATTGCCTCATACACAAATGAAAGTTGGACCATAAATATGGAATATGGAAGACTGGAGAAGAAATGATGCATTTGAATTAAGAAGTTGGCAAAGAATATTGAATATACTATGGTTAATATACTTAATATTCCCAAAACAAATCTGACTTAGAAGAAGTATACCTTAAAAGCTCCTTCCCTGAATATTTCAGCCACTTCTTCATGCAGATTACCTGGACCTTCAGGTTTGCTCCAGCCTGGTGTCTTATATACCACTTCCACTTAATGATGGAGGGCTTCAGTACACACCCAAATTATTTTTAGTATATGTGCTGCTAAAGTGAGCAGACATATCCAAATTTATGATTCTGTGGGCAAGGCAAAACCCATTTCATGTTGGGCAGATCATGTTGCATGGTGACTTGGTAGCCCATGATGAGACCATTCTGTTTCTACTAAGCCCCAGAAGCAGGTCAAAAGCTATATTTCAAAAGATGGGTAGTTGTGTGCATAGGATATCAGAGCTTTGCCCAGTGGGGAATAAGCTGTGTGTTCCTTAGGCAAATGGGACAGGACCACCACCTTCCAAGGCTCAAGGTCATGGAAACATGCTGACAGCTCGACCCAGGGAGCTGATCAAGCAGCTGCTGGCCTGTCTTTCTGCTTGAGATAAAGCCGACACTTCCTCCTGTTCCCTGGCAAGAGCTGCAGATAACAGCCATCTGCAAACTTATCAGTTACTTCATGTTGCCGCCTCATCCTCCCCTCCTGTTTATGAATAACTTGACTGAAGTGTTAATGATCCTTTCTATGCTCTCAAAGAATTGTACCCTGCCCTTTTGTGTAAACCTGTCACACATTGCATGCTCCTTGCAGGGAATGAATTTAAGCCTGCCTCTAATAAAGTTTGTGGCTCTGGAGTGTCTATAGTGCAGGGACCCCGGTGCCCTAGCTTTGGCTATCCCTTTTATATAAGTTTCTTCCTCCTGTATTTACCCTCTTGAATCCATTTGTATTGTAAGATAAGAGCTGATCTGTACATTATCTTACATTGCCCTCAAACCCCTATTAAGAAATACAGATCTTTTAAAGACTCCAAACAATATCTGTATTTGCCAGTGATACCTCATGCACCATTGGATCAGCTGAATTATATGGCTCAAGTGGCAGAGCAGCTTATATGCCTCCTTTATAGTTCTGAGATAGGCCAGTTGCAATAACTTAACCTTCACTTTTGTAGTAGTATCTTGGCATGCCCCACCCCACTGGACTCTAAGAAATGCCATTGAGCTGGGAGGGGCTTAAAATTTTGTCTGGTTATTTTCCCACCCAATAACTTGCAGATGCTTTACCAGTAAGTCGAAAGTCATTGATAACGTTTTCCTTGCTGGCTCCAGTCAGCATAATGTAACGAACGTAATGGACTAGTGTGACATTGTGGAAACAGAAGGCAATCAAGCTCCTCAGGGACAAAATTGTGGCACAAGGCTGGAAAGTTGATATAACTCTGAGGGAGAATAGTAAATATATATTGTTATCTTACCATATTCAGGCAAACTGCTTCTGGTGGTTCTTTGAGGCTGGGATTGAGGAAAGACCGTGGCTAGATCAATAGCTGCATTCCAGAAAAAATATTAATTTGCTCAAGCAATGAAACCAAATCTGCCACTGCATTTGGAATCTCCACCAGGTGACGTTAACAGTAATCTATGGTTATTCTCCAAGATGCATATGAATTTTGCACAAATCAAATAAATGGGAATGTGGTGAGAATCAACATCCGTGTATCCTTCAAGTCCTTGATGGTGGCACTAATTTCTCCATTCCCTCCAGAAATGCAGCATTGATTTACTGTTCTTCTAGGCAGAGGTAGTTCTAATGGCTTCCATTTGGCTTTTCCTACCATAATAGCTTTTACTATGCATTTCAGGTATTCAATATGGGGGTTCTGCCAGTTGCTGAGTATGTCTTTTCCAATCATGCATTCTGGAACTGGAAAATTACTACAAGATGGGTGCAAGGATCCACAGGACTCACATTGTGAGGCAAACCTGAACTAAGATTCCATTAATAACCTCTATCTGCCTTCAAAATATTTTTACCTCCTGTCGTTAGTGTCATTTCAGATCCAGTTTCCAGTAATCCTCTAAAAGTCTGATTATTTCCTTTTCCACAGTGAAAAAAAGTCACTCTTTTGAAAGGCTACAGATCCCTTTAGGAAAGACTGGGAGAATGACTAACAATATTAACTTTGATGGTGCCCTGGGGTCCTTCCTTAGTGGAATGTGGCTTCTCCCTCTTTCAAGGGATTGTGTGGGTCTGTAAATGGTCTCAAGTCTGAAAGTGAATGAGGGGTGGAACTCTCTGTACTGGAAATTGGGATTAGACTGCTGTTGACCTGATTTAGAATTCTTCTGCCTGTATAGCTCAGGCAAATATAGGCTTCCTATCTGTTTTATTTCTAGGGACCCCCTGTCTAAGGAGCTAGCACCATAGGTCCACAGGAGGCCAGGCTATTCTGATTACTTCTTTGCTTTGCTGCCCATATGGGAATCATAACCACCTTGTCTCCATTGATTCACTGCTGTCACTTGGCCCCTATATACCCGTGGGGCTCAATCTGCCACATTGCAGGCAAATGCCTTAATTAATTTAGGAATGTTCCCTCTATCAATCCTGGCTGACATAAAATATAAATGACAGGTGTTTTCAGAGATGCTGGGCTACCTTAACAAATGTGTTTATTATTATTTTGGTAAATATTTCCTTGGAGAACTCTATTTGTGAGTCTATGGGTTTATCCTGATACAGCCACTCTAACATGCAAATTTACCTAAGCCTTTGGATGCCTTCTTCTATAGTATACCAAGGTTGGTCTAGAACTTCAACTTGACTTAGTGTAGGCCATCTCTCAACCCATAATTCAGCCAAAAATCAAATAAATTGTTAGATCCTCTCCTACCCTCTCAAGCTGAAATATTGATTGAAGAATCTGTGGTTACTAGGCCTATATTGATAAGCTCACACTTATCCAACCTTATGTTTCCTACACCATTATTTCACATTCTTAATAAAAATCCCCACAAAAATTTATCCCCCCTTTTTTTGGTCTGTACATATTAGAAAACTCCAGCAGTTCTTTAGCAGTCTAGTGCACCTATTCCTGGAACACCATCTAGATTTCAGTTTTGAGAGCCTGCTGTGGCTTAAGTCAATTATAGGTCTAGAAGTAATGATAGATGGTCCTGGTGTTTCCTGGAAGCTTGAAGCAATAGCTTATAAGACATCTGTCTCAGACGAATTTCCAGATACAGCCTCAGGGGCTATATCAAAGCACATAGTTGGACTAACAGCCTCAAGAGTGTTGTGTGGGCGGAAGGTTTTACTGTTGTTGATGTTGTTGTTATGTGCCATTGAGTCGGTTCTGACCCATAGCAACCTGACGTCCAACAGAATGAGACACTGCACACGGTCCTGCACCATCCTCACAATTGTTCTTATGCCTAATCCCATTGATAGAGTCATCGTGCCAATCCATCTCGTCAAGTACCTTCCTCTTTTTTGCCACCCTTCCTCTTTACCAAACATGATGTCCTTTTCCAGAGACTGGTTTCTACTGATATGTTCAAATTATGTAAGACGAAGTCTTGCCATTCTTGCCTCTAAGGATCACTCTGCCCTTACTTCTTCCAATATAGATGTTTGTCCTTTTAGCAGTCCATGATACTTTCAATATTGTTTTCCGGCACCACAATTCAAATGCATCCCTTCTTCTGTGGTTTTTCTTATTCAATGTCCGATTTTCCCATGCATATGATGCAATGAAGAATACCATGGTTTGGGTCAGGCACCACTTAGTCCTCAAAGTAACATCCTTACTTTTCAATACTCTAAAGAGACCTTGTGCAGCAGATTTACCTAATGCAATACATCTTTTGATCTCTTGACTGATGTTTTCTTGAGCACTAACTGTGGATCTGAGTAAGATAAAAATCCTTGACAACTTCAACATTTTCTCCATTTTCATGATATTACCTATTGGTCCAGTTGTAAGAATTTTGCTCCTCGTTACATTGTATTCTAATCCATTCTGAAGACTACAATCCTGGATCTTCATCAGCCTGTGCTTCAAGTCCTCCTCATTCCATCAGGCAAGGTTGTGTCATCTGCATACTACAGTTTGTTAATAAACCTTCCTCCAATTCTTATACCGGAATCTTCTTTATATAATCCAACTTCTTTGATAATTTGCTCATCATATAGATTTACAAGTACGGTGAGAGATTACAACCCCGAAGCACACCTTTCCTGGTTTTAAACTATACAATATTTCTTTTTTCTGTTTGCACAATTGCCTCTTGATTCATGTACAAGTTCTGCGTGAACACAAGGAAGTGTTTCAAAATCCCCTTTCTTCTCAAGCTTATCCACAGTTTATTATGATCCACAAAGTCCAATGTCTTTGCCTAGTGAGTGAAACACAAGGAAGCATCTTTCCGGTCTTCTTTGCTTAAGGTTCTTTGCTTAAGATCATCCAACAACGATTGCAGCAGTGCATTGACAAGGAGCGGCCAGAAGTTCAGGCTGGATTCAGAAGAGGGCATATTACTGTTGATGTCATATGGATCTTGCTTCAAAGGAGAGAAAGGTTTTACTCAGAGTAGATTAATCTCTCTGTGAATGGTGGTAATGATTGGAATGGCTCAATTGAATTTATTATTTCAATGTCTCTAAATTCTGTATTATCAACCCAGATTTCCCCATCCCAAGATTCAGGGTCTCATGATTTCCAATCAGTGCCCTCACTTTAATATCATACATGTTTTGAAGTTGAGAATTAAATTTACATTGCGCTTTAGCTGCTCAAATGAAAAGACTCTAGGTTTACTTTTCAGCAATATCAGTTCTGTAACTAGAAGAGATGAGATTTTCTTTCATGGCACAGGCAGATGCTTTGAGATTGTTTATTTTGCATTGGAGCCAGACATTTCTAACCTTTACTAGTTGGTATACTGTAAAAATACCAACCAACCAGCTTCCTTCTACTTCTTATTCTAACAAAATAGTAGCAATATATCAAACATGCAACGATCCAGAGCCGTATCTCACTCACTCTTGATCAATTGGTGGTGCTATTTTCACCATTAGCTTCGCTGCTTTCCACCATGGATTAACAGTGCCCTCTTTACTAATAGTGAAAAACATGTTTGTCCTCGCAGAGACAGTGCTGAACTCTCAATGTCATTAGATCTAATCAGACTTCAGAGTCAATTCAGAAAATTCATGTGAACAATTTTGTTTCTCTAGGACCACTCCCAGGACCAAATGTATTAGGCTGGGTTCTCTAGGGAAGCCAAAACAAGGACACTTCTATGTGTATTTAGAAAGAGATTTATATCAAGAAATGACTCACACCATTGCAAAGTGTGTAAGTTCAGTCTACTTCAAGTCTGTGGATCAGCTGGTATGCTGTAGGCATCTCCTGACTCAGTAGGGGGCTGATGAACAGGAAGTAAGAAGATGAAGCAGGAAGACCATGGTGGATGCAGAGCTGAGTGAATGGAAGGTCAGCTGTCTGTCTATAGCTCCTGGGGACTGTAATAAGAGGTGATACAGCAGGAGGTGGACAAACCAGATGCAGTATCCCGGTCCAGCAGTAGACTTCCACACACTGTCAATCGCACTGTGCACGAAGACTCTTCAGGCCTAGGCCATATGACACCCTATGCCTGCCTGATCTCAAAGGGAACAAACAAAGCAAAACACATTTCCTGTAGGTTATATGGTCAAGTCGGCACAAAAGTAAAGCACAGGAGAGACATGTTGCTTTAAAAAAATGCAAGTTTAAAGTTCAAGATGGATTCCAACCTCACATCGAGATTTAAGATGGCATCAAAGGTTCATTTTAGTTCATCTATTGGCACATCATTTTCCTTAGATCCACAATCAACACTCAATGAAGCAACAAGAAAGACGGAAACACTATGGAACTGGAAAAGCCTGCAGCAGAAGGTATAAAGCAGCATACATACGTGACACGTCGAGGACCAAGGGGCTCCTGACCCAGGCCGTAGTGTTTCTCAGTTGCTGCAAATGTTCATTAAAACTGGGCGATAGACAGGGAAGACCAGAGAGTAAGTGAGGTATTTGAGTTGTAATGCTGGGAAGAATGTTGAAAATATCGTGATCCGCCTGAAGAACAAACCAATCTGTCCTGGAGCAAGTACAGGGGGTTGCTCATTAGAAGTGGGGGCAGCAAGGCTTTGTTTCCCAGAGTTTGTGCATCATCAGAAGTGATCAGGCTCTGGATAAAGGATAGCCTGCTTGGTCATGGGTCAGTTAAAAAAAAAAGGTAAGACCCTCAAGGCGATAGATTGACACAGTAGCTGCAAGATGGGGCTTGGACATGACACTGATAGTAAGGATGGAGCAACCCAGGCGGTGTTTCTTTCTGCTACATAGAGGATGCTTCCGTGTTGGAGCTCACTGGACAGCACTTCACAACAACACACACACAACTGCGTGTCCGAGATTTTAGGCTGTCACACATTCCCTCCGTATGATAATGTAGGCATGTGAAATTATTCGATATACACAAGACAATGTATATGTGCTTTCAACCTCCATTTCAAGTACTTGTCGATGTCCATTGGCCTCTGGTTTGAGTTTTAAATACCCTGGAGACCATATTTGTTCAATGGCAGGGGACTGTCTACTGTCAGCACCAAATCCAGATGGTCCATCAATGGAATAGATTTTATAAATGCACCTGAGTCATTTCATTGATAACTGGGGTTTCTCTGGGACAAAGCATTGGCAGTGACTTTTAAATAGCCGCGAAACCAAAGGGGCAGAATGGGGAAAACATATAGCCTCTTCTGGACTTCTTCCTTTGCTTTCTTGTATGTTCCTTGAGGAATTGTGAAGATGTTTCCATGTTCTTATTAAATTGTATATGAAAATCCCACTTCAACAACAGGTTCCTGCCTATTCGGTGTCTTGGAGTATCTTCCCTGAGTAACAAGACCAAAAGAAATAGAGAAAGATTAAAAATAGTTCCATTTTTTCTGGATGAATAACCCTTCCAAGCTTAGAGGGTTTTGTTTTGTGTCAAATAAAAATCTACCTGCTTCTTCATTACTATAAATAGTAGTTTCTAGCTGAGAATTTCATGCCACCACTAGAGAAAGCCTGTATGCTTTCCTTAGAATCCCTTCATTCAGTCCCAAGCCGAACGACATACACTAAAACTAGGCCTGTGACTCAGGTCATGGTACATCATGGCCAAGGCCCTGTCTTTGACTGAAGCCCACGTAGTATCATTGGTGCACTTGGGTATCTATGAGTTTCTTTTGTTTAGCTTCCTTCTCTTATTCTAATGTTTAAGCGAACTTGTAACTGAGATTCATCACATGGGCTATGTCCCAGTTTAACTGATTACAATAACACGTTTAGCAACCTCTGAGTAGAGAATTTATGCATTTAGAGTTAAAAGTATCTTCAGATCCTGGGTCTGCTAGGGAAAGAGCGGAATGTTTTCCAAAGGGTTGAGCTGAACTGTCACATGCCTGTAAATATTATCATCTTTCTCCTACTTACAACATGGGATCTTTGCCCAAGTGCTATTCTAGGAGAACGATTTGGGGATAGCTTTCACCCACCCCCTCGTCATCTCCTGGCATCGCCTGAAAGGTTTCTGGAAGAAGTTGTTGGTTTCAAAGTGAGCAATTTGGGGGTCTCACCAGCCATCTTCTTCCATCCCTAAATGGGCAACTCTTGATCTCATTCGCATGGGTAGTTCCAATTTTAAAAATCCACTGTACCTTATCAATATGGACTAAAGCAATGAATCAAAATGCTCTCTGAGGTTTCCAAGCTGTCATCATGATGAAAGTTGGCTGCCACAGCTTTCTCCTGCAGAGCAATGGGTGGGTTCCAATTGCTGGCCTTCTGGTCAACAGCCAAGTGTCCCAACCAATTTACCACCAGAGCGCCTTTACAAATTGTATTGTTTGGTATAAACCAGGTAACACAGTCTGGTAGGTGGCAATTAGTAACTGGAATGCCTCAAAAAATTATCTATGAGCACTCCTTGGCATGTGTCTCAAGAGATCTCAGAGCACTCATTTTTAAAAAGTACTTCTGTGACAGACCTATCTTCCTCTAAAGCAGTGCTTCCCAAAGTGGGTGATACTGGCCAGTGGAGGGTGTCAGCATGATTCATTCAGAGGGGCTGCAAAAAAAATAGTTAGCTACACTTTATCCTCGATTATGGGTACACAGTTTTTAATATCCAGGGGGTAATGCTGAGTTTTGTTTTGTTTTTGTTTATTGTTTTCCTGAAAAGGATATGGGAGGACAAATATATTTGGAAAGTTATGTTCTGAAGGGTCTGAATGGTGGTAGAGAAGCTCAGATAAAGGTTTTTCAGAGATGTAGAAGTTAAAGAGAGAAACAAAGTCAGGGGTCATGGGGATGAGAGGGAATGGAAGAGGGAAAAGAGGAGGGAGGAAGAAATTGGGTGTCAAAGGCTAAGGGATAAATTGACACCACCACTTTGGGAACAAGAGGTTTAGGGACAATTGTTGGATGGGTAGCAGGTAAGATTACAGGACTTTGTGATTCTTTAATCATTTCAGCTTGTTTGGATACAGTATTTTGTCTTTTGGAAGTTCTTTCACTGCTATTGAGTTAATGCTGACTCATAGTGACCCCGGCTATGTGTTTCTGAGCCAAACTATTTATAGGAGTAGAAAGCCCAGTTTTTCTCCCCCTAGCAGCTGCAGATGGTTTTGAACTGTTGACCATGAGGATCAGAGCCCTGCGCATAATCACTACACTACCAGGACTCCTCTTTGGAACTTTAGATACCTGGTGGATACAGCCAGGAAGTGGGGCAGCAGCGATGTGAGACTTTTTCTTCTCCGTACGTTGGAGTGGCCAGTCTGTGGAGAAGGACACCACGTGTGGTACAGTAGAGGAACAGGGAGGCAGAAGGCCCCGAGCAAGGTGGAGTGACACAGAGGCTCCTGCCATCGACGCAAGCAGAGGAACTATTGTGAGGATGTCGCGCAGAACCAGGACGTGTTTTGTTCTTTTTTGCAAAACGTCACTTCACGTCATCACCGACTTGGTAGCACCTAACAACAATATATATTCAATCATATACTCATCAAAATCCTACAGTGCAAGTTTTGTTCTTACCCCAAAATCGGCATACTGAGGTTTTACAAATGTGTTAAATGGAGGTCCTGCGATTCGTCCCAGACAATGGACATTGACAAAAGAGGATGTTGTAATGGAAGAGGTCCTTGGACTTCATTTTGTGTATTGAAGCCATGAATCCCAAATGTGCTTGCAATGTGGGTGTGGAGGGTTGAAAGGTCTCCAGGTGGTGCAGAGTGTGCGATAGAACTAACTTAATGGTCAGCGTTTCAAACCTAAGACAGACCGCAGAATAAAGGCCAGGAGATCTGTCTCTATTTGAATCATGGCAAAAAAATTCTTAGGAATCAGTCCTTCTCCACATGTGTGGCACCTGAATCAGACTCAGCACAAAGGCCATGGATTTGTTTCCATTTGCGGTCTCTGTTTTGTTTGATGGGGTATGGACCAATGTATAATCAAAACGTGATGTTTAAATTAGTTTTGTATCAGAACCTTAAATTCCCTGGCCATCCTCTTTATTAATAAGTACAAAGTCCACAGAGAAGAAGCACATGAGCCTGTGCGAACACAACGTGCTGAAGGGAACAGGCAGCAGACACCAAATAACAAAAACCATCATTGTGTGACCACCTTCCACGCATAAACGCTGAAGATGAATGTGTGCATAAGTAAGTTTGGTGAAGAAGGCTGATGGTGCCCGGCTATCGAGACCTATAGCGTCTGGGGACTTAAAGTCTTGAAAGTAAACAAGCGGCCATCTAGCCCAGAAGCAACAAAGCCCACATGGAAGCAGCACACCAACATGTGTGATCATGAAGGGCCAAAGGGACCAGGCTTTAAACACCAAAGGCGGGGAGAAAAGTCATATCCTTGTCAATGAGGGTGGCGCGCGATGGAGACCCAATGCCCATCTCTAGACAACTGGACATACCTTGCAGAGGGGGAGTGGGGAGATGAGTTACTTAGGGTACAGTATAGCAATAATGAAACTCACAACCTTCCTCTAGTTCTTGAACGCTTCCTCCCCCCAACTACCAGGACCCCAGTTTCGCCTTGCAGACCTGGTTAGACCAGATGATAAACAGCGGTGCGGATGGGAGTTGGAAGCGCAGGGAATCTAGGACGGAGGAGCCTCTCGGGACCGGGGGCGACGGTGGTGATACCAGGAGGGAAGGGGGAGGTAGCAAGGGGGAATGGATCACAGGGAGCCGCGTATGGCCTCCTCTCTGGGGGACGGGCACAGCGGGGTGGGTGAGGGGAGGCGCCGGACAGTGTAATGTAAGATACAAGAATAATTTATAAATTATTAAGGGTGCATGGGGGAAAGGGGAGGAGGAAGGGAAGGTGGGGGGGAAGGAAGATGAGCGGATTCCGGGAACCCAAGAGGCAAGAGAATTTTGGGAATGATGAGGGCAACAAATGTATAGATGTGCTTTACACAATTGATCTATGTATTGTGATAAATTGTATGAGCCCCAATAAATCGATTAATTAAAAAAAATAAAATGAAAATAGCATTATAAACTAAAAAAAAGTACATATGAACATCCAGAAAATGATAAAGCATGGGTAGGTTTTTCCCCTTCTTTTTGTTTTGCATTTCAGAATAAGGTTGAATTTGGGAACAATGTAGGAGAGTAACTTGATATCCTATTGCTCTAATTCACCTAGTGTCGTATTTCCATACATCCTTTCCCTCTTGAACAGTGGTTCTCAACCTGTGGGCCGTGACCCCTTTGGGGATCGAACTCTTTCACAGCGATTGCCTGATTCATAACAGTAGCAAAATTACAGCTATGAAGTAGCCACAAAAATAATATTATGGCTGGGGGGTCACCACAACATGAACTATATGAAAGGGTCGTGGCATTGGGAAGGTGGAGAACCACTGCTCTAGAGTCTGGAGTTTGACTTTCAGTCCAATGACAGTCAGAATAGCACACTTTCACTGGACAGTTTGCACGTGCAGAATCTACCTAACAGAGGCTTACAACGAGAGGGAGCCCACAGTGCAGCACCATGGGAGTGGCGAGAGCAATGTCTGATGTCAATGACGATGTCTGTCTTCTCTTGTAGTCAAAACCCTGACTAATCTCTTTCAAAGCCCAAGGCAGTGATTTCATTTTTTTCCCTCTTACTCTATTTATATGATCTCTATTTTCAATGCTTAGTCCTATTACTAATCTTCTTTTCACAAATTGGCTCCTTTATGTTTCCGTGACAGTAAAGATTCTCAGATAACACTGATCACGGAGGCAGTGTGAAAACTTCCTTCCAACTTTTAAAACCACATTTATTAAAGTATACATATGTCAAAAGGGAACTAATGTACTCATAATCTGACAATCAGAACACCCTAATTAACTTTCACAAATAAATAAAACAGAAATTCCATTGGAAATCAGGGAGGTTCTTATCTATGTGTATTGATTGAGTTCTGATGAGTCAGAATTTTCCCTAAGGACTATGGTTGGTTTTCTTATTTCATTTTGGTTTGTGGTAGGATATAACGTCCTCTCGAGATTTTGCCAAGCGCTTCCATGACTTATTGTTGCGAAGTGCCATTGAATTGGTGCCATAAGGAAGCACTGCCTGGTTCTACCCACTCCTCACAATTGCTGTTTGAGCCCATTGTTCCAGCCACTGTGTCCGTTCATCTCTTTTTGGCTGCCCATTCACTTTACCAAGCATGATGCCCTTCTCCAGGGATTGGACCCTCCTACTCATAATATGTCCAAAGTACAAGAAATAAAACATTGCCATCTTGGCTTCTAAGGAACATTCTGATTTTGTACTTCTTTCCAAACAGAATTGTTTGTTCTTCCGGCGTCAATGGTATTTAGTGTTCTTGACCAAAACCATAATTCATAAGCATCAATTAATTACTGGTCTTCTTTATTCATTGTCCAACTTTCCCATGCACCAGAGATGATTCAAAATACATTGTCTAGATACATGTGCACCTAACCCTAGTCCTCCACATGAAGTGTTCATGCTTTAACTCTTTACAGAGATTTTGTGCAGATGTGTCCAATGCAAGATGACCTTTGATTTCTTGACTGCTTCTTTCCATGAATATTGATTGTGAATCATAATAAAATGAAAATTTGAAGACTTCAATCTTTACTCTGTTTACCATGATGTTATTTACTGGTCCAATTCATATTTAATGCATAATAAGAGTGAGGCTTTTTGGCATCTCTACATTGAGGTGTAATCTATACAGAAGACTG
>NW_022103906.1:32483053-32492409 GCF_000313985.2 Echinops telfairi
AACTCCTCTGGTCTTATAGTGAGTAATATCCAATGTGCCAAATATTCTTGAGATGGCTCTAAAGTCAGATTGGATATACTTAAGATAATATTTTGGTTCTTATAGATTTGGTTTTTTTTCAATTTTGATTTGATCTTACATATGAGCAGATGACTGTCTACTGCACCCTGATCTTGTTGTGGCTTGTGATACTGACTTTCCCTCCTCTCTTTCCGAAGACATACTCCATTCGATGCCCGTGTCTGGCAAGATCCATGTGAGCAGTCAACATTTATGTTGTTGATAAAGGAATTTGCAATGAAGAAGTCGTTGATCCTACAAACTTCTCACAAGAGATCTCCAGCAGTGTTTTTATCCCCAAGCTCATCTTTTCCAACTACTGATTGTTCTTCCCTGTCTCCAGCTTTTGCATTCCAGTACCCGTCATTAGCAGTACATAGCGACTGTATGCTTGACCCATTCCAGGTTGCAGAAGTTGGTAGAATCTGTCACTTCCTTCATCATTGACTCGAATGGTTGGTCTGTAAGTTCGAAAACAGTTGCATTAACCGGCCTTCCTTTAAGGCATATGGATCTCATCCTGTCACAGAATTATATTTTAAGTCAAAGTCCAATCTTTTTTATTTTTAGATAATGATTGGAAAGCCATTTCTATTTAATTTGTCATTCTCGGCAATAAATAAATGTATGTTCTAATAAATAGAGAACAAACAAATAACAAAACCCAAACAAAACAAAAACTTTGGTCCATGAAATCAATTGGAAATCTACACCATGCTAGGAGCTTGGTACTGAGGATTGTAGGTCACTATTGCCCTCTGGCGATAGTTAATCAGACTACAGGTGAAGATTTTAAGCAAAAGATTTCTAGGGCCTTCGCTTAACCAAATGGATGTCTACATACATGTCTACATATATTTAAAAGTTATAAATAAAGTTGTAAAACTATTACATAAAAGACAGACATTCTCTTCCATGAAAAAATATGCATTCATAATAAACCAGAACCCCACTTACAAATGAAAATCCTCAGACTCAAAAATGAATGGATAAATAATACAATCTTCTAAAAATTCTTTGCCACAAAGTCGATTCTGATGCATAGTAATGGGAGTAGAAGGCCTTAGCTTTATCTCATGGAGAGGATGGTGGTTTTTATATGGTAACCCAGTCATCGGCAGCCTGAAGCATAATCCCACCAGAACTCCTAGTCAAATATTCAGACTCCTAGAATTATATGCTAAATATAGAGGTATGGAGGCAGCCAGTTTGAAGCTTTGCCTCTCTCTTCCCATGCCCACTGCAGTTTATTACTGTTCTATCATGCCTGTGGACTCCCACTCAACCTGGGTAACCTTTACCCACAGATCCACAAAAAGCCTCTCCCATTCCACACACTCACTGTGGGTCTAGGGTATTGATGCTACCCAATGACAGAGTGAGGGGCACTCTCATGGGGGAAGACTGTAAAGGTTTTGAAAGCAGATCTGGGACCATTTGGACAAGGAATTCCCTGTTCCAGATATACAAGGCATGATTTCGATCATATGTTCCTAAATGGATTTGCCTACTGTTCCACTGTCAGGACAGAAATTGCTCGGTAACCCCCTGGCAAATATATTTTGAATGTTGCCCAGAGTCCAGGATAACGTGTAGACATCTTATTTTTGGAGCCCCACCCCCACCTGAAATGATCCAAGGTTCCCCAGGGAGTGGTATCGCCTACTTTGGGAATGGCTGCTCTAGATGATGGGGTGATGGTGGCATGAGTTCTTAGAAGCCAATTAAAACGACAAACCCAATTTTCCTACAATGAATTTTACGATGCTTCATCTGGATGCTCCAAGTCCTAGTTTCCAGAATTGAGGCTGGATCCCGTGTGGCGTTTAGTGGGAAATGGGCATGGATTATCACCATGTCATAGCAACTGTTACTGAATTTCTCTTGGACCACTGATTTGTGGCTCATAATAATGGACTATCCATTGACTACTTCTCACTCAAATGTTCCGACTAAAATATACACATTAAGTGGTGGTAGTCTTGATCATTGACATCCTGCCTTTGGCATTGCCTGAGGATTAACTCGTTCGGTTTCCATTGAGAGAGCCAGACCAGTTGTCGGCCACTGTCTAGTTGACGCTGAGTCAGGGTGGTCCCCTGTGTGTCCGAGGAAATGTGCTCCATAGGATTTTCAGAGGTGGGGTTTGGGGAATAGATTGCCAGGCTCTACTTCTTAGGACTCCGGATGAACTCAAACCCCCACCTCTAAGGTAGATGTGGAGCAGATTGAGCATTTGAAGCGCCCAGAAGTATCTCATAGCCATGTAGTCAATTCCAACTCGTAGCCACCCTATAGAGCAGAGAAGAACTGCCCCTGGAGATTTCCAAGGCTATGCATCTTTATAGGAGCCGAAAGCCTCCTCTTTCTCCCCTGGAGCAGCTGGCAGATTTGAACTGCAGACCTGTGGTTACTTGTCCACAATGCCCCCAGCGCTCTTTCACTCAGAGGTAGTGCGAATGTAACTTTTCACATTGTGAAGATTGTCATTGTGTATATGTTTTCTGAGCTTTTCCTGAATTTTTCATTATAAAATGAAGACAATTACATATATTTTTTTAATTTTCCCTTTTAATTGTTAACAATTGACACTTGTAACTAGTTTATTGTTGGTTTGCTTAAATACCATATATTTATAATAGAAAAGTGCCAAAAGGGCATATAATTTCAAGTAAGCATTTTAAAAAGGTTTCCATCATGAAGTACTAACATGATAATTATTTATTTTGTCGCACTATTATTACTGTTAATGTTACTGTTTTTGTCTGGTATGGTTGTGTCCCTACTTAACTACTTAAAATATTGGTCATTTTAACAGACAATCTGGTTGACCCCAGATTCCTGGCTTGGTAAGAAGTGCTATGGCCTGAGATGGGACAGAAAGGGCCGTAAGAGCCTATGGCAAATATGTTTCCACCATAGAGAGCCGTTAAAACCTATGGGGTATACCTTTAAGAAGGAAGGGGGGTGGGGAAACAAATATGGACAATTAAAAACAAAAGAAAATAAACTTTATGGACGTATAATACAGTTTCATTTGAAATCTATACAGCTGCCACAGAAGCATGTGGTCCAATAGATTTGTAAGTTTACAAAGAAAATTACTTTGCAAAGAAAAAAAATCATTTATTTTTGATGCTGCTTACATTCAAGAGCTCATCTTGTAACGTTGGTTGAAAGCAGATGCTAAACTATAGAAATTAACTGACGATTGCATTTCAGAAAGCAATGAGATCCGACTTCTCTATTACGTTTACTGTTAAGGGAACATAAAGAAGCAGAGCATTTCTTCCACTAGCAAAGCAAATGGTTCATCTGTGCGCAAGAAGAGCGAGATCAAAAGTTGGTATGGGGAATTCACTGTGGTGGAAGGAATAATTGGCTCACAGGTACACAAGTTCAATTTTCCACATCCTAAATTGGAAAGGATCTCACAGGCTTTAGGAATTTCATGTGTTTTGTATGTTTTCTTTTATTTTGTTTGTTTGCTTTGGTAATTTTATTTTTATTTTAATCCAGTTTTGAAGACATCCAAAAATCAATTTCAGCCTAAGTATGAGGAAAGGAGAAATCAGTCTCTCAGAGGTTCGCAATCTTGAATTTCCACTGTGAAAGTTAATCGGTCTGGTCTCTGAGGTCAGATCTGAAGGGCAAGGGTCCATTCAGAGCCAGCCCTGGAGTCTGAGTAGAACAGAGCCTTTGAGCACTGCTAGCATTGTGGGTTAGTCACGTCATTCTGTTATTTCTATATATATACTTTTAAAATAAACTCTGAGCCTTTATGAAACTCAGACAGAGCATTAAAAAGGAATGAATCCCCTCATCATCACTATTGGTCAGCAGTAAAGGGAAAAATAAGGTAAGGGTGAAATTTTTTTCAGGCTTTTTATCTTAGAGACTAACTACACTCTACATCATTTTTTGGCTTCTTCGCCATCTTTAGGAAGGAGAACTATTCCTCAAGTAGAGAGTATGAGGAATTTACACAAGTCAGGCACCATGATAAACAACTGTCATTGAGTTGATGCCAACTTCAGACTCATCTTTCTTTTGCCGAGTGGCTGGCTGGTGGGTTTGAACTGCTGACCTTGATATTATTAGTCCAGTGATTACCACAGTGCCACCAGAGCTCCAGAGACCTATCAAAAACAAAACAAAACAACAGCAAAAAACTCACAACCATCAAGGCAATTCTGACTCATAGCGGCATGTGGAGTAAAACAAAAACAAAAACAAAGCAAAAACCCTGTCCCTTGGGGTTTCTAAGGTTTTAAATCTTTTTAGGAGCAGAATTCCCCCTTTTCTTCCAAAGAGGAAGCAGTTGGTGGGTATGAATTATTGACCTTGTGGTTATTAATCTGCCATTGAGTTAATTTCTGATTCATAGTGACACTTTGGGCAGAATAGAGCTGGCCCTGTGGGTTTCTGAAACCAAATCTTGATGGGAGTTGAAAGCCAGGTTTTTCTCTAGAGGAGAGACAGCCTACTGGTTTCACACTGCTGACCCCTTGGTTCGCAGCTCAACAGGCACTCTCGAATTACAAATGATAATGGCTCGTTTGCTTGCTGCGCAGATGGTATAAACCCGGAAAGTTTGACAGTACTCATCATCAAACCGATCTCTGCACTATTCTCTGGACATCATCTCCCAGTCGAATGAGCTTGTTAGGGAGCTTTTTCCTCTGTGCTAGGTACTATTGTTTCCTTTTTCTTTTACTACATCCACCCAAGGGGACAGATCCTAGTATTCCTATTTTACAATGGGAAATTGATGATTAGTTATAGCAGTTACCTAATCTCCTGTCAATTTAGGAAGGGGTGGAGTCTACCCTGTCAATCGGGCTGCAACTTAATGGCTTCATTTGGAGGCTCTCTGGAGATAAATAGCTGACTGGAGGCCAGATACACACAGACTCTCTCTGCTTCCATCTTCCTGGTAACAAGACTCATGGAGCTACTCTAGGACCCTTGAGCTGGAGGAGCCACGTGGAGACCCTGGACAGTACCGAGATGCTTACACCACTGGATCCACAAGACTTTCCACCCATTGACTGTGATCTCCCTGCATTCGGTGTCATTCCATATGTTGTATGAGTATGAAGAGGAATTTATAGATTGGTACCAGATATATGGAGTAATATCAGACTAACACATTAGTCACATCCATAAATTGGACAAAACTATAGTATTTGAAAAATATCTGGTATAGTCAAATTCCAAACACAGATAGGTCTTATACTAAAGGTCACATTATTGTCACGAGAATGATAGTGAGGCTGGATAACATTTTAAATTATTAACCATTGTGTTCCAATTTTACTCTTCCACCCAATCCACTTCCTTCAACCATGATTCACATCCAGCCCAAGCTATAAGACAGGCTGAGTTTATTGATCTCAAGGCCAGAAAGTGAGAAAGGAAAAACAAAGGGAAATAAATACACCCATCATCATTTGGCAAGTTTCAAAATAGCCTTCCAAATTCTAGACAAAAAAGGACCAGGTGAAGTAAAAAGACTTTTGAGTCATGAGAGTCAAGGTCTTTGAGTTGAGACTTTGCCCTACACCATAAAGAGAAAACTGGTCTCACTTACACTAGGGAATATATTTTCTGTTCTTGGGTTACTGAGGGAAGAGGAGCAGTGAGAGACACAGATAAGACCTCTCACAAGCGTTTGTGAAAAGAAGCTCTTGATCTTGTTATATCAACTTTCCCATCCTTCTCGGGTCAAACACAGAGTCATGGGGCAGTAGAAATCTTATACCTCATTCCAAAATAGGCTAAGTATTTGAAGGAAAAGGAAGCTGGTTTGTGACATTCAACCAAAAATCCTGGGAACTGACAAGAGTCTAGAATTTTCCTTCTTACTGTGGCATTAGAGAGAAGCTGTGTGTGCGCTGGGCTGATCGCCCCGAACCAGACTTATGTAGGAACTAGTCGAGTTTTTTCCAAAAGACATGATAGAAGCCTGAGGCCTGAAAGACTTGGAAGGCCATTCAGACAGGATGAAGGATGCTTCGGAGCCCATTTGACATTATCCACATGGAAGTAGACGGCAGATGTTAGATTAGACAGAGGCTGGTCAATGACCTTTCATTGATGCCATGATACTAGATAAGAACCAAAAGTCACTGCCATTGAGTCTGTACCAACTCATCGAACGCTACCGGATAGGGTAGAATTGCTCCTGTGGTTTCCCAAGACTGTAACTCTTTTCAGGAGTAGAAAGCCCATCTGTTTCCAAGGATCTGCTGGTGGTTCCGCAGTTAGGTGAACTCGTAGCCACTCAGCTGGCAGGGCCACTGCTCCGAGATTCGCCCTTTGGAATGTGTGTATGAGTTGGCACCGACTCGGTGGCAAAGAGTTGACTGACAGGTGGAATAAGGTCTTAAGATAGAAACTAACTCCATTAAAACAATTGCTTTTATTTGCACACTTCGCACATGGATTTCATAGTTATTCCCACCATTTTTAAACTAACTCCATTAAAACAATTGCTTTTATTTGCACACTTCGCACATGGATTTCATAGTTATTCCCGCCATTTTTTAGTGGTATAATTATATTTATTTCCTCCCATGGGGTCAATTCATTCATTTTTATGAAAACAAATCTCTAATGTAAGGAGATAGAGAATGGAAACAAAATAGAATTTCCAAACTCATGTACCTCAGAGAAAGATATTATCTATGCTGTGGTAGTTACATAATCTGGCATCAATTGGGGATTTGAGACGATTAAGAGTGAAGGGGTGGAGTATAGTCTGTCAATTGGGTTATAGCCAATGAGGCCTCTGTGTGAGCTTGGCCTTCCCCTGAGGATTCTGGGAATTCCTGTCTTTTCTCCTTGGAGGCGGGAGACACTCTCTCTCAGCTCACTCCTTGAGAGACATGACACTATGCTGATAGACCCTGTGCCCTGAAAATTAGAGGAGCCACATGGAGACTCCTGCCAGCACTGAGATGCTTCTACTGCCACTGGATCCCCAAGACTTTGCACCCACTGGCCTCTGTGATCTTGCTGCATTTGGCGTCATTGCATGTGTTCCATGAGTCACAAGAGGATTTTATACATTGGTATCTGATATGTGGGCTAATATAAGACTTATAGACTTGATCTGGACTGGGCATGGTGTTTTCTCAATATTCAATTGCTCTTGTATATAAACCTCTTTCTTATATACATATGAGTCTCCCTGGATTGGTTTCATGCCCATGAAACTATTCATTTCGTTATGGTAACTTAAAAGTCCTACTGTAGTCTCCTTCTCCCTTTACCTCTATTCAAGAATGTTCAACATCCTGCCACAAAGCTGGTAAACCAAGCTAGTTTTTGTGACTTACGTCAAAGTCGAACTTTGCGCCACAGGGTTTGCAATGGCTAATTTGGGGAAACTAGATTGCCAGCCCTTTTTCTGAGGGGGCGCTGGATCGATTCTAATCTCCACTCATTTATTTAGCAGCCTGAAGTATTAACCACTTCCACCACCCAAGGACTCCTGGAAAAGGCAAGTCTAAAGCCCAAACTCATTGTCAGAGCACCGATGCGGACTCAACATGGCCCTATTGCACAAGGGAGAATGTCTGTGTGGGCTTCCAAGTCTAACTCCTCTGGGGAGTAGAAAGCCTCATCTTTTTCCCTAAGATCTGCTAGTTGTTTCGAACTATTGACCTGTGGTTAACGACCCATTGCATAACCACTATGTTACCGGGCTCCTTTTAAGAATGACAAACCAGTACTTAGTAAAAACATAATCACTTTTTTAAATGAATAATTAAATGAATGAATGCACACATATATGTTTTTAAAATAAATCAACAAGATAATCTAGACAAAGGTAATTTTATTTCCTTTTGAAATTCCTTTTGATTTTATATTTCTGTGTTAACAGAATAGAGTCGACTCACTTCTCTGTGGGGTTCTGAATGAGTAGGGTTCTCACTACCAGCCTTCAACACAGGAGAATACGATGCTCTATAGAGCAGACACATAAACAGTAATGAGTTCCCCTTTTGATTATTCCAAACAGAATCCTGATCCTTATTTTCTAGATGACTGTCCTCAGTGGGGGACAGGGTAAGGGAATCCCTCCTTTTATTTTCTCTGGGGAAAAGGTCCGTCTTTTAACTACTTTGGTAGAGAATTGACTCTAAAGTCTTATCCCTGACACTTTTCAGGAAACTCAGAACCGCAGTTCCGCCTGTGCCTCTGTCTTCTAAAGCTCGAGGTGGCCCTGGGAGATGGCTTTTCCTCCTGACCTTTGCTTTAGCTGTGGCTGAGATAAGGTATTTGGTCACTACAGCAACGTGATAGCTTCGAAGCTTTGCTAGGGCCTCAACACATTGGTTATAGGCTGTACAAAGTTGGCTATTTCCCGAGGATAGGATGTATTCTCTCAGCGAAGGAGCGGAGTGGATTTCTTCTAGGAAGGCCTTGTGGTAGGGAGGCATGTAGTCTCTCATGCGGTGCAGAAAGTCAGCTGAAAGAAGCAATTCAAAACAATATCATAGTTTCAAATGGAAATGCAGCCAAGTCTTTATTACATTGCCAGATACTAGTGTAGTGGACACTGTGGGTGCTGTCTTCACTGACCGCTCTATTGCTGACATTTTGATTTGTAGAGCTCAAATATTCGCATGCACTTTTTTGATTGTTGACAGGAGATGGGGATGATGAAAAGAAGCAACCCCATCTCAGATAGGCAGTTGACTTGAAACTAGAGCTATACATCCATCTTTCCATATGTCCTTTGCATTTCATGTGAAAGGAAATCCATAAATGTAAGGCATAACCAACAAAATTATCTGTCCAATGATATTTTTATTATCTTTTTAATTCTTATTGATTTCTTATTAATTTGCACATGCAGCCTTCTGTGGAGTTACGCCTCAGAATGACTTGACCTGATTCATTAAATACTCTGGTGAATCTTATTTCCTAAATAATTTTCTTGGGAGATAATGATTATGAAGAGGAAATTTAGAACATTTAGAGGGTAATTAAGGAAAAAAGGTAAACTATTAATAACCTTTAGGAATAACATTTTAAAAATGTAAATCTATTCATATGTATTGGAAAGCCATGTTGTTATTATCACACATGGTGAATCAATAAGTCACTTTACGCAATGTAGACTTCCGTGAACAATTCTGTTTTGGAGAACTGATTTTTGTGGACAAGACTGAACTCTCTGCTACCAACTTTTAGTATTTTTAAAATTCTCATCCAATTTGGAAATTCTAGCTTGGAGTGGCTATCTGCAGCTGAGGGACACGTGACTCGCTGCTGGCAGATCA
>NW_022103906.1:32493692-32511401 GCF_000313985.2 Echinops telfairi
TTTGCATATGTACATGTCTTTATCTAGACCTCTATAAATGCCCTTTGCCTCCAGCTCTTTCCTCTATTTCCCTTGATTCTCCTCCTGTCCCACTACCATGCTCAGTCCCCACCAAGGTTTCAGCACTTCCTCTTTGTTACATTCCCCTTGATCATGCCTTCTGGCATAACTTAAGTTGACTCAAAGTTGTACCATTTGTATGAGGAAGAACTTGAGTGGAGAAGCTCAAATACAACACTAGCTGATCCTAGAATCATTGCTAGAATTCCAGAGCTTCTGACTCCAGATGCTTCCTCTTCACAGAAAGGAAGTTACTTCCTAACAATCCAAATTGAAATCACTTGTGCTACAAATATGAGGGTAAGTAAAAAAGTATTGGCAATAGGGTTCCTACATAGTATCTATTTCAAACAAAATGTGTTTAAATGTGTCTCTGATCAGTGAATGGCTGAAGAAAAGTTCTTTCAGTAATACACTTGTTTTCATCTTATGAGAGTGACTTTGAAAAAAAAAGGGGGGGATACCCTTTTTTGTACCATGAGAAAAATAATTTTGAGGTCAGGGCTAATATTTTTTTTTTACCCAAACTCAAGTAGACATCGTCCCACATCCTTGAAGCTTTGAAACAAGTTTATGGAATGATGCCCACATGAAATAACAATTTTTAGATGGAGGATATGTTTTAAGGAAGGTTGGAAATACCTCAAAGATCAACCAGCAGCGTGAAGACTATCGACCTCGACAAATGAATAAACTGGTTGAAATACAGAAACTGGTGGAAAAGACAGTAGAATTATTATTGATAAGCTAGCTACTAAAAGTGAGACCTCACGTAGTTCAGCATTTTCTATTTTAAATGATCATGTTGGTCTTTGGTACATTTTGGGTTGATGGGTGATCAAAACATTCTGAGAAGATCAGTTCGATCAGAGAAGAGGTCTTGCCATCAGTCCTTTAAGCAAGACGGAAGTGAATTAGATGGTTTTATGGAATGAATCTTAACATTGATGAATCTGGGGTTTACCAATATAATCCAGAGGGTTAGGTTCAAACAAAGTGGTGGCTTTTGAAGGACTTAATTTTTTGACCAGTAAAATCAAAGATTTGCTCAGAAAGGCTTAAAAAAATTATTTCAAATGGGTAACCCCACTCACTTCCCAGGTGATTGTATGGTAGTGGCTAATATGCTGCTGGTTCTGGACTCTAAGACACTGAAATTTCAAGTACCATTAGGGTAACCCATAACGAACGGGATTCAGCAGAGCTTCCAGACTAGGAAGAAGGAGTAGGGATATCATTTCTTAAGTAGTAGCCACTCCAAATATTGTGCATAGCATTAAACCATTGTCTGACATAGTGCAGGAAGAGGGTCACACTGGTTGGAAGGCAGTGAGAATATGATTGGAGAAAAGTAGAATTGACTTAATGATGTGCATGGAGTAAAGCTTTGGGGACTTTCCTTTGTTGATGGGACACAAGTCAATATGAGAAAAAGAGAATGGCAAGAATCCACTAATAATCAGAACATGGAATGTACAAAGGATGAATCTAGAAAAATTAGAAGCCATCAAAATTTAAACAGAATGTATAAAGACCATTATCCTGGTATTAGTGAATGGAAATGAGCTGGAAATTTTGAGTAATAATAGTATATTAATTACAGGAATGAAAAAGTTGAGATGAATGGTATCATACTCATCATCAAAAAGAACATTTTTTTCTTTTTGAAGTTCAATGCTGTCTGTGATAGGATGATATTGATATGTTTAAAAGGGAGATGGGTTAATAGAATTATTATTCAAATTTACACTTCAATCACTAAAGCCAATGATGAAAAACGTGAAAAATTCTTTTACCATCTTTTGTCTGAAGTTGATCAAACACGCGATCAAGAATCATTGATAATTTCTGGTGATTGGAATAGAAAAGTTGAAAACAAAGATAAAGTTGGAAAAGGTGGCCCTATTGATAGAAATGAAGCAATAGGCTATATAGGAGGCTATTGCAAGACCAATACCTTCATCATTGTAATTACATTTTTCAACAACAAAACAGTAGCTATACATGTAGATCTTGCCAGATGGAATTGACAAGAATTAAATTGACTAACTCTGTGGGGAGAGATGATAGACAACTTCAATCCCATCAGCCCAAATAAAGCCAGTGACTGAATATGGAACAGACCCTCAATTGATTATATTTAAATTCATATTGAAATTGAAGAAAATTGAAAGGAGTCCATGGGAGCCAAACTACAAACTTGAATATATATCCACCTAAATTAGAGATCATCTCACAAATAGGTGTGACACACCAAACACTAATGATTAAAGATCAAATGAGTCAGATTAAATCAAGAATATCATGTACAAAGCAACAAAACGTTATTAAAATGACAGAAAATAAAGAAAATACTGGTAGATGTGAAAAAAATTCGGGAACTTGTTCTTGATATTTTGATGTGCAAATCGACGAGCAGAGAGTTCTCTGAGGAAGGGTTAGAGAGACCGAAACACTCCGGCTACCCACCTACATGGAGAATATGTGGAAAACAGGAGCCCCACATTTTGATATTTTTGTTTTAGAGTTCTATGATATTTCTTAGCAAATACTTTTTGAAAAGAAATGCTCTATGATTTGAAAGTGAAACTCCAGTCACGTGTGTACCTTCTGGGATCTCTCTGATGTTAACTGACAAGACACAGTAACATATGGCAGGCATGTAGGTTGACTTAGATAAATATAAACTTTATGATGTTGTAGTTTACACTTAGTTTTCTCAACTAGTAGATTGGAATCTGCTTTCTTTTTCTGTATTATTAAGAAGAAAGATGTCTGACTTACCACTCTCCGTGCTATGGCAAATGCCCAAGAACTCATCAAAGGCTTGCAGCACTGTGCTCTGAGCCGCGCTCCCTCCAGAGTATTCCAGGGGCTCTTTTGAAACGCCTTCATATATCAGCCCCATAGGCATTGCTGGATTATCTTTCCATCTAAATAAAAGTCACAGAGAAGTAGGGAATGCTACGAGTTAGTACATGTTCTGATAGGCAAACAGAGAGCAGTGGAAACATGATTTTGGTGTTGATGATAGGACAAGGGACTGGCTATATTTGTTGGGTGACTGCATCCACCATCTTGACCACTGCTTTATGGCTGTCATATAACATAGTGCGACTCTTCTTCGTGGCAATGATTCCTTCGGTGAAGTCAAGTTATTGGGAGAAGACTCGTTACCAGGAGTCTTTTTTTTTTTTAATCATTCTATTTGGGGCTCATACAACTCTTAACCATAATCCATACATACATCAATTGTGTCAAGCACATTTGTACATTCGTTACCCTCATCATTCTCAAAACATTTGCTCTCCACTTAGCCCTTGGCATCAGCTCCTCACTTTTCCCCCACCCTCCCTGCTCTGGAGTTTTATGAGATGTTTGTTGGAGAAATTGAGCTATAAAAATGCTCTCCGCGGTGATCAACATGGGCAAGACTGTAGAGCACTTATTTACTTTCTCTGTTCATTTCAACAATAATGATGAGGTGTCTGCAACTCCACAAGAAGGGTCTCACGTAAACACGACACACATCCTTGCCTCTCCATAAGACAGCGATCACTTTTACAGTTGATCACTGTTTACCCTTACCCATTGTAAATATTTGACTCCATGGGGATGATGGTTGTATCCATCGTTGATATGATAATGGGTTTTGGCAGTGAGGGTGAATGATATGGGTGGCAACAATGTGGACACACTACAACCCTAAGATTGATAGAGGTAATGTTAAGGTCATGTCGGAGGATTGTAACTGGGGTTTAAAAACCCAAACTCCAAATGCACTACAACCCTAAGATTGATAGAGGTAATGTCAAGGTCATGTCGGAGGATTGTAACTGGGGCTTTAAAAACCCAAACTCCAAATGCACTGCCATCAAGTCAATTCAGATCCATAGAGAGCCCTAAGGGCAGGGTAAAACAGTAGGGTTTTCAAGGCAGTAAATCTTTACAGGCACAGAAATCCTCCTTTTTCTCCCACAGAATGCCGGGTTGATTCAAACTGCTGATCTTGGCAGTTGCTGGTACAGCTCATAGGTCACTGTCCCACAGGACTTCTACCTGGGCTCTTAGTCAGACTCAAAGTAGGTGAGCTCCTCTCTCTCCTCTTTCTCCCTCTCCCTTTCCACCCTCTCCCTTTCTCAGCTTATCTCCCTGACCCCCATCTCTCCCTCCCCTCCTTCCACTCCCCTTCTCTCTCGCCTCCTCTCCTTCTGACTCTGTCCCTTCATCCCTACTCACATCTATTTTACTCATCCCTGTGTACAGCTTTCTATAGCGTCTTGAACAAGGGTGTATTTGGGCGGACTCTATACTGCTGTAATACAACAATGGTAAGAAGAATATGTTGCATTTGTGTGTATAATGTTTTACAGTTTATACAGCACTTCCACATTTATTTGGCATTTGACCTTTCGTGAATGCATCAGACAGGCTTTCTAAGCCCACCTACCCCCCTTTTTTTTTTCCCCAGGGGAAAAAAAAAGACTACTGAATGCCGTTAAGTCTCTAATGTCACATAGCTTGAGAATGATGAAGCCAGAGTCTAACCCCAACCCTGCCAGCCTCTCTTTTCATTTTCCCAAGAACCTCACGTGTGAATTTCTTTACCGGAAAGGAAAATAAGACTTTCCTCTTATTTCTAGGAACAAACTACTTTCTTTAGCATACAATTTAAATAGCCGGCTTACATTGCTGTTTCGCCTTCTTCCTGTATGAGATATGATAAAATAATAATAATTTATAAATTATCAAGGGTTTGTGAAGGAGGGTGGGCAGGGAGGGAGGGAAAAATGAGGAGCTGATACAAAGGGCTCAAGTAGAAAGAAAATATTTTGAGAATGATGATGGCAACAAATGTACAAATGTGCTTGACACAATAGATGGATATCTGGATTGTGATAAAGGTTGTATGCGCCCCACATAAAAGGATTTTTTTTAAAAGTGAGAATTCTCTTTGAGGCAGATGTGGAATTTAATCTCAGAATTTCCATTTAGTAGCTGTGGGCCTTCAAAGAGCTCATGGGAAAATTCCATTATCTTCCCCCAATTTTTGAAGCCCCTCATATTATTATATCCCTTATTGGATTGTTTTGAGAACTGACTAAACTATTATCTTCTCGGTGCCTGAAATATATTAAGGATACAAGTATTTTTGTGCAAATCAATCTGACTCTTTTCCCAATTTGTGCCTACTTCTTAAATATTCTGGGAGAATTAAATGTGATCCAGAGGGGCTTTGTGACTTGTCAAATATTAGGATACTGTTCTTATAAAATTTCTAAACAAGGAGCCAAACACACATAGATATCCATGTTCAGATTTATCTTTGTAATCTAGCCGAGGATCTTACTTGCACATAGTCCCTTAGGTCTCTTTGTGTAGAGCCTTCCCATTTTGAGGAGTCTAGAAATGGCGCATGGTTGAAGAGGTCAATATGTTACCTTCTCTCCCTACTCGTACTTCTTATGTGATTTAATATAGAATTATGGATTTAGAAGCAGCTGCCATCTAACAATTTGTGAGTTCATCCCTATTTTTGGCTCATTGCTTTCGAGTTAATCCTGACGCGGTGGTGCCACATGTGCACCGTTGGGGGTTCAGGGCTGTGGCCTTTGGGCAACAACTCACCCCACCACCCCCCTTTCAGCTAGGAGTCAAGTACTCAAACATTTGAGTCATTCCATGACTACCATTTGTATCTGGATATTTCTCCTGTACTGGTACCCACTGGCTCATAGACCTAAATGCCTATTTGATCGTTCAATGGAATCAACACATTGCAAATTGATGTTCTCATCCTCCCTCTCTTTTGATTAGCTTGTTTCTTCCATCGTAGACACAGTGAGAGCTCCACTATTTCAGTGGATTGAGCTCAAAATCTTAGGGTCATCTTTGATCTTTTCCATTTTCATTCAACATCCCAGCCTATTGCAAATTCTGTCAACTTTTCCTTTAAAATATATCCCCAATCTGACTGTTTTCAACACCTCCACAGCTCCCAGCTTACTCTCAGCCACCACTCTGGATTCTTTCAACACCTTCTTGAATACTTTCTCTGCTTCCAACCCTGCCCTCCAATCATTTAGGTCCCACGTAGCAGGTAGAGTGCTTTGGAACTTAAAGCAGCTTATGCCATACCTCTTCTCAAAATTTTCAACAGTTTCCATTTCACCTAGTAGCCAATCAGTTCTAATGATCTTGTTTCCTCCTATCATTCTGAACTAATCTTATCTAATTCACCTCCTGCCAACCCTGCCTCTTTGCAGCCTCTCCTACTAGAACAAGCTTGCTTGAACTCAGGGTCACTGAACTCAGTGTGCCTTTGGCTTGGGACAAGTAGGTAGGTGGCTCCCTCCCTCCCTTCTTTAGTGCATAAAAATCAAACTTGTACCACCACGCCTAGCATGTACTAATAGCCCGTATAATACTTTACACCTTGCTCTATTGTTTGTTGATATAAATGTGTTTTACAATATTTTATTTTATTGTTTTATTAATTTACTAGCTAATTTATTGTCTCCTATCATTAAGATATAAATTCTACAAGGACAGAGTCGTTGTTTAGTTTTACTTTCCAATTCTCAGCACCTAAAATAATTTCTGAGTTGAAGCATACATTCACTATATATCTGGTGGATAAAGGAATGGCATTCGATTAGTTTGCATTAGAAATCCTAAATATACAGACTCAAGTGTTACAGACTCAAGTGTCACTTCTTGATAGGGACTGAGCAGTTGAAAAGAATCATCCCCTGTCTCAAATGGTCTAACCAACATCAATCAGGAATCATTCACTTCTCCAATCTGAAGAGGGCATTGTAAGCCACCTAGTAGCTGCTGGAGAGAAGACCAGTTTTAAAGTGGGAAGACAAATAAATAAAAACAAAGAAGTGTTCTATTTTCAAAACTTATATTCTCCTGCTATCCTGAGATTCGTCTGAGGAAGGAAAATCGGATGTCTCTCAGAAACTTGTGGACTGTCAGGCTTAGGCCTCTGTGTATGAAAGAAACTAGTTCCCTTTCAAAGATCTGTCCACACCAAACGTCCTGCCATCGAGTCCATTTGGAGGCGTGTTGACCTCCTGGGGCCCTAGAGACCGGGGTCAAACCGACCGTGTGGGTGTCAGAACTGTTGCCTTCACGGGAGTAGAAACCTCATCGTTCTCCTGTGGAGCAGCTGGTGGTTTCAAACTGCTTATCCTGTGGTTAGCAGACCAGCACACAACCCACTTGGCCACCAGAGGTTGGCCATATTCTAGCTTTTTGTGTGCTCTATTTAAAGCAACACCAAGAAAAGGAGATGTTTAAACCGAAAAAAAAAATCATGCTATTTTTCCCAAAGGGGCTTTTGTAAGTTCCCCAAATTTATTATTGCCACTTAATGTGAGCAGGACTTGAAGGGGCTATGTTTAATCTATGAATGGAATCTCTCAACAATTTTTTTTTAAAAAAGTTTGCAAGCATTCAATCTGTAATGTCTCAACTCTTCTAAGCAAAAAATAGTTTTTGAAAACATCAACAGAATTTTAAATGAAACATAGGGCAAATGAACACAAGAGAAAAATTAGATGTTGCAAGACAACATACTGAGAATTCTAAGCAATGCTGATGTTTATCGATATATTTAAGATTTACTATTAACAACTTAGTTTAGCTACATGGGAAATATTTTTGAGGATCAGAAACAGAGGGGAGGCATTTATCTAGATTCTTGGTGCAGTATATCACTAGTCTGTAACTTATTTTAATAAAATAGTCAATCTCTCATGTTCAGGTATTATTTTTATTGGTACTATTGAGTCAATTTTAACTCATTTTGATCTCATGAGACAAAGTTGAATGGCCCTAAAGGGTATTTTAGGCTGTAATGTAATATTTAAGTGTGCAGGATCCCTGAGGGTGTAGTGGGTTACATGTAGGACTGCTGGCCACAAGATTAGAAGTTCAAACCCACCAGCCAATCTGCAGGAGAAAGATGAGGCTTTCTTTTCTGCGCCACCGGACTCATCTTTACCTCTTTCTTACGATCAGTTCAGAAACCCACAAGAGCAGTCTTCTCTGTCTATAGGGTCACTGTGAGTCAGGACTGACACAATGGCAATGAGGTCGTCTTTCGTTTGGCTGAAACCATTGGGTGGCTTGGAACCACCAAATTTCTGGTGGGCACCTGGAACGCTCCTCCAGGTCTCCTTCTAGTTCTGAGATTTTCAGATGTGTAGTGGGTCATTATCGGATACCTATTTCTAAAGAAAGAAATAGAATTTATTTATTTCCTGGAGGATATTTTGGGATAGAATTCTAAACCTATCTCACCATGACAACCACTACCATAACCTAAGATACCCAACTCAAATCCTCAGAATGTTCACGTAAAATGAAATGTCATATCCAGGAATATAATATGTTCTAGGCAAAAACAATTTCTGATATACAATTAAGGTTACAAATAAGATGACTTTAAGAGAGAAATGAATCTTATATTATACAGGTGATGACATCTAATTACAGGGATACCCCATGTTATTGTGCTCCTTTGTAGTAAGCTTTGCAGATGCTGTGGTTTTATAGAAGTGCAAAGCTTATGGCAATTCTAGATTGAGCAAATATATCAGCACCACTTTGCCAACGGCATGTGCTCACCTCAGGTCTCTGTGTCACTTTGGGAATTCTGACAACACGTTTCAAACTTTTTCATAATGTTATTGCACACTTCATATATGACAATGTGATATAAGCAAAGCTTTTAGAAGCACACGGAAACTCAAAATTCTGTATGGCGCAATGTACTGCTGTAACCAATCTGGAACGGAACCCACAATATCTAGGCGGTATGGCTGCGTACAGGGGGTTATCTGGAATCACAAGACTTTTAACAACAGAGAGCTTTCTTTGTGAAGAGGCAAAAGGACACATGGAAGAAATTCACTAGATACATTTGAAGCCCAATTGCTGTGATGGAGGAAGCACATGGAAGGACTGAAAATCAGACTCCAGAGCGCCTCCTGTTGGACAGCCCTCAGCAAAACAGAGCCCTCCACTCGAAGCACGAGGATCTGACATATGACAGCAACTTGAACGGATCTGGAAGTGGATTCTTCACTAGCTTCTGTAGATAAGGGTCTAGCCCAACACACATCTTGATTTCACCCTGAAGAGGCCTGAAGCAGAAAACTGCTAAATTTGCCTGGATTTCAGACCTACAGAAGTGTGAGCTAAAAGATATGTGTTGTTTGAAGTTGCTAAATTTATAGTAATGTGTTATGCAGCAGTAGAAAACTATCTATAGATTTTAATGTCCAAATAAAGTACAAAGAGGTTTTACTGGATTCGGTGTCTTTTAAATACCAGTCTGTTTCACCCCCTGGGGACCCAGGTCAAGGGCCGTGGAACACGAGGGCATTGAATCCCGGATCTTCAAGGCACACAACATGCTCAATGGCCACACCAGAGTGATCCGAGCTGGAAACCCTGCTGGATGAACCCCCATGAGACTGTATCTCAAAACACCTGTAACTGGAGGATTTAAGGCTGAAATTGCATGGTGTGTGAAGAAGCAGAAGGCAGCATAATCAAGATGATTGGACCAACTTTGACTTACTACTTCAATGACCTACTTGCTGTATTAAGATATGTATTATTCTGGCAGACCTGTGATTGACATTGTCGGTGAATATTGTTATAAGTTTTGCCTGGCAACCAACTCCCATTGATGGGGGAAATAGCATCCAGTCACAGAAGCATTTATTCTGTACCAGTGAATAGAGTCAAATATTGTGATATGTAGTTAGCCTACACTGGTTGAATCTCCCTCTGTCAATAGTGTTTTAAAACTGTGTACCATGGACTAATCAATTAACAGAAGTGAGATCCTCTCCAGGAAGATGATCAAGAAGATTCTCTACCATAAGTTACCTTGGATGTTTCCAAGGGAAGCCAGAGGCAGATAAAAACACCATGGATTGAGGAGTGGATTTTGGGATTGCATTGATCCCAGGTCCAATGTAGGAACAATTAGTTCTTTCAACATGGCCCTGCTTGAAACTCACCTTCATGAAAGAAACACAGAAGATATGGGTGCTGTAGAAAAGTGTGATGAAGAAATTAGATGGTGCTAGGCTATCAGATAAAATAGCATCTGGGGCCTTAAAGTCCTGTTTTCAAGCAAACAGCCATCTAAATGAGATGTCAACTAACCCACATGGAAGAAGTACACCAGCATCAAGGACCAAAGGATTGTAAACTATATGATCCAAAGATGAAGGAGGGCATATTTGCAGCGCTCAAATTCTCGTTTGCAGAAAGCTATGGGTGACAGTGGAAACCCAGACAGAGTGCATTTGTGGGATCCACACAGGGAACAGCCTCTGGTGACTTTCCTCTGACCATCACTGAGGAATGGGATTAAACTGCTTACCAGACAGAGAGTATTGGAGAGACAAGTATCAACAATCAGAGATTAAAATCATAAACCTGACTTGAATAGTTACTATCTTGTAATTTTCTCTCCCCTCTGATACAATTTGGACCTGATCTGGATGCCATTTTTTTGTAGATTTTGACTATTATTTTTATTTATATTGGGGTTTAGCTCTGAGGTCTTGTCATCATGTGTAGACTTCTGGAATCTTTGTTATATGTGTTTCTATGTTTTCAGTGTATGAGACTCAGGATTGATTAAAAAAGAAGACATCTATTTCAGTAGCTAATGTAAACATGCAACATGATAGCAAGCACTTTTTAAAGTGGCCTTTCCTTTCCTTTTACCTATTCCTACCAAAGCACAGCAGCATATCTTGGTTGGTATTTGTTGCCAGACACGCTATAACGATGATCTTTATCTTGTGTCTGACATGCAAAGGCCACAGAGAACAGGAAGAGGTTTATGAACTAAATACTGTTATGGATTGAATTATGTCCCTTAGAAATATGTGTTGTGCATCCTGACCTCTTTGCCTGTGGTTATGAGCTCACTTGGGAATGGCTTCTCTTTGTTATGTTAATGAGGCAGGATTCGTGTAGGTGTATCTTCAATCTCTTTTGGGATAGCAAATGATCTTAAACAAGCAATCCAAGCAGAGGGAGTGGGAGGTAGAAGCCAAGACATGGATCTTCAAGGCAGCAGGACTCAGAAGCTAAAGAGACAGGACCTTCCTGAGAGCTGACAGGAAGAAAAACCTTTTCCTAAGAATTCCCTGAATTCGAATTACACTGGTACCGATAGGAACTGAAAATACAGGGAATCCAGGATGGATGAGCCCTATAGGACCAGTGGTGTGAGTGGCGAAACAGGGAGGGTAAAGGGAGAATGGGTAGGAAAGAGGGAACCGATTACAAGGAACTGTGTGTGACCTCTTCCCTGGGGGACAGACAACCGAAAAGTGGGTGAAGGGAGACGTCAGGCAGGGAAAGATATGACAAAATACCAATTTATGAACTATCAAGGGCTCATGAGGGAGGGGGGAGTGGGGAGGGAGGGGAAAAATGAGGACCTAATGTTGGGGGTTTAAGTGGAGAGAAAATGTTTTGAGAAACGATGTACAAATGTGCTTTACACAATTGATGTGTGTATGGATTGCGATAACAGTTGTATGAGCCCCTAATAAAATATTAAAAAAAAAAAAAAGAATTCCAACATCTAGTCTAAATGTTGAGAAAATAACATGCTGTTTGATAGAGCTACCCACTTATGGTATGTGTGTCAGAGCAGCACAGATAACGGAGACAACTACATACTATCTTTGGGAGCAGGCTCTGCACTGGAGGAGTATTTGTGTAAATGGAAAGCCTAAATTTTGAGGCACACCCCCAACTCAGGGCTTACATTTTCCTCACTTTATCCCATCCACCAAGGCGCCCACTCCTCCCAAGAAACTCTCTAGCTACTTCCTCCCGACAATGAAGATTCGCACTCAGGTTGATGCCCCCTTAGAGTTTTACCCATTCCAAACCCACCCAGCCCGAGGAAATATTTAGTATGTATTTCCACTTCCTTCTTGCCCCAATTGAATATACTATTGATAGATTCTGGCACTTGGCATGCCCAGAACAGCTCTAGAATCTTCCTATTGATATGACCTCAGGCATCTCTTAATTATCAAAATGGAACACCAGATGCAATGTATTTCTCATTTTCACCTACCACATTCGCTACTTCCTTATTTCATTTTCACCACTTAAAAACAATTTCTTTCTCTTAGTTAATGACTAGGGAAGTAGTCTTATAAAATATGCCAAGTAGACAATGGCTGCTACTGTTTCTAGGTGCCATCGAGTCAGTCCTGATCCAGAGGGATCATCTGTACGATGGGACGAAACATCGCCCAGCCCTGCACGCTGCTCACAGTTGTTCTTTGGGTTGAGCCCACGGATGCAGCCACTGTGGCAGTCCGTCATGTTGAAGGCCTTCCTCTTTGCTGCTGTCTCTCTATTTTAGTAAGCATGAGTGGCTAGTGTATCCAAAAGAAGGAATATATCTAAAAGCAATGTCTTCTCTCTGGGTACATTCAGGACGCGGGATAAAAGAAGACTATCGTGGAATATGGAAAACTGGTTTGGGGTAGCTCTTCCAGGAGTGCTAGGTCATACCACCATGCTGTTGTCTACTCTTCCAACTTTAACTGCCTACACCTGAAGGGGCAAGAATGGCTAGAAGCAATATAGTGACTAAGTGGGTGGCATCTTGGGCTTCTTCTTCTTCTTCTTCTTCTTTTTTTCAGTCATCAGTTGAGGTTCTAGGAAAGTGAACACAAATAGATCGAATATGGTGGCCTAAGGACAATGGCTTTGAATGAAAATATCTAGCTCGGTGTCATTTGTCATGCAGATGCTATCGCACGTCTTTCATCCCCAAGTGGATGCGGGTGGGGACTCTGCTAGCCAGGGTCTCTTGGTGTGTTTCTGACTCAAGGAAGCTTCAGTCTGTTCCTTTTCTCATAAATGTGGAAAAGGCTACCAGAGGCCCCGTGCTGGAAAACAACAGATGAACTGTACTTACCCAGAGAGGAAGATCCGGATGACTGCGTAAAATATGTCTGGATCTACATAATCTGGAGGAGCAATCAGAATGTGAACTTTACTGCAGGCACAACAAGAAATTGGTTACATGTGCAGACTCCGCTGCGTTCCCGGGGCTGCCTCTCCCATCTGATCTGCTCAGAGAGCAGCGCCTAAAGCGGGCTGGAGTGTTCTCGCCTGCAGTCTCCCTCGTTGCTGTTGCAGAATCTGTAAACTATTCCACATGCTGCCCTTTTCTATTTGTGGCACCTCGCTTTGCTGTACTTAACAACAATAACAGCAAAAAGAGACCAAGGCCATCCTTTAAAATGCTGTGTTGAAGCCCTAGCCGATACAGTACAAAAGAAAAAAAGACGAAAGAAAGAAAGGTTATAAGAGAGATACATGAAAAAGCAAAACAACATTATTTCCAAATGCTATAATGTCTGTAGGGAAGCCTCAGATAATCTACATATAATTATTAGGCTTAATAAGACTGCTTAGTAAGGTGTAGAATACAAGATTAATATTCAAATATCAAATTCATTTCTATAAACCAGCAACAAACAAACAAGAGGAAATTAAATCAAAACATGCCATATGCAACAGAAACAATTGTGAATGAACCAATTTTCTGATGCAGTAAATTGTTAAATAATCTTAAAAGCGAAGAAAGGATAAATGTAAAGGTATACATTGTAGGCAATGTTCATGGACAAGAAAGCATGCCATCAAAATGTAAGAAAGGAGATGTATCTAAGAGAACACTTCACTGTATGAATATATTTTAGGCCATATGAAAAACTCTATCAATATGAAGAAATAGTTGGAAGTACTTTATCCAAAAACCTTAGAATAAATCTTTTATGCTACTGTGGACCTTGCTCCCTGATCATAAAAGGATAAGATTACGTATAATATCAAAATCATCTAATGGTTTTCCAAGTTAATATACAGATTTAATGTATTTCAGGTAGTTTCCAACAAACCTATGTTTGTTTGTTTCTAATGGAACTGAATGGAAGTCGATTCTAGCAATCTACACAAAAGGAAAGGATACATAGACTCTCCTGAAGAAAAGGCAAAGATTGGAATTTTATCCATTCAGTAATAAGAAATAATATAAAACTATAGTTAATAAGATAGATGGTACAAGAAAAAATTATACTAATGAAAGAATAGCGTACTTTAAAGCATATCCAAAAATTAAGCAAAAGCTTTTGAGAAAATTCTAATTTGCTCCCAACTTTATTCTATATGCAGATAGGACCTATATGTATATTAAGGACTGAAGCTTGAAATGTAGAACTATAATTTTACACAGAAAGACAGGAAAAAAGACATTTATGACTTATGACCAGGAAAGAATTTGTTGTGTAAGATATTTTAAACATAAATCCTTACCAAAGAAATGGTTGATATTTTAATTATATTAAATTGAAGCACTTCCAACTATCAGGAGGCCTAAAAAGGCAATGCACAACAATTTGAGCACATATAAGTAAAAGATCAAAGACCTCCCCGGAGTGTACAAACAGCAGTTGAAAATCAGTAATTTGAGGATGAAAAGACTCCCAGAAAAATAGATGACCATATGGCAACTTGAACTCACTGCCATCGAGCTGCTTCTGACTCATGGCTGTTGACCCAAGGGCTGTAACAAGGGGCTCCTCCCTGAGAGCAATGGTGAGGCTGGCTCAGGACCAGGCAGTGTTTCATTCTGTTGTGCACAGGGTCCCTGTGAATTGCAACTGACTTGGCGTCACCTAGCAACAACAGTTAACAACATCCTGACTTTTCATCCCGCATGCTTTTCATTATTCACATCTTCGGTGTTAGGGGGGATTTTCCACAAAACTAGTAGGGAGTATTTGGGGACCTGACTCTGAATACTCTTCTGAGAGTACGTACTACTAAAGAGCTTCTTCCCTTACAAGCATGCAACTGGTGACGAAAGAGACCCACAGAAGCACGTTGCTCAGGGGTCTCATGTACAACACTCCGGCCTAGAAGGGTGGTTCCTAACAGGCAGTCACATTTCCGTACAGGGAGCACGCAAGCTAAGTTCAACTCCCTTCTTTCTATAAGCCGGTAGAAAAAGAAAATGACATTCTAGACTACAACATCTGTCCCGAGAGCTAGCTACGTATCTCCAGTGGTTCTGTGTTGTTCAGCACACATCAAAACGTATTAGCCAAACATATTCTTATTAATTCCTTCTAAAGTGAATCCCCCCCAAATTACAATGCCTGGTTTGGATTCACTTATACTCATCTAACCAAGTTTTTCTGTTGTAAAAAGTACTTGCTATTTTTTTAAAAAAAAAACTTAAGGAAACTCGGTTTTAAGCTTTCTCAGCAATTGGGGCTTAGATTTTCTGTGGGGAAGTGATCTTTAAGTAAACAAACAAAAGTCCTCAGACAATTATGGCAATTTTTTTATAATGTTAACCATCATATTATCCATTTTGAGGAACTAATGTAGCCAGTGCTCTATGACTACCAGTCAGGCAAAGCAGGATCCATCACACCACTCAGTGCAGGAACACCCTCTTTGCCTGTGGATGCACAGGCATGGGAGGTCCAAAATGACCAGGGGGCATTCTTAACTTTGATGGAATCAGTGCTGTGGCTCCAGACAGCAGCATCCCTCCATTTGGAACCAAGACCCACAGCTCTGAAGAGCATAGGATTGCCGAGAAAGGAAACAAAAATGTTGTCAGTATATTATTCGGAGCGAGTGGTGCCTCTCCCCTTTCCACTCCTCAGTTCCGAGCCCAAGAATCTGGGTATTGGAGAAACGTCACCATATAACGGAAGTTGGTTTACAGCTCATACAACCTCCTAGAGACTATTGTCCCAGACTTTTAATGGGACCATAACGGAATCTTTATAAGTTTGTTCCATTTTTCTATCAATCCAGCTGAGTTTAGGATGGTGGGGGACATGGTAAGACTAGTGGATTCTATGACCATGGGCCCATTGCCTTAATTCATTAGCAGTGAAGCAAGTCCCTTGATCTCAGGCGAGGCTGTATGAGATACATACCAGTGGCTAAAACATTCTGTAAGTCCACAAAAAGTAATTTAGGCAGAAGTACTGTGTGCGGAGAAGAAAAACATGTATTCCCAATAAGTCTCTACTCCAGGGAGAATGAAACGCTGCCCTTTCCCTGATGGAAGTGATCCTTTGCAGTCAACTTGCCACCAGGTAGGTGGTACATGTCCCCAAGGCATGTTTCTATATGTTTTACGCAGTGTGGGTCTCCGCTTTCGGCAGATTGTCATTCAGAAGTGACAGTAGCCACGTCTGTCTTGGGATAGGAAATCCATGTCGCTGAGTCCACTCATAACGTTCCATCCGTCCTGTCATGGCCATTTTGTGCGTTCACCCACTGAGTGGTGACAGGAGTGGCTTGGGAAAGAGGATAACTGGTTTCCACAGAATATGTCTGCTTATCCACTTGACTGTTAAAATCCTGCACTGCAGATGTGACCCTCTGGTGAGCATTCACACGAGACACAAATATTTTCACTTTTTTTGAACCATTCAGAGTGGTGTATCCACATCCGTCCCCCCACACCTACTTTTCACCAAGTTTCTAATCATGTCCCTCCCAACTCCTTGACCATCCAGCCAAGCTATTGGGCACAGCAAATGAATTCGTAATCAGTTGCACATATGGACCTTTGTTTCTTCCAAATAAGCTGAATGACGAGGTGTACTTGATGTTCTGTCCGTTGGGAGGATTTCCCGTCACCACTGTGTTTTTGAGAGTTCCTAGAGAGGAGCTGCGTGTGGCCGGTGTCCACGTGGGAGGGGTACCTGCAGATCATGCGGAAGTCTCAGTAAGCCAAGTACAAGTGTGCTCTTCCTCAGTCCGCTGATCACGAATGACTCCCCATGGGGCCATAGACGCAGGCACGGGGAGAAAGACTGTGCGGGAACGGAAGGGACCACCCTATGTGTTTCAGCCACTTCCTCACATAGCTTCCTGTGTCTTCAGGTGCTGCCTCAGTCGCAGCTCCTAGATACCGCCTCCATGTACTGGTGGACTGCTCTTGTGTGTGTCCAACATCGGGGCCATCCAGTTGACGATGGGCAGAGCATGCTGCCTGCATGGTGACTTGGTGGCCCACGATGAGGTGTTTTGTCTCCACTAAAACCCAGTTATAGGCCAAACACCGTTTTCCCAAAGAGGAGTAGTTGTATGTAGAGAAAGGTAGAGCTTTACTCCCAACCCCGAAGAGTCTTCGATGTGATTCACCACTAGGGGCCTGCCTAAGAGTCTACACCGCATCTCCATCTGCCATTGACACCCCCAAACCATTGTGCCATCCTCACAATTGTCCCTACACTTGAGCCCTTTGTTGTCGCCGCTGTATTTTATTAGAATGGGGGGCTGGTGATGAATAGTACAAGTATTATGGACTATTAAAAAAGTGTCTGAGAAGCCCATCCAGAGTGCTCCTTAGAGGCAAGGCTGGCAATTCTTCATCTTCCGTACTTTGGGAATATCGTCAGGACAGACTGGTCCCCGGAGAAGGACATCGGGCTTGGTAGAGTGGAAGGGCAGTGACAAAGGAGAAGTTCCCCGAGGAGATGGGTTAAACCCTGATGGCAACAATGGCCTTGGGCACAAGGACGTTGTGAGGGC
>NW_022103906.1:32513291-32514626 GCF_000313985.2 Echinops telfairi
GAGCACCCTATTTCTGTACTGGCCCTTTTCTTCCTCCTCCCTTCTGTTGGGCACACCCGACTTCTCTCACACCTCCGGTGGTTCCTGGAAGTTTTGAGATGGCAGCCTGTGTTTACATGTATTCCTCAGTCAGTGGGTTCCTGGCTGGGGCAGTCAATTCACTTGGCAACCTTGTCCCTCCTGCCCAGTCTGGTTTGGCCTGGGAATCAGTAGCAAGAACGGTGGAAACTGTGAAGAGGAACCGCGTGCTACAGAAAGGCCTAGAACTCATGTCACCGAATGGTGGTCCTCAGAAATGCCTGCTGCACTTTGAAAACCAAGAGCGTCTTTTACAATGGTTTGACCCTGTCCTCCTGTCTCCATGACTGGAAAAGAGGACTTTGTGGAGAGCATCGGACCCTTGCTAAAAGTGGGCTCGGAGAAAAGGAAGTGGTTTCCTTCGATGAAAGAAAGACAAGAGGGCTATGTGAACTGCTTATGGTTCAGGAGGGAGTTCACTCACCGCCACCAACTCAATCCTGCATCACAGCTCTTCCCTACAGGACAGGGGAGAATTGCCCCCATTGGATTGATGAGAGATTTACTCTTCATGGGAGTAAATCACCTCATCGTTCTCCCTTGGGGTAGCTGGTGATTTAGAACTGTTGACCTTGCATTTTGCAGCCCAAATTAGAAACTATAAACCTGAGACACTAACTTAAAGGTGTATGTAGTTCCTTAAGGCTCACAGGGTCTATTTGTTGTTATTCTGTTTGCTCAGTTACTATTGCTACGTAACAAACTTGTCTATAGCTAGGAGCATACGTGTCCACTTTCTGATGTTCATGGACCTTCTGGGGCACGGATTTCTATGGAAAACAGAGGAACTGGCTTGTCCCTGCTCCGGTCTAAGGTCTCCATTAGGAAGACCTAAAGACTGAGGTGATTTGAAGGCTAGGTAACAAGCACCATCTGAATGTGCCTTTCCTCCCATGCCGAATGACAATTGAAGCCCAGGCATCATCAGAAGTCGGGACAACACTCCTTGTCATTCTATTAATCAGAAACACTTCACAAGTCCATCCACCCGTATCTTTATGACAGGCCTGTCAGAGGCGCATTGCAGACGAATAGGTATCCATCTATCTCTCAGGGACATAAACGATCTCTTTAAGAGAGGATGCCAAAGCCACATCGTATAGAAGTAATGACGTTGTCAAAGTCATCTTTGGAAAATATACTCTGATTAAAAAAAGAAAGCAAAGTTGATTCCAGCTTGTAGCAAATCCTTGCGGTGTAGATGAAAGTTGCTCCTTCAGATTTTCCAGGCTGTAATTTTTATTGTGTTGGGTTTTT
>NW_022103906.1:32514729-32515813 GCF_000313985.2 Echinops telfairi
TTTACTGGATGTATGGTTTTCTCTTTTTTTGAAATCATTTTATTGGGGCTCGTACAACTCTTATCACAATCCATCCATCCATCCATTGTGTCGAGCACATTTGTACATTTGTTGCCATCATCATTCTCAAAACATTTTCTTTCTACTTGAGCCCTTGGTATCAGCTCATTTTCTCCCCATCTTCCCTTTCATACCGTCAAGGTACCATAAATCCATTTTGCCTCTATATTCACCCATTCTGAGTTTCATCTACCAAAAAAAATGTTTTTTTAAAATAACAAAGAGGCAAAAAGGCTACCAACATTAACAAAATGCAATAGAGATAAACCCCAGTTAGAAAGAAAAGAGGAACTATTATGAACTAGCGAAATCATGAAATGTGTCAAAACAGAGATCAAATGATAACGTACTGGATCATACCCTAGTCACATCTGTCACAGTCCGATTTCCAATACAATGTTCCCAGCAATGCCAAGGCCATTCACATCCCCGTTCACATGCATGTTCGGAGGAAATATATGCTGGAGACTTCTTCCACATGCATTTCACTTTCTGCTTTTTGGTTGTTTTTTTATGTGTTAGAACTTTTAAATGTGTCAAAAATGGGATCAGGTCAGATGTTACATTTTAGCCATTCAAATCAGATGTTTCGTTTTAAACTACTATAGTCACCCCTATAATACAGTTTGTCTGATAACCAGGTTATTCTCATTCCTTGATTATGATCAGAGGGAACTCACTGGAGGTTTATTCTATGTGTAGATCCTGCAAATGGATTTGGGGTTTCCATTGTCATCCCAAGCCTTCTGCAAACCAGGTCTCCACAAGAGAAGTTCTGATATCATTCCCTCCCTCAGATCAATTTACAATCCTTGCATCACACAGGCTTCTTCTAAGTGGGCTTAGTTTGCTTCTCACTTAGACAGTTGTTGGTTAGAAACAAGCCTTTAAGAGCCCAAGGACTTTTTGATAGCTGGGCACCATCTAGTTTCTTCACCACACTTTGCTGTGGTGCCCTTAACTTCTGTGTTCTCTTCATGAGGACGCATATCGAGTAGGGTTAAGCCTATCATCTTAATGCACG
>NW_022103906.1:32516060-32527699 GCF_000313985.2 Echinops telfairi
TGACTAGTAGTAAAGCCTTATAAAACAAAGTATATGTGTTTAAAATTGTACCTTTAGAGTAAATGAGAAAGCTAGCTCTGGAAAATTGACATACTCTGTAGCCAGGCAAAAAAGGGGAAGAAAAAAACTTAAAGCAAAAGAGTGGAAAACAAACTCATGTGACCTGCAGCAGAAAATTATCCACAGAATCTGAGAGCGTCTTAGGAAAAGACTTTGAACACTGGCACTAGGAGTCTGGTAGTCAGATACAACATGTATGTGATATGGTAGGAAGTCTCTCTTCGCCTTCTCCAACTATCCCCATATGTCCATTCACATGGTCTGAACACACTTGGGATGTTTTTGCAATCAACTTGAGGTCCTGAGTCATAAATTCAGCATCTCTTGGCAAAGTTAAACCCAAGTCATTAAGTTTGGGGTGTACTTTTTTGCCAGGAGACTAATGGATATTATTATCAGAAGGGCTTAAAAATAAAAGTTCAGGAAAAAATGGAGGAAATGCACATACTAAATATGAAAAGGGGGAAGTTGAATGTAGAAAATACCTGGCCTGTGACTTTGGATGGATTTATACTACCACGCGTCCCTGGAATGACAAACATATTAGATCAAGACAATCTAATTTCTTTCTCCCTTTCCTCCCCAGTTTCCTATAAACACTCTCTTTCTGAGAACCCTCATCCTGTCAGGGAGGCAGGAGCAAAGGAAATGGACACTGGTACGGATCACGCTGTTCTCTCACACCCTTCCTTAAATAAACACTCGGTGCCTGGTTTCAGATATTTCAGATAGAGGAAAATGAAAGAGCCACGCAGACACAGATGAAATGTTATCTTACAGTATGCGTGGGCTTTTTCAGCTGACCAGGCCGATAATGAGTCAGCTTGTGCTGGCAACAAGAAGGAGTATGGGCAAGTTAACTGGAGAAGGTCTAACGTCAAGGTCAGCCATCTCCTCACAATTCAGAGTAACCCTGCTCGGTGGACAATGTATCATCTATTCTTGTGTACTTCCTCCAGGCTTCCTGTCAAGACACCAGCAGGCCAAGGAAATATTTAGTCACCAACGAGAAGGAAGAAATAAGCTATTCCAACCATGAGAAAATTCGGAAGACTAAAACATGAAATATCTTTGCAAAGCAAGAAAGCAAATTATTTTTTTAAATTTTTAAAAAGATCATGCCCTAGCGCCACCTGCTGGAGAAATGCATCATCGGCCGGTTAGGCTATTCCCTAATCAGACATTGGGTTTTGGGGCAAAGGCTTCGGGAAACGCAAATCCCACAGCGAACATAGTACCATGCATCTGTGCCAAGGCTCTGGCGATGTCCTGAATGGAGAGTCGCAGTCGCTGCAGTGCGCGGAGCAGACAGTCCTGGTTGGGCTGCAGGATGGCACTCCCTGCTTGAACAATTGCCTGCAGTCGACATGGATAGTGTCAGTTCGCGTAATTCCTTTAGTGCCCACGGAGAGGCAGAGGATGTCCCAGAACTGTGGGGACCCAGCACAGGGACAAGGACTTCTGGGCTGTGTGTTGGAGTGCCTGGGATCACTCCTGATCTCTACCTGTTGTGGGATCTAAAAGCCGGAGCACATCCTCTCTGAGCACTTCCCAGGTAAATGCCCACCTGGGTTATTTTCCATATTCCATCGATGGTTACTTTTGCCACTATGTGGGGCCTAAATGATTCTTGGTCTAAATTCTGATTTCTATGTTTGCTTCTTTTACCACAGCACTCACACTCCTAAATTCTATTTTATTGACAGATTGGGGGGTCTAGCTAAGGTCTTCTGCAGGAAGTTTGTCACCCAAAACCTCTCCCTTATCTGAACCACATTCAGAAAGCGGAAGTTCCAGCTGGTATCTTCCCACCGACTTCCCCTGGATAAGGCCTATAGTGACCACGTGGTTTCACTTTTGAAAGTGAAAGAGAACTGGCCGTCTTCGTGAGAACTCAAAAGCAGCTTTGCAACAAGCTTTGCAGGGAAAGCCCCTCGGTGGTGTCGTACAAAGCTAATTTCATTCTCTTACGGCACAGCACGAAGTCTCTCGTCAATCTGTAGTCCTTCCACTCCCTGTCTTTGGCGTTACATGTGTCTGATTCCTGAAAGAATTCATTTGCAACCCAACAGGGCTAGATTCGCTCTCAAAGATGTATTCCAGCTCTAAATACTTTTCTGAGCAGAGCAGTTTGTCCTGTCTGGAATATACTTCTCTTCTCCCCTCTCCTCTCTTCCTTGCTCATTATCATCTTTCCTTATCCTACCTCCCACCCCCTCCCTTCCTTCTCTCTCAGGAGATCATTTCTATACAACAGTTAGTCTGACCCTCTAAATCTGGACTGGGCTTTAGGTATGCCTTAGCGAAAGAGGTCACCCTGGTTATGCACTGCGTTGCTATCCACAAGGTCAGCAGTTCGAAACTACCAGACACTCTGAGGGGGAAAAAAACCAATCAAGGCTTTCTACCCCTGTAAAGATTTGCCGTCTCAAAAATCCACAGGGCTAGTTCTACCCTGTTCCGGTTGAGTGCAGTGAGTTTGGTGAAACAATGATGTCCTCTATTCTTTTTATTTTTAAGCTAACATATATGAAAATCCCTCTCCTTTCACTGTCTCGTAAGCTTCTGTGGGACTTGAAACTGTCTATTTTATTCATTCTGAAATCCTCATGGCCCGCCCAATGCCTGCTTTCTTAATGGACAAATGATCAATTCCAAATTTCACTGAAATTGAGGAAAGAGAAAGAGACATTGTTATAGGCTGGAATTCATTTTCTTTTCTCAGAGTTAAAATAAGGTCTATGCCCTTCTGTACTGAGAAGTCTAGTGACTGGGTGGAAGATCTTCAATTATTTTCTCATTTTAAAAAATGTGTGATGTAATGAAAGCTACCTTAATCCCAGGCACAGCTGCTTTCTCCACCAAAACCGTCACTAGCACAAAACCACGCAGGCTCTCTCCGCCAGGAAATGAAATGATCGTGTCCAGGTTCCTTGGGAAAGACATGACCTGGTGAGAAGCTTGCAGCCTGCACTGGGGGTACTCTTTGCCCATATCTCCCTACCAACTTGGTTTTTACCAGCAAGGGAAACCCTGCAAACAATGTTTCCTTTCCATATAGCAACCAACCAACCTTAAGAATGAACAAACGCTTTCATCAAGGAAGAGAGATTCAATCAGTGAAAGTTCAAATTCACCTACTCGAAGAAACCTCAAAGTTCATCATGGCCCTGATGTCCTCAGACCAGGACGCTTCCCCGAAGGGGATTCTGGTTGCAACATGGTCTGGGAGGGAGGCTCAGTGCTTCGTCACATATACGGCATATTCTCCTAGGGCCGACTGGATGGGCCATCACAATATTCTCAGCAGGAGCCAAAGAGTCTTACAGACAGAGTGTTCCAGGCAATAGCCAGCTTCACATTCTCCGTTATAGATGACAGATCAGCCTGACAGCTGCCAAAGGTCATTCATCTGGTTAGTCAGGCTCAGGTCTGGTATGAAGTTTCATGAAATGTTATATACTAAAGTGAGTGTTAGAAGATTGGTACAGAAAGACCATTTTTTATGGGACCTGTATCGTGTAGATTCAAATAGCCCAAATGTAGATCATATCTAAAAACCTAAAAGCTTACTTCTTTAGATCACTTCTGTCTCTAATATGTTTAAATAGTTTTTTCATTTTATGTTTAAGTCGCCTTATCGGCATATACTTCACACATCATACAGTTTATTCTTTCAGTTGTATTAAGATTTGTGCAATCATCATTGCAATCAATTTCAGACCATTTTCTTCTCAAACTTGTGTTAACTCCCAGTTTGCTCCTGTCCTCCCTTGTGAGAACCCTAAGCCATTGTCAATGCCGTTACTGTCTCATAGATCTATCTATCCTGGATTTCATATACAGAAAATCATATAAAACATCAACAGGAGGCAAACAAAAAGCAATGATTAGTCAAAGCCTAGGCAAACCTTAATGAAAAAAAGCAGAAAATACCAAAAACTGAAACAACTTAAGATACATCAAAGGGGAGATGAAATGATAAGCTATTACATTTTAATCTAACTCCATCTGATAATCCATTTTACAGTGTTCTCTGTCTGACAGCAAGGCTGTTCACATGCCTGGACTATGTTCAGAGGGGTTTCCCAGAGGCTTCATCCATGTGGGTCTCTGAAAATGGAGTTGGGGCTTCCACAGGCATCCATACCCTTTTGTAAATAGTTTGATCATAATTTAAGCTCTGATATCATACTCTACTTTGGATTTGGATTTTATTATTTACAAGCCTTCTACCACACAGGCTGGTATGCTTCTTCTTAATGGACTTCCATTACTTAGAAGGCTGCTTGCTTGCGGACAAGCCTTTATGACCTTGGCTGCTATTCTTTCGGATAGCCGGGCACCCTTTGGTTTCTTCACCACACTTTGCTACAGCACCCCTGTCTGCAGTGAGAGCGAGCATCGAGCAGGGACATGGGCTCTTTTTGTAAGAAGAAAATTTCCAAGTCCTCCTTCTTGGTCGACCTTAGTCTAAAAGCTCTGTTGAAACCTGTCCACTTGGGTGACCCCGATGTTATCTGAAATACTGGTGGCATAGCTCATAGCATCCCAGCAACACACAGGCATCACAACAAGCGTTAAGACTGTCCATCAGAAGGGCCCAATCCCTAGAGAAAGAGGCCATGCCTGGATATTTTAAGCATTAGAAGAGAAAGAAAAAATGCAACAAAACAAGTACGTTACGAATGACACCAGGTATCCTGGTTTCGCCAAAGTTATATTAGCATGGACACGCATCCCTCTGCTCCTGGGCGGGAACTCAAACCCTGAATGCTTTTATTGAGCTCAGGATTTGTAATGGGAAAGGCAACATTGACTTAGAAGCTAACTTTGTTCTCCAGGGAAAAAGTAGTCAAAAACCATTCAGGTCAGACTTGCCCTGCAGGATCTCCAGATCTCTGTAAGATTAGGTTACATTATTTAAAAAAAAGGAATCTTCTGTAGCTATAGCAACCACTGCCTACTATTTGACCTTTCAGGATAGTTATGTTAGGAAGAAAGATCCTCCTCAGACTATTAAACTTTAATGAGTCACAGAGAAGTTGTTTGCTCTGTTAGGCACAGATTGAAAAATATAAAAAAGAAATATATATTTATATAAAATCCATGCCAGGCAGAGGCAACCACTGTTAAATTTTTGGATAGCTAATTTTGCCATATTCTCCTCCAGTTTTTTTTTTGTGTTTTTTTTTTTCCCATTCATTTTTTCCCCCCACCCTGTATTGTACATAGAATCGGGTATTTAGGGCTTGGTGTGTTTTTGTTTGTTTTTTTTACTTTTATTGTGATTAAGGTGGGAGCTAACACATCAGATCTTTAAATTTTTATTTTATAACTTTAACAGTTTATCAAACTTTTCATTATTGTGCCCTGCCCCTCCCCCCTTTTGCACCATCTCTTCTTTTGTCCCCGATGATCCTCCCCTTTCCCGGATCGACCTAGCTTCCAAGTGTGCAAATCACTGAGGGGGAACTTACCTGATTTCCAGGGGACTAGTCAGAGTTCAGTTTTCAGCAGCCACAAAGAGGAAAAAAAAATACAAGTACAGTTCAGTTTGTAAATCAGATAAGTCACTGGCAGACGCGCGCGCGCGCGCGCGCGCGCACACGCACACACACACACACACACACTCACTCATGCTCACACATACATGGTTTGATGCACTTTGACCACCATTCACAGGTTTTGATTAGACTGTCAGTATGGGCGATTCTATGTAAGATTGAGACTATATATATATAAAACCTTTGAGCAAATTCCAATATCTGGTGACCCCATGTGTACCTGGGTAGATCTGCACTTCATAGGGTTTTGAATGACTGACTGCTCTGTTCAAATGGATCACTGGTGTTCCTCAGAGTGCCTCTTGGTGGACTCAAACCTCCGGCTTTTCAGTTAGCAGCTAAGCATGTCCATCCTTTGTCTGGGGTTGGTCCGTCAGTCAAATGTCAACTCACAAATCAGTCCCAGAACATTTGGCTGGTGGCCCGCTTCTCTCCCTTGTTTGTAATCTCCGCAAACCCACGTTGAACGTCACAGGCACGATCGCCCTATTCAGCTGTTGGGACTTTCCCTAAGATCAAGTTCCCCTCCCTCCACAGTTTTTCCCCGACATTTCAAGCCTGCCTTGATGAAATTTCTCTGAAATGCCAAAGGGCGGATTGTGTGTCTTGCGCTTTGTCATGCCCTGCTGTTTCAGTCAGCCGCACTGGGGAGACTGCTTCTCTCGCTTTCAGTTCCGCATTTCACTTAGCTCGGCGTCAGGCATATCGAAAGAGTCCGAAAAAGAAATCACTGAGAAGGTCAGCTGGTAAGATTGCAGCCTTTGGAGCTGCCCTCCCGGAAGTAACTGGTGCTGGAGGCCTGGGGGGTACTTGCTAAAGCTACCTGGACTGTGGAAACCAGCCCCTTGTCTGCGGCAGAAAAGAATGTGGGCGGCTACTTCTGTGAATGCACAGAGCCTTGGGCAAGTCTGCCGTCCTATAGGGTCGCTAGGAGGCAGAATTGGATTGACATCGATAGGTTTCCGTTTTTGTTTCTGCTCTACCTTAGGAGGGTACTAGGGGCCCTGCTGGTGCTCTGGGTTAGGAACTGGACTGCTAACCATAAAGTCCCCCGTTCATACCCACCAGCTGCCCAGCAAGACAAAGAAGAGGCCGCCTGCTCCTCCCTTCAAGATTTCTAGTCTTAGGAACCCAGCACTGGAGCAATGTAACTTGGATTTGACTCCTTGGCATTGAGTTTTTAAAATCTGTTTGTTTTACTAGTTTACTAGCACTGTCATATATTTCACTTTGCTGCTATTTTCCTTTTTCAAACTTTCCATCTCCCGTTTTCTCTTTGGAACAGAAATCCAGTTTATTCACTATACAATGCTTTTAACTAGAATCGTGACTGATTATTGGTTCCTAAGTTATTTCTTAACATCTGTATTCTGAGCCAAAGTGAGCAGGTTTACATGGGGAACTCAAAACGTAACTCACACAGCTATGCAGACTCCAACCCAGAGAGCCCCACCCTCTCATACAGGGGGGAAATTCCCTTGGGAGTTTCTAAGACAAACTTTGTAGCAGTAGACAGCCTCACCTGTTTCCCCTTAGAGCAGCTCGTGGTTTCAAGCTGCTGACCTTGTACTTAGTGGGCCTGAGAGTACTTTGGGAACCACAGTCATACATTTGTCATGAAAGTAGAGTTAATCAAAGACCATAATTTAAAATGATAGAAAACATAAAATCCCAGGACTCAGAGGTCCTTAAGAGCTGCGAGCTGGTCTGCTCTTACAGCCTCTAAGAGATCTCTTGAGTTATTACTTCTTAAAAGGGTATTCCTCATTTTCTCTGGCAGTCCTGCGTTTACTCAAAACTCATATGCTAGCGAAGCTTTTCACATGGAAACAACATGTGGATCCTTTTAGCCCTCTTGACTACAACCGTCTAAAACAAATTTGGCAGTGAAAATGGAGATCAGTGGGAAATGCCACATGTCAATGCTTTTCGTCATTTCTCATAATTGATTGAAATCCTGCTTGTTAAAATTCATCACACTATTTATCTTATAGACAGATGCCCCTACTCCCTGTTCCATTGTTAAGGGAATAGTAACAGCTCATTGGAATAGGCTTTATTAATCTCACTCTCCATCCTGTATCCCTTGTTCATTACTTCAAAGTCATGCAGTTATTTATCCTGACACTACATTGTGATCACTTAGGAAAATCCCGGCAGATTTGATTTGAATGAAGTCCACGTGTTAGGGAAAAGTAAAAGGTTTGGAAAGAAAGCCTGAGAAAGGCCTGATTATTCTAGAACTTGAAACTCAGATTGAGAAATTAAGACTGATAATGGCAGCAAACTACAGCTAATGTGTTCAGAGTGGATGGAAGGAAACCTTCTGGAGCTTATCATTTTTGAATTTGTGTTTGGGTGCATCTTCTTTTTTGAAATTATAAAACAAATGATAACTATAAACACTCCTAATCACAAAACAGCTGAAAACAAAAACAAACAAACAAAAGACCTTCATGTCGTTTCCTGTTGGAATAGCACAGTTCCTAAGCCTGCTGAGTTTCGGTCTGTTTCAATGGGGACCATACTCCCCCTCCTTACCCTTCTGGATCTCGTCGAGCCCAGTTTGTGAGCACCAAGTCTGAGTGAACCAAGATGGGAGGGAGCCCCAAGCTCCTGGAGACTTCCACAAAGGGTAAGGCAAGATTCCTAGGCAGAATCTGTGAGGGGGTAAACAGACAATCAGCATTTTGTAGAAGGAAGGTAGTAAGGGAATTGACCGTGGCTGGTTTTTATTCCAGCAGCGCTGGTTGAGAAAATGACCTGGGAGATGCACTCAGGGATCTGCCTGCTTCGTGCACACTCACCTCACACATATCTTTTCCATGACTCGATCTCTGGGAACAGTAGTCATGGGTACCAACTGCAATAGGTAGGAAAATTAGAGAAATGGAATCCACATGCAGACAATATGAAAGAACCTCTGAAAATATTCACTGAAGCAAAGGAAGGAGTTGCCAAACAGTTTAAATTTACATGATTTGGTTAAGTAAATTAAGAAATAAATGTTATACATGGATGTGTTTGCAGGTATCATATGTACACAAACACACACACATTCCTGATGGTGCAATGATTAAGTGCTCAAATGAAAGTTTTTCAGTTTGAAACTATTCAGAGATGCTTCCGAAAAAGGGCCTAATGATTTTCTGTAGAAAAAACCAACTATGGTGGTCAGTTCTATTCTGACACACAGGGGTTTACCATGAGTCCACATAGACCACACGTGGTTTCGGATGAGCCCTGGTGGCCTAGTGGTTACAGGGGGGAGTTGTGGTTTGTAGTTGGAAACCACCAGGCAATCCGAGGGAGATAGGTGGGGCATTCTATGCCCAGAAGTACAGTCTCAGAACCTCAAGGGGCAGTTCTAGCCCTGTCCTGTAAGGGTCGCCATGAATCAGACGTGACTCAATTGCAGTGAATTGAGTAGACAAAGAGGTAGCTTCGAAAATGTCATGGAAAAATCCTTTAATTCTATTTTTCCATGAACTCTTGAAGTCGACTAGTATAATATATATAATATATAAAGTTAGTATATAAATCCATGTGTATAATGTGTGTGTTGTTGGGTACTGGTGAGTCCAATTTCCGCTGATAGTGATCCTACCTGGCAGAGAAGATCTGCCCCATAGGGTGTCCTAGGCTGGAATCTTTATAGAAACAGGCCAACAGATCTTTCTCTCATGAAACTGTCAGATGAATTCAAACCACCAACCTTTCAATTATGCTAACTGAAATAAGTCAATCACCAAAGGACAATGGTCAGATAAGACCCTGTTATGAAAAGTCCGGTCCAGATTTTCATACAAAAAGAAACACTCTTTGATGGTTACAAGGGACAAGGGGGGAACAGAAGGGAAATTACCAACAAGACATGTCTGACTGTGAGTGAAGGGGAAGGCATATGATAAAGTGAAGGAAGACATGGGGAGGAGAACAAGAGCTAAAGACAATAGAGGTCAGAAATACATACACAAACTTTCGATAACAGTCATCTGCAAGTAGATGCAGAGCTAGACATTGAGCTGAGCAGGTGTAGAAAGGAGCATGAAATGATGCCCATGAATTTAGATAGGCAGGAGACTTCTCTAGAATATGTATGCTCAAATATGGTAGAACATCCATGCCACAAGGGTACCATGCTTGCTACAGCAGAGGGGCTGTATAAAAGAGGAAGACCCTTGACGAAATGGATGAACTCAGCACCTGCAACAAGGGGCACAAACAGTTCTCTGGTGAGATGACGCAGGACCTGGTGATGTGTCCTGCTGAGGGACACGGGGTCGCTGTGAGTAAGACTGACTCATCTGCTCCTAACAAGCACCCTTTAGAGGAAAAGGCTACAAAAACTTCTCAGCCATGACCACTCACTTTGAAGGAATTAGATGCTGAGTCATGGGGTTCAAGACCCAAATCAAGGTCAGTTAGTGTGGCATAGCTCAGATCCTACAGGTCCTATATCCTGATTTGGTCCTTAGAGTCTTAAAAAGCAAAACATCAAAATTTCACTAGCATATAGCCTGAAGAAACAAAGATAAAGTGTCAAGGTTTTGGAAGTTACTGTGACTGAATCTCTGCCAAATTTATTCTTAAATTTAAGAAACTTTCTAGGTGCCTCTGGTGAACGAAGCTTAACATTAAAATGAATTAAAAGTGCCCTTCAGTCAATTACAAGTGAGGAAAAAATTAGAAGAATCCACCTTACTCGCTAGTAAATATAAATATGAGATCAACCTTTGTTGTAGTTATTGACAAATTTCAGGATGTCAAGGCTTGAGAACAAAAGTGATGTGTTATTGGAGGTTGTGACAGAACACTATGTGGTTATACAGTTTCCATTTTCTTTTCATGAATATACTAATACAATTAAAAGGTACTAGTTTGTCACTTTAATTTTTTTGTATTCTACTATATGATTACATTTTAAGTTAAAAAATATATGTTATATGCCAAAATGATATTCTACACATATACCAAGTTTAATAAAATAAATTTAACTTAGTGATGGGGTGGAGTATAAAAGGGAACTGATGTCAAGGAGTTCACGAAGGAAAAGAATATTTGATAATGATTGTGGTAGCAATAGTACAATACTGACTGATGTGATTGAAGTATGGAATGATTTGATATCTGCATTAATTCCCAATAAAATGGCTATGAGAAATAAATAAATACATGTTTATCTTTGTGAATAAAATGTGCAAACAGATAAAAAGTCTGAAAAAACTTTATATTTCCTTTTTCTTTCAGTTTCCAGTGTTTACTTAAAGATAAAAGAAAAGAGGTAGGATTTCCCAGGCAAACAAAATGGGCAGGGACATTCATATATACCACAACATTGCAGAATAAGAGTTTGTTAGTCTGGGTAGACTAGAGAAACAAATCCACAGACACCCATATGTATATAAGAGAGAGTTTTATATAATAGGTAAGTGTACATTAAGAAAGCATCGCAACTCAGTCCATTCCAAACCCATAAATCTGACATTAGCCTCTATGTTTGACACTGATCTACAAAGTCCTCCTCAAACTTGCAAAACATGCGGAATGATGCTGACTGCAGGAAGAAAGGCAAATCAGTGAGTGTGTAAGCATCTCGGAGCTGGCAGGGGTCTCCACACGGCTGCCCCAGCACTCAGGGCTGCATTGGGGTAGGTCCATGTGGCTTCTCCTCAGGGATGTCTCGCAGGAAGTGGGCCTTGCCAGCTGAAATAAGGAACTAGCTAAGGCAGCCACACACTGGTCTGACCATCAGAGAACAAGAGACCAGAGAACAAGAAAGGTGAGGCTCACCAAGTCATTTATCTCTCTGCCCTTCAATTAATCCCATATGTGTTTATTGGCCAGGTTGGCTTAATAAACCTTAACTAACATAAAAGGGAACGGTATATTTATAAGAAATAGAAAAACTAGTAGTGATTTATGCTGTGGAGAGTGGGAATCCAGGATTTCATATCTCAAGGTATGGATTAAATTGAACTACAAGAAATTATGCAAATATCTACAAGAGAC
>NW_022103906.1:32529248-32532631 GCF_000313985.2 Echinops telfairi
GGTGTGGCATCAAGTAGAAACATATTTCAGGGGCCAGGCGCCTGCCAGATGACATGCCAGGCATCTAGTGGACCCTTACCTGTTCAGGTTGTGTCTCTCCTTCTTGCCAAACATAGCCCATGGTAATACAGCTGAGGACCAAGTGGGCCAGACGCTGTTCCCGATAACTCTTTAAGAAATGGCAGTTCAGGAGAGGCATCTGTTAAAGAGAATTTCTAAGGATTACCGGTTGTGCTTGTGAAGATAGGAAGAAGGGTTCATGACACAAAGGTTCATTGCTGTAAAATAAATAATTACATTCCAATGACGAAAACGGAGAGCCTTTGTGCACATCTCTTTTCCCTGAGATCCTAGGACTCAAAATGGAGCAGTATGAAAGTAGTTCATATGGTAATGTTTAGGAAGTAGCTAAGTACCCCACCAGAGGCTTCTTAAATGCCCCCATGATTGTGCTTGGCACTTGTCTCTACCATGGAAGCTATTGCTCGTGAGAGCCTTGCATAATAATTACCTCCCCACATTGATACTCTTTTAATAAGTGGTTACCATGCAGCACTCACAACTTTGGGGTGTATCATTTCACCCATAGTATCATTTAACCCGAATCACAACTGTAGGCTGATCTCCAATTGTAACATAAGTAAAAGGATCCAATGAGATTGACCGAATCCCTATAGGTAGGTAAATGAGAGGGGCCAAATGGTCGTTCAGCCATTGTTTTAATATGCACGGTCTTTGTCTCTGGCTAAGTCTTCATACTTTTTCTTACCTGTTTCCTCCCTGTCAACATGGAGGTTTATAATTGCACCATTTTGTGATTCAAAGGTGCTATCACTGAAAGTGAAAGTTTGTATAAAATATTAGCAGAAGGTCTGCCATATTTACAGTTTCCCAAAGTTACCAAGACTGGACCTGCCTGTCTTTATCGACACCAGCAACATCTGAGCTTCAGCTTCTAGGTAAGAGTCCCCAAACTCCTATCTACTTCACCAACACTAAACTGTCTTGGATCTAGACCTGCCAAATACTTCTCTCTGGGGGCTCAGAGCACTGGCCGGGGTAGAGCTTTAGTGTCCATTTTAGCTCCAACCACTATCCGATAGTGGAGAGCTGTTCTTCATCTTTCACTGCCCGCATTGAAAGAGGAGGTTGAAGCAGTTCCACTTTGCGTAATGGCCTCTCTGGTGCAACCTTTCTCTGCAATCCACTACGGAGACAGCTCCTCTTCATCTGGCCACAGGACATCACACGATAACTTCCTTCTGCTTCTTGGGGTTGAACACTATGATGGTAAAATTTATGCCACTAGATGTCCTTAGGTGAAGGAAGGAGGGGGAGAGCCCAGCTTATGCAGCTCTTGAATCAGATCACAGATAATGACATGGTCCTGTGGGTATGGCCCTTGGTAGTGTGGCCTTTGGTATAAAAAAGAGACCCTGAGCACAACAGAGCCTTTTTGCCCCTTTGCCTTCTGCTGGATCTGGTCCTGCATCTGGCTCACCAATCTGTCGTGTAAGCTGTCTACTCCAGGAGCCACCAGTGGACTGCTGCCTCATATTTATTTGGCCAGCCTGGGAATCCTTGACCTGTGTCTATGACAGGTCAATGACAAGGGCACAGCATCTAGCAGCCTGGGTCCTCCCAGCCCCCATGTTTCTTTATCCTACATCCTGTTCGTCCACTTCCACAGCCACACAGTCAGAGAAGCCGTCAGCTTACTTCTGGCCTATGGATTTGAACCAGACTGTGCTTCACTACTTATGTAACTGTCTAAGCTATTTCTTAATATAAATCTCTTCCTCTGTAGATGCACATACAAACATCACTAGGTTTGCTACCCTAGAGAACCCAACCTCACACAAGCACTCAATGTGTCCTTGGCTTGACCAAAAAAATGATGGCTTTAAAGGAGAAGTGCAAATTGCACTGACGGAACCGGGGAAGGTGGGCCTGCGGACATTGTCAAATACCAATTGAAATGTTTCAACAGCAACAAGAAACATGTTTCATCAAAGGAATGCAGCCCCTAGCGTGCTCTCTTCTCTCTTCCAAGTCATTGGAAGATAGCTAATTAGTAACCTACCTGGGGGAGTTCCACATCTGTGCCCATTCCAAAGCAAGCCAGTGGAACATGATGTGGAAATGATCTAATAATCTCATAATACTAAGTAATGAATATGACAGCGCTAATATGAAATGAATATCTGTGAAGATTCTTTAAAAAGTAAAAACAGTACATTGGCAGGGAACTGCCAGTAGTACAAATAAGATTCAGAAGATGACAGGTTGCAGGGAATATCACTGATGATGCCTGTTGCCTCTTAGTGGAACGTAAAGAATCCCCAAAACATGTTTACCTCTGTTCCATTGATTATGGAAAGCTATTCCATTGTGGGCACCATCAAAAAATGTGAAAAACATTGGCAAGAATTGGAATTCCAGAAAACGTATTATAAGTCATAGAGACGGTCAATATGAACGCGGGAAACCCATTGGAGAGAAGAAGGGGGGTGGGGTTGTTAGGTGCAGGCCCATAGCAACACTATGTACAACAGAATGAAACACTGTCCGGTCCTGTGTCATCCTAGCAATTGTTGCCGTGTTTGAGCTGCTGCTACAGCTGCTATTGTCAGTTCATCTCACTGAAGATCGTCTTCGTCTTTGATGACCCTCTACTTGACCCAGCATGATTTCCTTTTCCAGGGATAGGTACCTCCTCGTAGCATGTCCAAGACAGGTCAAACAAAGGCTCACCATCCTACATCTGAGTCCAATTCTGGCCAGACTTCTTTTAAAAGAAAAGTATGGTCAGAATAAAAGCAGGAAAAATGTATGTTCTTCTGGCAGCAGAGGGTATTTTCTGCATTGTTTGCCAACACCATAATTCAAAATGTTTCAATTTCCATTCAGTCACATTTCTTTGGAAGGGTCACAAATATAATTCTTCCATTTTTTTGGCCAGGTAGTTGCCTTCCAAATGTCTTGGCAGAGACTAATTTGTGCTTCCTGAACCATGTTCCTTTATTCAAACATTGCCATGGGTATTCCACCATTTCCGAGAGCTTTGCTTTGCACTAATGCTTTCAGTGCCATTTGGACTCCTTCGTTCAGTATTCCTCCTTGATCAGATACTAACGCTTAAAATAGGTGAACCCCAACCAATTATTTTCGGTACTGTGATTCCTTGTATTCCATTGAATGCTTCCTGCATCATTAAATATGTTGCTCATAAAATCCTTCAATATTTCAATTTGAGGTTTGGCCCCCCCCACCCCGCCCCCTGCAGTCTTTCAGCTTCAGAAATGTTGAGTGTGTTCATTGCTTTTTGCTTGCGAACCCCAAGTTGCAATGCCTTACTTTGTCTTCCTGAGGTGACTTTCAAA
>NW_022103906.1:32535097-32546491 GCF_000313985.2 Echinops telfairi
GTAAGCCAAAAGCAAAAGGACAGGTATAACATGAGTCCCCTGAGGTAAGCACAATCAGCATAACGGGAGTGGAGGAGTGGGCACCTGTCGCACGGTGGTTGGGTGAAGGCGTGGACGGTTGGAGGGAGGGCAGGCCACGCCTGGGGAGGTACATGAGAGTCTTTCTTGTCTTTATAATAGACTTTTAGTTTCTTTGTATGTGGGAAACTGAGGACCGGGAGGAGAGTAGATGCAGACAAGTTCTCTATACTGACGATGAAAAAATCCTGGGGGACCAGGATTCTGGGTGGTGGGGGGGGGGGTTCACCTTTGTGAGTTGGAAAAGAGTCCCAGTCACATTCTCCTAATTGAAGATCATCCGGGCAATATCCTCCCATTATAGTGCTCCCTTAATGACACCTCTTATAAACACATGGCTGCTATGACCTGTAGGAGCAGACAGGCTGTTACTGTTCTCCAGGCCCTCGAGACCCTCGCCCCGATTATTAGGTTACTGCCCCAATGAGCTCAGAGACTTTGAGGGTCAAGATACTGCTCACCTTGTTATGTATGTAGGTGTCATTGGCAGGGGGTGGGGGCGGGGGGCTTGCATGCCTCAAGACTATGTTGGGAAAAGAATACATTCTCTCTCTCTCTCTCTCTCTCTCTCTCTCTCCCACCTGGGCCTGGCTACTTGGAGGAGGTATGTACCTAAAAACCTTTATGTGCCTTTTTATTTACTCCCGTCAATTACACAGCTGTCCCTTAGGACCCATCCGGATGTGGGCTGGTTCCCACATTTGTATATGATGTTCTTCATGTCATACTGTGGTGAAGTGAAATTGCTTGAATATGGCTTTTGTATCCCTTTGTCTATGATTTCTACTAAATGATCAGGTGGGATGGGCGAATAAGGTGTAGAGAACTCTACCTTGAGGGTTGGTACGTTTTGTTCGTCCTCTGTATACAAGAGCACCATCTCAGAAACAGTTCTCAAGACAGTCTTGGGACCATTGAGGAAGAAGAGCTACTAGTAAAATGCATGGGAATTCTATGTCTGAATTAGTAGGGTCAGCAGACACCCCAGCACTGACACCAAACACCCTAAGACTGTGCATCAGAGCAGCAGTTGGACGTCCCAGCTCATGCAATAAGGCAGAGGCCAAAGAATTCGGTGGCTGAGAGTCTGAGTACGAGACAGAGACTTGACTCCTCCCCGAAAGTATGTGCTGATGTGGACGGAAGTCTGTCCCCATCGTGTTTATGATCCGAGCTGTGGCAGGCAACCTTTTAAAATCTCAAATAAACTCCCATAACCATAAGTATTGTCTGCTAGCTTCTCATGAACATTGCAATGAAAGAGCTAAACCAGCCGAGTATTAGAGTGCTCAGAGAGAAGTGATTGATGTCAGAATAGAGTATAACACAGATGGAAGGTAGAGACGTGCCTGAACTCTGCCTCACAATCAGCACTAGGCTGGTGTGGAGATGTATTCTCCTTCCAACTGACGCTAGAGGAGGAGTCCATCCATCGACTCCCATAACACAATTTGTCTGGTCTTCAGTCATGAGTGTCCGGTGTGTCAAATATGTTCTTGAGATGATCTCTGAATTCAGGAAGAATATATTTGTGATAGGATTTATATCAACTGAGATGGACCAGGATTCTGCCATGATGTGATCTAATAAAGAGTGGTCAACTCCATGATGGGATCTTCAATGCAGCAAAGTAGCTGTGGGAAGAATAGATTTCCTGGATACAATTTGACTTTATTTAATTTTAACATGAGATGGTTTGCTAGTCTTCCTTTCGTTCTAATGCTTTTAGTGTGAATTGTTCTTGTTTGGTACCATTAAGCAGGCTCTGACCCAGAATGACCCTGGGCACAACAGAATGAAACACTACATGATCCTGCACCATCCTCACAATTGTTTCTGTGCCTGGACCTATCGTTACTGCCACTATGTCTCTCCATATCCTTGTGGGCTTTGCATTTTTGCCAGCCTTCCACTTTCCACTTAACATGATGTCCTTCTCCAGGAACTGGTCTCTTTGGAAATATGTCCAAAGTAAGTTAGGTGAAGTCTTGCCATCCTAACTGCTAAAGGGCAATCTGATCTTACTTCTTCCAATACAGATTGGTTTGTCCTTTTTGCGGTCCATAGCGCTTTCCATATGCTTCTCCAGCACCACAATTCAAATGCATCTATTCTCCTAAGCTCTTTCTTATTCATTTCCAACGTTCAAATGCATATACCGCAATATACCACGGCTTGGGTCAGACTCAACCTCAGTCCTCAAAGTAACATGCTTGCTCTTCCATACTATAAAGAGGTCTCGTGCAGCATAGTTACCCAATGCAATACGTCTCTTGGTCTCTTGACTATTGCTTCTATGAGCATTGATTGTGGATCCAAAAAAGACAAAATTGTTGACAACTTCAAACTTTTCTCCATTTATCATGATGTTACTTATTGGTCCAGTTGTAAGGATTTTGGTCTTCCTTACATTGAGTTGTAATCCTTACTGTAGGCAAAAATTCTTTAATTCCATCAGCAAGTACTTCAATTCTTCCTCACTGTCAGCAAACAAGGCTGTATCATCTGCATGCCCAAATGGTGAGAGGATTCAACCTTATTGCACAACTTTCCTGATTTTAAAGCATGTAGTATGCCCTCGTTCTGTTTGCAGAACTCTCTTGATCCATGTGCAAGTTCCGATATTCACGTTTTTCTCAAGGTTATCCACAGTTAATTTTGGTCCACACAGTCAATTACCCTTGTGTGATCAGTGAAACACAAGTAAACATCTTTCTGGTAGTCTGCTTTGCGCCAATATCCATCCCACATCAGCAATGATATCCTTGTTCCATGTCCTCTTCTGAATCTGCCCTGACCTTCTGGAAGTTCCCTGTTAAGGTGCTGCTGCAACCATTGTTGGATGATCTTAAGCAAAATTATATTTGTGTGATATCAATGGTATTGTTCTATAGTTTGAGTATTCCACTGGGCCACATTTCTCTGTGATGGATCCACAAATATGGATCTCTTCTCGGTAATTGGCCAGGGAATTGCCTTCCAAATTTCCTGGCATAGACCAGTAAATGCTTCCAATGCTTCTTCAGCTTTCTGAAATATTTCAACGGGCATGCTGTCAATCCCTGAAGTCCTCTTCGCCCCCCGCCCCCCACCAAACCATTTTATTGGGAGTTAATATAGATATCATATCATTCAATAGTTCAATCACATCAAGCAGTATTCTACAATTGTACAATCAGTTTGAAAACATTCTTTTCCTTCTTGAACTCTTTCACATCAGCTCCCTTTCACAACCCCCAACATCCCCCGCCCCCACCACCACTGTACCACCTAGAAACCCTTATTCTACTTGCCATCCCTATAGGTTCATCAAGCCTGGGTTTCATATATTGAAAAACATACAAACATATAACCAAAATTCAAGAGGTCACCCCAACGACAAAACACAGCTCAGATAAACCCCCATATGAACAAGCAAAATGCAAAACAACAACAACAAAAATACAGAAAATGTTGAAAACCAGATCAGGTGTAGTGTGCATCAGAGGGGGGATGAGCTGACAAGGTTTTAACCACTCAAGTCAGATTGCTCATTTTGAACTTAGTTATCTCTTCAATGTACTCTGGTAACCGGCTTCTTCCCATTCCTCAATCATGGATAGAGGGAAATCACCGGAGGCTTATTTAGATCCCACAAATGTGTCTTGTACTCCCACAGTCATCCCTAGCCTTCTGCAAACCAATTCCTCACAATTTAGGCTCTGATACTATTCCTTCCTTTGGCTTCGGATTATATGATTTACAATCCTTATGTCACTGGTGTTGGTGTGCTTCTTCATGTGGATTTAGTTGCCACTCACTGAGATGGCTGCTTGTTTTATCTGCTAGCCAGGGCACCATCTAATTTCTACACCTCACTTTGCTATAGCATCCATATCTACTGTGTTCCCTTCCTGAGGGTGAGTATCAAGCAGGGCCATGATGTAAGAATTAATTTTTCTTATATTGGAGATAGGATTTAGTGTCAGCCCAAAACCCCTTCTTGGATCTATGTTTATTTATCTGATTTTGGCTCCCTTTTAAAACCTCTTTGTTTTGGTAATTTATGGTAGAGAGTCTTAAAGATCATCCCATTGGGCATAAAGATCTTCAATTAACATTGTCTTTGATTATCCCCTGATATTAATTTTTTAAAGCCCTCTTGAGAGGGGGATATTGGGTCAAAGGAGTCTAACTCCATATCATAGTACCTGAATTATTCACTTGGACAGAATCAATTCTTTTGTGGCTGGATGCTATTTACAAACAATGGGCATTAATTTTTAGGGGTAAATTTACAAGAGAGGTCACTGAGAATGTCAGTCACAGTTTTGCCAGAATTATATATATATATATATATGCATATGTAATTATATATACATATATATAGTTATATATGTAAATATTATTTTGTTGGTAGCTCTTACAGATATCATAACATTCCATAATTCAATCAATCAACACGTCAACAGTATTATACAATTGATACCACAATATTTCAAAACATTTTTTTTCTTCTTTAACTCTTTGATATTCCATGTGTGTACATACCATAGTTTTTGTTTGTTTGTTTGTTCTAATCCAATCTTCTACTGATGGGAGTTTAGGTTGTGTCCAACTTCTTGTTATTGTGAACTGTGCTGTAATGATGGGGGGGTGTTATATATCTGTTTCTTATTTGGGGGGGACATATTCCCAGTAATGGTATGGCTGGGTCATGTGGTGTTTCTATTGCCAGTTGTTTTAGAAATCACCGTATTACTTTCCACAGTGGCTGTACATATTTACAAGCCCCCAAGCAGTGAATAAGAGTTCCAGTCTCTCCACACCTTCTCCAGCATTTGTTGCTCTCAGTTTTTAATTGGGCTACAGTTAGGGGTGTTAGATGGTATTTCATGGTTTTTTGACTTGCATTTCCAAGATTTCTAGGGAACAAGACTATTTTCTCACTGTGAATCACCTGTTCAGGTCCTTTACCAACCTTCTCAATGGGGTATTAGGTTGTTTGTTTTTTGTAGGGTTGTAGTATACTGTAGATTTTAATAATTAGTCCTTTGTCCATTATGTTATTGGTAAATATATTTTCCTAATCCGTGGACTCTTGTTTTATTCTTTTAATGAATTCTTTGGATGTACACAAGTGTTTTGTTTTTAATAGGTCCCACTCATATATTTTGTCTTCCATGATGTGTGCTTCCTTTGTTTTTTATCTGGTAGCCCATGTATTCCCTTCACTAGCGCACTTAGATTTGTCCTGTGATGCTTGTACAACAGGACTAATGTAATAGGTTTCAATAATGTATGCACGTAAAACAGTGCAGTATTGGCAAATGCATTATATTAATTTTACAGCAGTAAAAATAATATAAATGACTAAATAATGTGTATTTATTCATCACCTAGTTTAAGAAACAAAACTTTGCAGTTCTCTGTGTGCTTCTTCTCATCGGTTGTACTTTCCTGCTGCATTCTCAGGGACTGTCTGGTGGTGGTGGTCATAGTGGTGGTGGTGGTGGTGGTCATGGTGGTGATGGTGGTGGTGGTGGTGGTCATGGTGGTGGTAGTCGTGGTGGTGGTGGCGGTGGTGGTTGGGTGCCATTGAGTCAGTTCTGACTCATAGTGACCCCAACAGACCAAAATACTGCCCAGTCCTGTGCCTGCTTCACAATTGTTCTTATGTTTGAGCCCATCGATGGGGCCACTGTGTCAATCCATATTACATTGCTATGTCCTAAAGTTTGTAGTTGTCATTGCCTAACTAGTTATATATAATTTAAGGTTCAAGTGTCTTCAATAACTAAATGAAACATTGTTCAGTTTTAATGCTTCAAACCTTGATATAAAGGGAGTTATGTATAATATATGAGTTTATGATTATTTTCTTTATCATTGACACTGTGATGGTCACCCACATTACTGAATGTAGGTATAGTTTGTTCTTTTTTATGGCTGTTTGGCATGTTTCCCGATGACTAGTATTCCTTTTCAACATCCCATTATCTCCAAATGATTTATCAAATGCCTTAGGGAATGAACGGGAAAATGACAGGGATTCCTATTCCCATAAGGAGTGACATTCTGGGAAATTCACCTCCCTGGCCGATCCGGTCGCCAGGCGTCAGCAGGGACTTGATGGCAATGAGGGTTAAGTGTAGGGAATGTAATTCTTGGGTCGCACAGATGTTAATTTTAACAGTGTCAGAAATGCCAAGTCATTTTTCTAAAAGAGGTTACACCCACCCCATCGTGCATGAGTCAGACTTTAAGCTCTTTTTTCAGTTTTGTGCGTGCATAGTGTTATTTACTTTTCCAAGATTATTAATGAAGGTGAGCATTTTTCTTTTCTATTAATTATTCATGTTGTGCATTACAAAAATATGTCTGTTCCTGCCTACTGCCATTTTTATATTTTTATATTTGTTTTTTAATTGAATTTTAAGACTATGTGTTCTGGATACAAAATACTATAATGTTATATTTGTGCCAAAATCTCCCAGGTTCTTGCTTGAATTTCCACTTTCTTTCTGGACTATTTGAACAATGTATACAACTTCAACAAATTGAAGTTGATCGTTAAAATAAATTTCAAGTTTTATGTCTTGTTTAGGAATTCTTAGTCCAAATTTACTTCTAGAAGGTTTATATATTTGTTTCTTAATCTGCCTGATATGCCTTTTTTATGGTGAACAGAGAAGATATGTTTGTTAAATTGATCACTTCTGATATTCCTGTTACAACAGTACCAGGTAGCTAAGATAATATATATTTTATCAAATGGGACTCAAAATGGATCATTGGTGTAAATGTAAGATGTGGAACTCTTCAACTTCTAGGATATAATATAAGGAGGAAATCTAGGCCATCTTAGGTTTCATGGTGGATATTTGTATAGAGAGAATCAAAAGACAAGCCAAATACTGGAGAAAATATTTGAAAAGCACATATCCACTAGAGTGCTTTTACTCAAACTTTGCAGCTCTTAAAACTCCACACTATGAAAACAAATAGGACAATCATAAAATAAACCATTTTGAACAGACATTTTATCAAAGGACATGTAAAGACTGTAAATAGTACATGAAAAGATGCTTTAACACCTTGTGGTATGAGGGAATTGCATATTAAAACCACAAGATACCACTGTGCCCCATTTAGAATTGCTACAGTACAAAAGTCTGGCAATACCAAGTGATGCTGAACCGCAAAGATTGGCAGGAATGTAAATTTCATGTCTGGAATGAGTGTGTAGTACAGTAACAACGAAAGACAGTCTGGTGCTTTCTTACACAATTAAACCTAGGTTTACCATACAAAACAATACCACTCCCAGATATTCACCTAAGTGGATTTAATACTATGGCCACATAAAAACCTGTATGCTTATGTGATAACAGCTTTATTTATAATTGCCCCAAATTGAGAAGTAACCAAGATGTCCTTTAGATGAGGGGATAAGCAAAGGATGCAACAATACAATAGTGTTGTTTAGCAATAAAAAGACTTGAGCCATTAAATTATGAAAAGTAGTAGAGGAACCCAAATTAGTTGCTAAGTGAAAGAAATCTTCAAAGGGCTAAAGATGGAAAAAAACATATCTATGAAAAAAAAGGGTGGGGGGACCGTTACAATGGATCAGGGGTGAGAAAAGGGATGAAAGGGTGGAGACGAGCATATTTTTTTTTTAACATTTTATTAGGGGCTCATACAACTGTTATCCCAATCCATACACACATCAATTGTGTAAAGTGCATTTGTACATCGTTTCTCAAAACATTTTCTCTCCATTTAAACCCCCGACATTAGGTCCTCATTTTTCCCCTCCCTCCCCGCTCCCCCCTCCCTCATCAGCCCTTGATAGTTTATAAATGGGTATTTTGTCATTTCTTGCCCTGTCCGACGTCTCCCTTCATCCACTTTTCGGTTGTCTGTCCCCCAGGGAGGAGGTCACACACAGTTCCATGTAATCGGTTCCCTCTTTCCTACCCCTTCTCCCTTTACCCTCCCTGTTTTGCCACTCACACCACTGGTCCTATAGGGCTCATCCATCCCGGATTCCCTGTATTTTCAGTTCCTATCTGTACCAGTGTTCTTCCTCTGGTCTAGCCAGACTTGCAAGATCGAGCATATTTTAAGGCATTGGGACTACTCTGAGTGATACTGCAATGAAGGACACATGATGGTACATAGGTATGAAAACCCATCGGACTGCTCATCACAACAAGTGGACCGTAATATAAACGATGAACTTGACCCAAACCAAACCTAGTGTCACCGAGTTGGTTCCAACTTCTAGTGACCCTGTAGGCAGAAGAGAACTGCTCCTTGGGTTTCTGAAGCTGTAAGTCCCTGTGGAAGGCGACTGGCTCATCTTGTTCGCCAGGGAGAGGTCAGAGCGTTCAAATGGCTGATCTTTCAATTCCCATTTCAATGCATAGCCAACTGTGTCCCCAGGATGCCTAGGAACTTCAGTGACCTACACAGACACTTCTCTTTTCAAAGAAACATACCTTGTTTACGTGAGCTCGGAGTTGGTGACACTCAATCAAGTGAGGAAGTTTGTTGGCAATGTCCATCCAAGGTTTATAATGATCTGGAAGTTCTTTCTGCATTAAAAGTAGAAATGCCACAATGCTTTACATTTCTTTGGAAATCTATTTCAGGAAGTAGCTGCTTTTAGATTTCAGCTTTTAGACAGAATTCCAGTCCATTCAGTTCTAAAAACATGATTGATAAATCTTTCCATGACAGGTTCGGTTTGGCAGATTACACAGATTTACTAAAATATAGTCTTTGTCCTTGAGCACATTTATTGATAGGGAGATACATTCAGTCAGATATATCTCAATTTAGTATAGTATGCTTAATTACTGGTGCCTGTAAAACATAAAGGATTTGTAAAGAGGAGGAAGTCGTTAATTCTGTCAGCTCTTATGAGGAAATAAAGGAACATATTATTAGGAAGAGAATAGTTGAGTTGAGTTTTGAGTTTTAGGGTCTGAAAATGACTTTCAGAGTTCAGAGTGCTCACTATTACTCCAGTCTCGGAAAATCCCTTTCTTGGTGGCAAATTGAAAGAGGAAAGGCAATAAAGGCAAGACCAATGAACAGATAAGCAAAGATAAGTATAATTCTTAGGACTACAAATCTTTCCATGTGCTAGAATATAAAGAGCAGTAGAAAGTGTGATAGACAATGATGCTAAAAGGTTAGCATTCCGATCAAAAGAGTGAATGAAAAAGAGCTTTCCTTTCATGTAAGTTGGTGGCATGACTTCATTCTAACATTAGGAAGATAATTTTGACTACAGAATTTTAGGATATTGAGTGATATTAGGAAGCCTTTGAAAAAGTATTCATGGCCAAAATTTGAGCAGTGATAGTGAACATACAGAAGAGTTAGAGTGTGTTCAACAGCTTTTTGGAAAATAAAATTCAAGTGATGGCATGATTAACTTTTGTGGAGAGGAGTTCAGGTAAGATGATTTATAGCCTTAATAGCTCCATTTATGTGCCCACTATAGATTGATGTGCCCTCCTCTCCCTGTTTAGCCAAGTAGAAAAAAGGCTGTATTATAGAAAATCCAGCTTTTTTTTTTCCAGTAAACTAAAGCTGCTTTTGTAAATCAAGTTATAGTGTTACTCAGCCACATTTTTTCTTTTCTTTTTTTAATAGTCTTATTGGCATATAATTCATATATCATATAATTTAATGTTCACTCATAGTAAGAAGAGTTACACAATCATCACCACAATCGATATCAGAACATTTCTTCTTGTACTCATGTTTGTTAGCTCCTCAGATCCCCAACAACCTCCTTGTCACTCATCCAGGTAAGTATTGGTCCAGTTACTGCCTCTATATATCTACCTGTCCTGAATGTCATATACAGACAATAACACAAAACCAAAATTATGACCAAAAAAAACATGAACAGAAAAGAAAGCAGAAATTACTGCCTACTGAAATAACTTTAAAATGGGTCAAAGGAGACATACAATGATGATATTACATTTTACCCTAACTGCATCTGCCACATTGACTTTTGCAATGCTCTGCCAGATAGCAAGGCCACTCACATCCCTGCACTGTGGTCAGAGGGGATTCACCAGAAGTGTAATCCAGGTGGGAAACCTGCAAATGGATTTTGGGCTTTCACTGTCATCCACAGCCTTCTCCCAATCAGGTATTCAGAATTTAAGCTCTAATATTGTTCTCTCCCTTGGACTTTGATCTATAATCCTTGGATCCCACAGGATTACTAACTCCCATTTTTGGTGTAAATAATGCCCAGTCGCTTAAATGTTTATTCTGTACAAGTCAACGATTTATGTATTATGGTCTGAAAATCTGGCCTATACATGTATAATTTCATTTCCTCAACAGTGTTCTAAATTCTATACCATTGGCTAAATTAATGATAATATCATTTGTATGTTATTCCCTGAGTACAGTGATTCTCAACCGGTGGGTCATGATCCCTTTGGATGTTGAATGACCCTTTCACAGAGGTTGGCTTAAGACCATCTGAAAACACATAAATATTCCACAACATATAATTACGTATTGTTTTGTGATTAATCACTGTGCTTTAATTATGTTTATAGTATGTACTCGTGTATAAGCCAACCCAAATATCAGCTGAGGCACCTAATTTTACCACAAAAACTGCATTAAAAAATGTGCTGAAAAATTCGGCTAATACTTGAGTATATACCGTAATTATGTTCAATTTGTAACAATGAAAATACATCCTGCATATCAGATATTTACATTATGATTCATAACAGTAGCAAACTGACAGTTATGAAGTAGCAATAAAAATAATTTTAGGGTTGGGGGTTCACCACAACATGAGGAACTGTATGAAAGGGTCAAGGCATTATTAGGAAGGTGGAGAACCACTGTCCTGGTAGATGATTTATAATGTTCTCTTAAAAATGATGATAGTGCTACGGGGGCCAACATTGGGGCCACGGTGTAGGACTTGTGCCCGATCTGACCCCACCACACCGGGGTGAAGCACTAAGAGCGTGCAACAGTCAACAAAGGGAGCAAAGCAAAGAAGTTCCTGAGGAATCCCCAAAATAAACTTAGGGGATAGGGTGTGGCACCCCATCAGACTAGACCAGAAAACACACATAAAGGTCAACAACCAAACCTGGAACTATTTATAGGCTTTTCTTTTTTTGTTGCTGTTTTCAGTTTTGTTGTTGTTTTGTTTTGCTTTATTTTGTTTTTGTGCTTATTGTTGTATTTGCATGTCTAGTTAGATAAGATAGGTGGATAAACAATCCAGAGAAGAAAACACTGGGACCAACAGTTCTAGGGCAACACAGG
>NW_022103906.1:32547116-32548516 GCF_000313985.2 Echinops telfairi
CACAGAAGGGTCACAAGGAAGAGATGAGACAGTCAGTGTGCAGTATAGCCCCGATGAAACATACAACTTTTCTTTAGTTCTTTAATGCTTCTTCTCCCCCACTATCGTGACCCCAATTCTACCTTACAAATCTGGTTAGACCAGAGCATGTACACTGGTACAGATAAGAGCTCACAACACAGGGAATCCAGGACAGATAAATCCCTCAGGACCAATAATGAAAGTAGTGATACCAGGAGGATAGGGGGAAGGTGGAGGGAGAAGGGGAAACTGATTTCAATGATTGACATATAACCTGCCCCACCCTGCCCCCCTGGGGGACGAACAACAGAAAAGTGGGTGAAGGAAGACAGCGGCCGGTGTAAGACATGAAAAATAAATAGTTTATAAATTAGCAAGGGTTCATGAGGGAGGGGGAAATAGGGAGGGAGGAGAAAAATGAGGAGCTGATACCAAGGGCTCAAGTAGAAAGAAAATGTTTTGAGAATGATGATGGCAACATGTGTACAAATGTGCTTGACCCAATGGATGGATGGATGGATGGATGGATGGATGGATGGATGGATGGATGTATGGATTGTGATAAGAGCTGCAAGAGTCCCCAGTAAACTGATTTAAAATGAAAATGTTTTGGAGATGACGATGGCAACATGTGTACAAATGTTCTGGATGCAATTGATGTTATATGGATTGTTATAAGAGCTGTAAGAGTGCCCAATGAAATGATTTATTAAAAAAAACATTTGACATAATGATTATAATGTTTCTAAAGCCTTATATAAGAGTTGTATAATGTCTCTAAAACTTATAGATGTCTCTAAGGACTTATATAAACAATAGACACTTTAGGCTTGCACTTAACCATAGCCCTATTCTTAGAACAATTAGTACTTATGACCTCACCCTATTTGCTACTTGCCCTCATTAAAATATCACTGAAGTTAGGGGTGCTATAGCAAAATGTAGTTAAGCAGCCAGCTTGGTGGCTAACTATCAGAAAGAGTAGTGCCTGTCCTCAAACAGGGGGCCAGTTCACTGTCCCTCAGACCCGTTGGAGGGCTGGACTATAGTTTAAAAAAAACCATGAAAAAAATCCTATGCACACTGCACATATCTTATTTTGAAGTTAAAAAACAAACAGGGCAAAAACACCCAGCAGGCCGGATAAATGTCCTCGGCGGGCCACATGTGGCCCGCGGGCCATAGTTTGAGGATGCCTGGCCTAGGGTCTTAAGACTTCTCTTCAAACAAGCAGCCATCTAAGAGTGCTGTCAACTAAGTCCGCATAAAAGAAGCACACCACATTTACATATTTCTTTTTTATGGTTGCTTTTGTTCTGCAATGGAAGAACCGAGTAGTTATAATAGACACCATGTGGCTAGTAAAACTTAAAGTATTT
>NW_022103906.1:32548668-32553002 GCF_000313985.2 Echinops telfairi
AACCTGCATGAGTGAATATTGTATTGCTGACTGAAACAGATGATGAAGTGAGATTATTTCCCAGCTTTATGGAAATTATTAGGTGTCAGAATGAATCACTGATTACATAAACTGATACCAAAATATAAACTGAAAACAAAGAGTGAGTTTAAAAGGAAGTGACTTTATCTTCAAAGACATTGAGTTTAAAATATTCTTGCAATGTAGATAGCACTATATGTTGAGATGTTGGATATGCAGTTTGAAATACAAGCAAGAGTTCTGATTAGAAATACACGTGTATAATTGGGAAGCATCACTATCATAAATCCCCCACATTGTGATTAAAAATAACAGTGCTATATGAGGTCATTCAGAGTCTGTGTGAAGTGAAACAAGAAGAAAGCCTAGATTGGAACACGGAGGGGTTTTTACAAGGCAGGCTGAGGAACCGAAACTCCCAATAGAGATCATAAAAATATGGATGGAGATTCAATTCAAAAAGGGAAGGAAGGGCCCCCTAGAAGTCAATATGTTAGGGATTTCACAGATGTTTGAAAAAAAACAGAAGGTCAACTGCATCAGTAGAAAATTATAGTAAAACTGTTCCTTTGAAAACAGAAAGCAGAAAGTCACTAAAATACGCCAATCTTTTCTGTTTAAGAAGTTCAAAGTCTGGGAAGCAAAGTTCAAAGTTTAGTGTATTGAGGAAGTAATAAAATCCCCCACCATCCCCAAGAACTTGTATCAAGCGGAAGTGAGCCATAGGTTTTAGCAAAACAAGAATTCCTGTTTGAAAGCTTGCTCATTTCATTTAAGAATGGGGACTTTCAGCAATTAGCCTGCTATTGTGAGAAGTAGATCCCCCTAAAAGGAGAGAGAGCAGAACAAAGGAGAAGGAAAAGAGCCCAGCTAAGGGCCTAGTTCCAGCGTGGTAGAGGGAGGAGCTGGCGACAGATCACAGTTACATGTGGGACCACAGAAACAGAAACTGGAACATGATTTGGACATGTGAATTTTTGAGATTCAAGAGTTTATGAGATTGGTCCGGGGTCTTCAGATCAAGACAATTCAGGAATGACTTATGACTGCTCTCCATTGTTCCTGTGCCAGAACCCATTGATGCAGCCACTGCATTTTAGATGACCTTCCTGTTGTTTACTGCCTTCGGCTTTCCCAAACGGAATTTCCTTCTCTAGGGACTGGTCTCTGGACAACATGTTCAGAGTTTGTCAGACGAAGTTTTGTCATCCACCCCTCTAAGGAGCACTCTGGCCTTACTTGCTCCAAAACAGATCAGTTTGTCCTTTTAGCAGTCCATGGTACTTTCAATATTCCCCCTCACCACCATAATTCAAATGCATTGATTCTTCTATGGTCTTCTTCAAAGATGTCTCTCCCTCTCTCTCCCTCCCTCTCTCTCCCTCTTTCATAATCACTCACTCACTCACTCACTCACTCACTCACTCACTCACTCACTCCTAATGACCCTTTAAAACAGAGTGGAAATGCCCCTGAGGGTTTCTGAGACTGTAATTCTTCACACAGTTGAAAGCCTAGTTTTTCTCCTGAAAAATGGCTGATCATTTTGAACTGCTGACCTAACAGTTAAAATTCTATTCTTGCTTTTGACTTTCCCTTTAGAGAGCAGGTAGTTCCAAAATTTATTTGGCCTACCTCCTCCTTTTCAGGAAAAATGTGTATAATTGCTAGGGAGGCGCTAAGTAATTTTCTTTTCTTTTCCCTGCAATCTAGAACAAAGTGTACATATCTGCTGTACATGTCTGCTTTCACAGTCCCCTGGATGATTCCAGAGCCCCCTCCAGGCGTGGGACCACCCACTTAGGGAAACACTGCTGTAGAGAATGATGAAAGTATTAAATTATGTTCATTTCAGTTCTGATTGCCAAGACTAGCTCTTTGAAAGTCCCAGTATGGGAATAAGGGTTGGCTGATGTGATTTTTACTAAAGAGTTTGGCTTTTGGAGCCATCGTTACATATTTATGCTTCTGTTTGTAATAGCATAGTAGGATAGTAGGGTCACCATGAAGAATTACAACCATGCTCAAGTAGAAAGCAAATGTTTTGAGACTGATGATGGCAACAGATGTACAAATGTGCTTGACACAATGGATGGATGGGTGGATGGATGGATGGATGGATTGTGATAAGAGTTGTACGAGCCCCCATAAAATGATTTTTTTTAAAAAAACATTACACTCTTGGACCAGGGCAAATTCTTCTGTTCTGTAGAGGTGCTATGAAACTGAATCAACTCCTTGGCAGTGACTTTGGTTTCATGGTAGTTAGGTTGGTCAATATTACTAATTTTTTTGTGAATTTTAACTATTATTAACAAATATAAAATTAAAGTCCCTGTCTCTTTTTAAAAACGGTCTGATTACATCCTTAGAAATAATGTCCAAATGTAGATTGCCTACATTAACTATTCTTCATATTGTGTAAACACACTTTTTGATTTATTTACGGAAAGTTTATGTTCATTTGTATTGGCCTTTATAGTTTGTAATATATAATAGGAGTACTAGTCTATCTGTGCTTCTGGAAACATGGAACATTATGAATCTTTTTGGTTTGGGTTTTTAAATATAATGACTATTAAACTATTTGTTAAAATTCAATTGTTGCTTTAATATTTTTAAGCTTATTAAAATAATTCTCAAATAAATACACATTTCTTAAATGTAATTTTTTTAATTAGCTAAACATGTGACAAGACTTCAAAAGACACAAAATTTAGTAAAATCACTTTACTTCTTGTCCTTCCATGTAGCATGTGACACCCTCAGCATTTTCTTATGTGCTTTTCCAGAAGTTTTCTATGGCATCTATATCACACGTGAGAGAAAGATGAGGCTGTCTACTCCCACAAGGAGCTACAATCTCAGAAACCCACAGGGCCAATCCTACCCTCCCTGGAGGGTCACTATCAGTAAGAATCTACTGAAGGGCAGTAAATTTGTTTTGGGGGGTTACATCACATATGACACTACTAATTTGTCATTATTCTAATAATTAAACGTACATTTTAGTGATTATTAATGACATGGAAATCTTTTCATATGCTTTAAATAAGTGTAGTGTGTGTAATGTATATTCATAGAAAGGTAGTCAAATTAACCCATATTTTTATTTGTACTTCTAAACTTAAAATCATGCTCATAAAGATATTTCTTATCCAACGTAATTTTATAAGAATATTTCTGGTCGTATTGTTTTACTACAAAACTTATTCCATTTGCATTTGTTTTTACATCTTATGAGCTGAGGCCTCTTATCTCATTATTTCCTTTTTGAAATGGAGGAAGTTAAAGTGGAGAAAGGTCTCCTGAGGTTATACATGTGATCGGTGACCAGGCCACTCTTACCGTGATACTGTGTACTTTCAAACACCTTATTAAATAAACACATAAAAATTGGCAGCAGGGTAGGGGGGTGGAAGGTTAGTGCAAGAGGAGATAAAACAAACTTTAGATATTTTTATTCTCGTTCCAGACATGTGAAGACTTAGGTTTGGATAAACAGAATTCTTGGCTTCTTTTCCTTTATAAAAAAGCAATTTTCTGGATTATACTAATTTTCCAGACTTCCATATTTATAAAGTATACTTTTCAAGACATTAAAAATATGATTCACACCAGTAAGATGTGTGTCAAAGATATATTTTAATTCAATGAAAAAACAAGTAGGATGCTAAAATTGACTCAAAGAAGATAATATAAATTTAGATTTTATAGGGCTTACAAAATAGAATGTTGGAATAAAATTCCTGCGCTCAATGTAAAATTGTTTAATTTTTATGAAGTAGCACAATCATAACTTTTGGGGTTATGTTCTCTAGTCAGCAGGAATCATTTGCATGTCTTCTGTATAAAAATCTGTAAGTTAATATGTAACTGCAAGGTCTGGGTCCTAATCAATAGTACATAGCAAGTCAAACAGACACTCCCCTGGATAACTGAATAATTCAAGGATCAGCCTGTTAGATAACGCTCTAGTGAAAGATTAATATCAAAGGGATATCCATGCAACCTTCATATTGTTTTGAATACTTTTCTCAACATATTTAAAATCTAAAAAAAAAGACTTTTAAAAAATAAATTATTTTGTAGAACAATAAATTATTTGTTATATTGACTGTATGGTTGGTTAACTATTATTCTGCTAAAGAAAATAACACCCCAAACACCCTCTATCTCAACCCAAATTAAATGCTAAACACGTACACACACAATCCTGATTCAATTCCAACTTATTGGAAACTCACGTGTTACACAGTAAAACGACTCCAAAGTATTTTCTTGGTAGTAACTTACAGAGGCAGATCGCCACA
>NW_022103906.1:32554263-32556117 GCF_000313985.2 Echinops telfairi
AAAATTATCACTAAAATGTCTTTAGTCTCAGGAACTGTATTTTATTACCTATTATACACTCCAATGGATAGAAAAGGTGAGAAAGTATCTAATTCATCCTAGGCAAGAATAACTCTTGAAATAATAACTATGGTAATAATAACACTAACCAAGGAAAGTATCAACCACTACTGCTCATGAATGCAGTCCCTGGGAGGTCCAAATGGTTGATGTACTAGGCTGCTACCAAAAGGTTGGGAATTGAAATCTATCCACAGGCAGGTCAGAAGAGAACAACTTTCAGGAAAAAAAAATTCAACCACTGAACACCCTGCTGTAGCACACATGAATCACCAAGAGTCAGCATGGACTAGATGAGAGCTGGTTTGTTTGTTTATTATTTATGTTAGTAATAAAAATGTGTAATTCTTTTAAAAACACCCCCAAAATTTAATTCCGTAGTGTATTAAAGACCTCAGTTATCTGAGAGTTTGCCATGCCGTGGTGATTTTTGTGTTCTGTGATGTTGGAAGTTATGCCCAGGGCATAACTACAGTGAACAGGCTTCAGTGAAATTTCTAGACTAAGAACCAACTAGGAAGAAGGAATAGGCCTACCCCTTCTGATGAATTGAATTGACAAATAAAAATATCATTATTTCCAGAGAAATAGTGTCTGATATGGCGCTGGAAGATGAGTGGAAAGCCCTCAAAATACAACTGGGGAAGCGCTGCCTCCTCCACGGTAATGGCCTGGGGATCCCTTTGGGACCTTTATTTCCTTGTGGCACACAACATAAAGTGAGAAAACGCAGCTGCAAACCTTCATTCATTAAAAGTTATAACTTTTGAGTTGCGCACAGGTGGGCTAGAGCGTGCTGGGACCGGGCGTGGACCTTGGGATGGGATGGGATGGGATGGGATGGGATGGGGCAGGGGACTGGGTGGAGGGAGGCGGCTGGGGCCTGGGGATTCTGACAGCACTGAGTCTGGCCATAGGTCGCCCCTCTACGACCTGCACCTGGCCAATGGCGGGAAGATGGTGGAACCTGCCTGCGCAGTACAGGGCCACTGCAGTAACTCGCACCTGCACACGCGCAGGCACTGCTCCCTCTTGGACGTGTCTCACATGCTGCAGGTGGCAGCAGGGCTGTGGCCTTGGCTTTGTTTCCAGGGCGCTGGATCCCAAAGGCCGATCTCCCAGGGGAGTGGGTGTCCTCAGTGTCCTGAAACTGACTGAGGGCCCGGTGGGGGGGTTCGGATCAGCCCCTTGGAATCTGTCCAGCCCACTTCCGTGGGAGAGTTCCAGGCCCTCACCCTCATCAGCCTGCTGGAAAAGGATTTCCGGAGAGGGCTCAGTTCCTTTTTAACTCCCCATCTCCTTCCCTTCTCCCCTAGTGAGCGCTACCCTGTACTGGAGGCTGTCAGGATCTCAGGAGGGGAGGGCTCAGCCACCTGCAGAACCCAGTTGGGCTTTTCAGCTGGGCTGCGCCATTGAAGTCTTCTCTGACTGCGGCTGGCGCTGGGGCTTGAGGCTTTTGCTCTCTTCCTCTGACCCAGTGAAGCTGATGGAGAGTCACGTGGTTGGAGACATTGCGGAGCTAAGGCCAAACCAGGTGGGCTCCTGGTCTCTTATTTCTGCACAGGCGGTCTCAGCCCTGAGCTGAGCTGCTGTGGGCCTCAGAGCCCAGACTGATCCGACACAGCTATAAAGGCTCAGAGGCTTGGGGGTGTGGAGTCATGTCCAGCCCCCCAGCAGGGAGGGACCTGCCCCAGCCTTGCTCCATCAGGCCACAGACTCAAGCCCCAAGTTTATGCCCTGTGACTGTTCATGCCCTCTGACCCCTCCCTGCTCCTCAAAATGTGGCCCCTGAAC
>NW_022103906.1:32556500-32557970 GCF_000313985.2 Echinops telfairi
CCAAGTTTGAGCGGGGTGTCTTCTGCATGAGAAGGGCAAGTCCTCTCAGGGGAGGTTGGGGGTGAAAGGTTTAGTGCATGAGGCTCAAGGACCCTGGGACCCAGGCTGACCCAGCGTTGGACCTTGCAACACCTCAGCCCTGTGCATGAGGGTGCGGGAATTTGTAGTGGCTCTTGGGGTCCAGAGGTGGGTGTGCATGGGGGGGGACACGTGTGGCTTTGGCCTCCTGAACTGGAAGGAAGGTAAACGTGCTCCCCTTTGGTGCAGGGGCACTGTCACTATTCACGAACGAGGCTGGAGGCATCGTGGACGACTTGATTGTGACCAACAACAAAGTTAGAACTTTTAGGACACGGAACCCTAGTGGTGTGGTCAGTTATTCTTCTGAGATAGGAGAAGACACAAAAGGAAAGGAAAAACAAAGGAAAAAACAAAGAAAGGGGAAAGGTTGGTGAATCCAAAAGACACCGGAGATATGCACCGGGGAGCTGAAGAATACCTGGAGGTCCCAGAAAATGGAAGAAGCAAGAAAAGATTCTCCTCTGGAACCTTTGGAGGGAGTGTATCTTGTTGGAAACTTGATGTCAGATAGGTGGCCTCCTCTAGAATTGTGAAAGAATAAATTTCTATGACTATAATTCAACAAGGTTGTGTCAATTTGTTAATGCAGCCACGGGAAATTGCTATACTCCCAGCGCCTCTGTTGGTTAATCCTGTCGTGTTTTCCTAAGCCCTGCTTTTTCATTCTTTTTGTAGAATCTATCAGCTCACTTCTCATTGGTTGTCTCAAATTTCTTTCCAATCTTAAGATCCTGGGTCACAAAACTCTAAGATAGTTCATTGTTTAAATTTCCTGTTCCCTTCCAGTTTGGCTTTATCCAATGTTCATGGTCCCTTAATCCATTAACACCACCAGCATCCCATACACATTTTATAATTGATCTGAATTTTATTGACTGATTCTTATGACATCTGACATCTCTTCTTCTATTATGTAACAAGCATTGCCTCAAGATATGAGAGTTGAGTTAATTTATCAAGGTAATATCTAAATTCTTATCATTAACATTATCAAGGAGGCTCACATATTATGGCAATTGATTTTCTACTTTTCCTTCTAAGAAACTTCCGTTTTGTTTCCGTCAAGAGTTTTTGGTTTCTATTTGGCAGTTGTTGTTAGGTACCACCGTGGCACTTCTGACACATAGGGATGCTGTCGACCACATAAGATAAAGCACCGATGGGTCCAATTCATCTTCTTTTTTTTTTTTAAGCTATGGTATTTATTGAGTATTCAGCCTTATTTAAGGGTTTTGTCACTTATTATATTGGTAAAGTTTCTCTCAACCATGAATTGTTTGATGTTCTGTAACTTTTGATCTTTGGGTAAAAGCCTTATGACATTCATGTTACCAAAGATTCTCCCCAGTATGAATTCTGAGTTGTAAGGCTTTGATCTGGTCACATACA
>NW_022103906.1:32558070-32559501 GCF_000313985.2 Echinops telfairi
ATGACATCTGACATCTCTTCTTCTATTATGTAACAAGCATTGCCTCAAGATATGAGAGTTGAGTTAATTTATCAAGGTAATATCTAAATTCTTATCATTAACATTATCAAGGAGGCTCACATATTATGGCAATTGATTTTCTACTTTTCCTTCTAAGAAACTTCCGTTTTGTTTCCGTCAAGAGTTTTTGGTTTCTATTTGGCAGTTGTTGTTAGGTACCACCGTGGCACTTCTGACACATAGGGATGCTGTCGACCACATAAGATAAAGCACCGATGGGTCCAATTCATCTTCTTTTTTTTTTTTAAGCTATGGTATTTATTGAGTATTCAGCCTTATTTAAGGGTTTTGTCACTTATTATATTGGTAAAGTTTCTCTCAACCATGAATTGTTTGATGTTCTGTAACTTTTGATCTTTGGGTAAAAGCCTTATGACATTCATGTTACCAAAGATTCTCCCCAGTATGAATTCTGAGTTGTAAGGCTTTGATCTGGTCACATACATTCATGTTGTCTCTCCAGAACAGATTCTTTAATATCTACTGAGATTTGAACAAGTAAAGACTTTTCCACGATCTTTGTTCATTTCCCTCTAGTATGAAGTCTCATGACCCCAAAAGATTGATCAACTGCTCGAATCCTTGTCCTATTCATTTAATTTGTCAGGTCTCTTCTGTGTGTATTCTCAGATGGACTGTAAGATTTGAATTCTGATGAAATTCCATACCACATATATTATGTTTATATGGTTTATTTCCACTATGGATTCGCTGATGTCTAGTAAGGTGTGAAGCTGAGTTACAGGATGTGCCATGTTCCTTACATTTGCAAGGTCTCTGTGTCAAATGGATTCTCTCATGTTCTACAAGTGTTGTCTAAGGGTAAAAGCTTTCCCCCATTCATTACATTTGTAAGGTTTCTCTCCAGAATGAATCCTCTGATGTTCCACAAGTTTTGTTTTTCAGATAAATGCCTTCCCACATTCAGTACACTTGTAAGGTCTCTGTGCAGTATGAATTCTCTCATGAGCTGTAAGGTCGGAAGGTCCACTACAGTCTTTGCCACATACATTACAGTTATATGGTTTCTCACCTGAATGGATTCTCTGATGTCTAGTTAAGTTTGAACCACAGGTGAAGGATTTGCAGCATACATTACATTTATAAGGTTTTTCTCCAGTATGAATTCGCAGATATCTACTGAGATTTGAACTGCAAGATGTCCTTTTTGACTAAAGACTTTGTCACATATATTACACTGATATGGTTTCTTCCTAGTATGCACTTTTTGATGCTTAGTAAAGTCTGAGCCACAATGGAAGGCTTTAACGCCCTCACGACACTCATAAGGTGTCTGCACAGAGTGAGTCTCTCACGATTCCTGAAGACTGACTGTTGGCTAAAGGTGTTCGGGTTTTCCAGTGATTATGC
>NW_022103906.1:32560149-32561900 GCF_000313985.2 Echinops telfairi
ACAGAACATAACAATCATCTCAGAAGAGATTCCCAGGAAGACCAGGTTCCTACAGTTCTCCAACATCACGTGCCCATACAGAGACCTCGGAGCAGGGGTCAGACAGTCCCTCTCCTCCTTGGAGAACTCTGTGGCTACATCCTTGAACATCAACAGTCCCTGGGAAAGAATCCTCCCAGGAGCCGTTTCCCCTTTTCCTCTGAGCTTCACTCTCAGGCAAGATCAAGCGTGAGGTTTTAACCTCCGGGTGCCCTTGGCTTGGCCGAGCTCGGCTTCCACGAAGGTGGGGCCCCAATTCATCTTCTTGATCAGTGGTTCTCAACCTGTGGGTCGTAACCCCTTTGGGGGTCAAGTGACCCTTTCACAGGGGTCACCCAATTCATAACAGTAGCAAAGTGACAGTGATGAAGTAGCAATGAAAATAATTTTATGGTTGGGGTCACCACAACATGAGGAAGTGTATGAGAGGGTCACGGCATCAGAAGGTGGAGAACCACTGTTCTTGATGGTTCTCTTCTTTTGCTTCTTGCTTGTCTGACAGGAGAGTATATATGCATCTATTTTTTTCCTTCCTAGCTTGTTTCATTATTATAAAGAATAATATCCTCTGATAATGCCTTGATTATTTGAACCAGTTCCCCTCTTGTGACCCCAGTGAGACATTTTAAAATGTTCCTTTCCATTGTTCCTGTATTTAAATGACTATCACCCCTTCTCAAAGTTTCTCATCCTAATGACAGGCAATCCTTCAAGTAAACACCCTTATCTCTCACCTGGACCCCTGGTAGTCTCCTGTGCTGTCATCCTATGGTTTGCAAGTTCTGAGGTCAATTAGAGGTAGAGATGAAATGTTTTCATCAGAAGCTGTCACAGGTTGCCCCAGAGACTAGGAGAGGTTCAGTTACCAACATCACCATGCAACAGTTTTGCAGGAAATCTTGGGTGTCTGCGTTTGATCAGGCACTTAAATTCTAAGGTAAATTAATTTTTCTGGGCTCTGGCATCAGTAGATTTTTTAAAGATCCTTTTGAACGAGAATTGACTCAATGGCAGTTTTTTGTTTTGTTTTGATTTTGTCTTGGAAGCATGGTGGTTTACAAAATGAGCAGCTAACTGCAAGATCAGTGATTCAAACCACCAGTTAGTTACTCAGTAGGAGACCGTTGAGGCTATTTGCTCCCTTAAAGATTCAAAGTATTGAAAACTCCAAAAGGCAGCTCGACACTGTCCTATGGGGTCATCAGGAGTCCAGATCACCCCCATTCTAGAGGATTTGGCTTTTTAAATTTTCTTCTTTAGTGTGATTTTAATATGTAGTTTAAGAGCAGTTCTCTAATTCACTGGACACTTAATTTCTGCTCGAACAATATTCAAATGCCACTTCTATTTTATAATTTCCCAGATGTGTAATTGAAAAACCCTGAACTTCATATTCAGAGTCTCTCAGTTCTGCTCCTATCTGGTCACCTACTCTAATTGACCTGGACCTCTCTTTACCTCCCAAGCTTATTTCCTTGTCTTCTTTACATCTAAACAGAAGCTACCTGCAAACAGCCACTACCCACCCCCACCACCTCAAACATGATAGGACCAAAGATTGTGTGTGTTTCTGTGTGTGTGTGTGTGTGTGTGTGTGTGTGTAAGAGAGAAAAAGAGAGAAAGTGAAAGAGAGAGATTTATGAATGCAAGTCTCAAAGATAGTCTGTACATTTTTCCACTCTAAATTTTTGGACTGTTTGAGAGTATATAAA
>NW_022103906.1:32563405-32575630 GCF_000313985.2 Echinops telfairi
GCAGAAAAGAGGGGGAAACAGTGACTGATTTTGCTTTTTGAACTTAAATGAATGCAAGCAGTTTCTCAGTGACATGCCGAGACTGGGAACGTGTGGGTTCATCAGAAATCATCCCTTTCAAGGACCAAAAGGTAAAAGGAATCTGAGAGGAAACCTTCTATGCTTGCTAGGTGACCACCTGGAGGCCCCTGTTGCGTTATTTCTTATACCTATAAGGGTGTATACCTGGTTTTGCTTCTCTAGAATAGTCATCTAATACAGGTTGTGTTTTAAGTAAAACTTTAAAAAAGATATTAAACAAGCAAAGGCTAGAACCAGATTTGGGGAAATGAGCTGTCATGCAATAGGAAGACTAACCAGGGGCAGAAGCTCAGAGATGAAAACCTTTCTCCACACAGTCTGCAGAGAAAGAAAGCCTTCTTCCAGAGTCAGCACCCTGAATTTGGACCCCTGTGCTCCTAAACTCTGAGAAAACAAATTTCTGCTTGTTAAAGCCATGCATTTGTGGTGTTTCTAGTGGTAGCACGAGATAACTAAGAAACCTAATGTGTAGCAACAGTGTGGCCTAGTGATGCTGATGACTGAGCATCTCCTTATCTATGCAGCAACCTGAGTTGATGAAAGCATTTCCTCCCCACCTCTTCCCAGAATTAGAGTCGTTTTCAGATGTCATAACAGAGAAAGAAAATGAAAACCGAAACAAGAAATTTCATATGATAGGTCAGGAAACTATGACTATGATGAAATTGAATCAGCTTGCCATGGAAGTTGTATTAAAGCTAACCATAGAAATTTCTTCCAAGGGTCTACATGAAACCATATGGTATTCTCCAACTTCTCAGTATTTCAAAAGCACTTGAGCTTATGGTTTCTTATTTGGTTCCTTTTTTTTTTTTCCTTAAGAGTAAATATCAAAGATGGGAAAACTACAATTGGAGGCCTACTCTTGTTTACTGACTTTTAAAATGCTATTATTCCTCAGTGTGATGTGCATATGTAATCTTACTAAAATCATATTTTTCATTTGCATCGCTTTCATGGTACTAATAAGATATAGATAGGGTAGAGAGTTATTACTTGGATGGGGCAGGTGGCAGTTTTCCACCAGGGGGACTTTGGCAAAAAAAAAAGGTGGGAGCAGGAAAAGATATTGTGAGGAGTACAAGAGTTCAACACAAAAGAGGTAAATACTGTTGTGTACACATTTCTGCTGTTAATAGATTCATGGATGAGACATGCAGGTAGTGTAAGAGGGAGAGTAGGAATAAAGGTAGATGGATGGATAGATAGATAAATAGATCTTTGAAAGAAGTTTGTACATGGGTCTTTATCTTTGTTTTATGAATAACCATGAAGGTGGTGGAGCATAAAGGGAGAAAGTTATGAACATTTATTAGACATAAATCCAGATCTGGGGAAAATGAGTCCTTGAGCATCAAGCTCAGAACCAGAGTCACAGTAGACATCAAGGTCAACTGCTATAGCACAATGCTCTACATTCTCGTTTGATGAGTAGTAGTTGGAGTGCTAGGTCTCCCTTGTCTGGAGAAAAGAAGAGTGGTAGAAAGCAAAGACAGATAGAAACAATGAGTTCGGTGGACTAATGGATTATATGAGCATTGGTTTTCATGACCCTGAAACCAGAAAGAACTAGATGGTGCCAGACTATCATTACCAACTACTCTTAAAGGGATCACAAGAGGAAAGAATATTGAATAAAACTCAAAATCTTAGAGCAAATCAAGCTAATTGATCAGCTAGAGAAGGTGTAACCCTAAGATTATGTCACTTGGTCACTTTTTAGTTCTGCTATTGGACTCACCCATGTAACTCAGTTTTCAGCCAAACAGTAAATAGGTCTATAAAAAGAATAGCACTGGTGGCATAGGAACATCTTCAAATAATAAGCCATTTTAGGCAAAGGAGTAGCATTTATCCAAGGACAACATTTAGAAAGTGTGATCATTAGATTATTGCATCCGTGTGGCAGGGTCAGAATTTTCAGTGGTCCTGCGGTGAGTCTCTATAATGGAATCTGCTGTGGGAAAGAAGGCAGCTGTAAGAGGGCAGGGAGGGCTCTAGGCTTCTTATTCAGGTCACAGCCCTGAGACACTTGGAAGGAAGTTTCTGGGAAATATGGCGGACTCCTGCTTAAGCAGACTCTATGGGAAGGATTTTTTTCTCTCCTTGTTTGTCTGAATTCTGTGTCTATGTCATCAACCTCCAGTTCCTTGGACTTCAGTGAACAGTCTAATAGATTGCCTTCCCATGCTGGGAGCTGGAAGCTGGGAGCATCCTGCCATATTACCTGCCAATGTTGGATCCGTTCCACTTGACAACCATGTAATTGAGTTGACTGTACTCATTTTCCTCTGCCTCCACCAGCCTGTGGCCTACTTGCTTCTGGTTGCATCTGCCTACATCCTGGTTTGCCAGATCTGACAGCCATACAAGTCAAGAAACACCTCCACCTTAACATCTGACCCATAGACTCCACACTGGAGTTGCCTGCAAGTCACTTTCTTGATATTAATGTATTCCCTTATCTACAAAAATAAGCATCATTGGCTTGGCTTCCATAGAGAACTCAGCGTACCACAGTAGGGCTAGAAGAAAAGAGGGAAGGGAGGTGGGAAGCAGGGAGAAGTTGGATGGCTGATATTGCACTGAGGGGATTTACGTGGAAAAGATGGCACCGATTGTGTAGGAATTGCTGTATGTGAAACTGATGGTATGCTCAGGAAACCTTTACCTAATTCACAATAAAAAGTGGAAAAGAAGAGGAGGAAAAAAGTTTAGTTGATCAGAGCACATTGAATTCCACATTAATTTTTTAATCACAGCTAAATGGCAAATTATACCTATGAGGAAAAATAGTTGTTTCTAGTAAGTTAATGAAAAGCCTCCAGATATTGAATCCTTAAATGTTTAACTTAGTGTTCTTGGCTCTTATTTATAGAACCGTAACAATAGAAGATTTCAAGGTGCCTGCATTCTGGCTCTGCTCTTCCCAATGATGGACTTCGGGCAGTAATAGAAGTCGCTCATCATGGTCAAGGCTTGGCACATTTTTGAGACAAAAGAGCCAATCCTCCGTCACAACAATTTAAAAATTATTTGAAAGTCATAAATATATTTTGGCTCAAACAAATTAAATCACCATTACCTGAAAAAATCCTTTCTTTTCTTTTTCAATTTTACTTCGGAGCCACATGTACATGGTGAAAGAGCTGCATGTGGCTAGCAAGCCACAGTTTGCCGACTCCTGATATAGCCCAAGTATTAAAGGAAGAGGTTGAAACCAGATGGTTTCTAGGGACTCTTACTCTTTTACCATCTTTTAAAATCAATGACTTGATATTTTTATTGTATCTTTCTTTTTATTTCTTTTTTTTTTTGTATCTTTCTTCATAACCATAACAAAACAAAACAAAACAAAACGAAGCCAAATCTACTGCCATCAAGTTGATTGATGCTTGGAGTGACCCTTTGTAGGGTTTCTGCGATGGTAAATCTTTCTGAGAGTAGATAGTCTCCGCTTTCTCTAAGGGAGAAGCTGGCGGGTTGGAGGCACTAACTTTGTGGTTAAAAACCAACCTTTAACCCGGGTTAACCTTTAACCTGCCAGGGCTCATTTAAGGACCATGGGGATTTAAAAGAGAACATAATATAAATGATCATCTGAAGAAAGCGTATTGTGATCAGATTCAAAGTTTTTTTCTTACCAGAGGATTTGGTAGGAGAAAGCCATAATCTTCAGATATGTGAAATCTTTCTAAAGACAATGTCAAGGTGGTCTTCAAGTTCTGCTGTGGAGCCTCCATTATTTTGTTTGAAGTATCCACAGTGAAGCTGCACTGAAGAGGCAACTGCTTTAAATATGAGTTTATAAAAAACCAGTATCCCAGAACCGAGGCAGAACTTTGCCCTGAGATGGAATTCCAGATTGTTCCTGAAATTTCTCTGGCACAAGGTTGAGCAAACAATGAAAGATTGTTGCTTAAAACAAACAATTAAACAAGACCTCCTCAGGGAAAGTGATTGGATAACCCACATGCAATATTGTTCTGCATTGGAGAAAGGGAAGATGGACCGGATTTCCAGTCATGATTGATCCAAAACATACTTACAAGAATCTGGCTCATGGTGAGATTTCACATGGGGGTCTTTATTCCTGAGAAATAACCTATGAAAGCCTGAAATTAGCACTAGAAAGTTATTGCAGACAGGTGCTGAGCAGGGCGGGTAGAATGACTCTAAATGAATGTTGAAACCTCAGCAGGGTTTATTTGTAGTTTGCAAAATCTATATTTAAAATATCAATGCTTTAATTACTTTTTACAGTTACCATCACAGTAAAGGGAGATCGTGGATTTTTAATTTTATTTTAAAGAATGGGGCAGTATGGTACTAACAAGCTTTAAAATATTCTGAACAGAAAATTCAATTCAAGTAACTTTTATTGGTCAACCATTAAGATTTCCCCTTCCTTTGAAGTAGGTATTACTACCTTCATTTTTCAATCGAGTAAACTGAGGTACCGACGTATGAATAAAGTTGCCCGGTATCACTCTACTAATTATCAACAAAACCAAGACTAGAACTAAAAATGTCTTGAAATACAAAACATTCCTCTGCTCACTAGATAACCAGGCTGCCTGTACCCCCAAGATGCGAATTCACCTTCATGTGCAGCCCAGCATGATTAAGAACCAGCCGGCCGTCGATCTGACAGATCAGTACTTGAAATTTTTGGACATAATGTTGTAAGCAGATGTATTTCAAAAATAATTGAACCAATATACACATTCTTCCTACCCCTCTTAATCTCAGATAAATATAAAAGGATGAATAGTAATGGTACAAGATGAAATGTTTCCTAGGGAGTTTATATCTTTAAAGACTGGGTGCCTAAAATCACCTGTGGACTTAAGGGTTCATTAAGAGTCACATAAAGGCTATCTCTCCTCAGCAATCCACTTCCTTTCCGTCTAATATCCAACCAGTCTTGAAGTTCAATTTTGTATACTTCCTAATAGCAATCTTCTAAACTCTGTGTGCTTAATGACCCTCCTATTCTTTTCTTCCTTCCATCTGAGATGAAAAGGTGACTTGGGATTTTGGTTTTTTTATGTCAGGTCTACTATTTTTTATCCCTCATGTTGGGAACATTCAGGAATTTATTGCAGTAAATTATAAAGCTAAAGAATCTTGAAATATGTGTACTCTAATTGAAAATAACATCATAGAATAAATAAGCTAGTTCAACGCCTTGATTAAACATCTGAGGCACCTTGGATTTTATAGGAATTAAATGATATAACAAATGCCATCCTGGGAGGTGGCATCAGAATTGAAGTAGAAAGCCCAGTGGCTGCCTTTCAATGTAAGACTTCACCACCATTGACCTGAGCTCATTCTTCCTGCATGTAAATCTTGGCTTAACCATCTGGTAGCGGTACGGCATTGGATAGGTGCTTTGGATTCTGAGTCAGGGTTCCACATATGCCAGAAATACAAGTATTTTTTCCAGAGAAACTTTATGTTGAATAAATGACAAACCAGAAGCGAACCATCTACAATACAAAAAAATAGCATAAAGGCTATTTCTCTCATGTTCTTTCCTCCTTCTCAAACTCTTTCTTAACACCGTATATTTCTGATTTTCTTTTCTATCATTCTGACCAATGTCTTTATATTTTATTGCCTCATTTTGTCTATTCAGCACTCATTATATAAGCACTTAGAAAGACCTTGTGAAAATACTTTTAATCTGTATTTTCTCTCTCAGCACTTTTTTTCCCATCTCCATACAACTTAATTAATAAATCTGTCAAAGATTCCAAAGCTATGTACTCGGACTTAACCTTTCTTAATCCCAAGAATGAGGGTCATGTGACTCGTGGGTCAATGACCCTCTCATACCTAACTTACCATATAAACCTTCAAGGGCACCTCAATATAGATAAAATATGTAATAAAGTTCAAATCCCTCCACATTTCACTCAAGGATGCATTTTTAGAACTGTACTTAAGTCCTCTGCTCTGCTCAGGCCTCCATATGAACTTGCTTCCCCTGAAATAAGTAGTACTTTGTATATTTGTCTCTTTATTCACAATATTTCCCATGCCCCAAAGTTTGCTTGACTCTCTCTACATGTCTAAATTCTACTTACTTTTTGAGAAACATCTCAAATTCTAACACTGCTTTAAATACTCTTTTAGAATTGTCCTAAGTATTATTTCTCTCTTGCTGAAAAGTTTTAGTCATTTTGTAGATCTTTAATATCACATTTTAAGTTCCATGCTGTTTGTCACCATTAGCTATCCCCTCGCCTCACCTTCCCTATTAGATCCTGAGTAACTTGAGGATAAAACAGAGATCTCATTTAGCTTGGCATTTTCATTAGCAGCTAGTCCACTAGTCCAGCTAGTGCTCAGTAAACAAACCAAAAGCCCATTTCTGTTGGATCTAGTCCAACTCATTGAAATCCTATAGGACAAAGAAGAACTTCTCCAACAGGATTTCCAGGGCTGTAAACTTTCTCTCCTAATGACATGACAGAACATTTTCAAGCCTTGAGCCCTTCAACCAGCTTTTCTAGGAATCCAAATAGTATAAAAAGACACTGAGCATCATTTGATCTTAGCCCGGGGTAGTTGTCATTTGTTTTCATCAAGATGGCTCCAGTTCACGATGACCTGATTTACAGCAGAACAAAACATTGCCTTTCCAGTCCAACACCACCTTCACGTTCACTGGTGTATTTGAGTCCATTGCTGTGGCTCTTTGGGGGCTCGCATCTTATGTATGTGGACTAAGGCACGCTGAGGAGAGCAAGATAAATTCTCACCCCCGAAATGGCATGACAGCACGTAGGGCCTTCCTGGCAGTTGCAGGGCATAAGCTTACTTTCTGTTTCAAAATTGCTCAAGTCCTAAATCTTAATGGTCAAAAGCAATGATCCCAAACAACAATGCTGGCATTCTGAGCTTGTTCTTGTCCAGCTCGTTAATTACTGTTTTGTACCGAAATTCAATGAGGACTTCCTGAACCTTATCTTAACTGAATATGCAGGCATCTGGCATTGCAGTATTTTTTTTTTACTTTTTTTTTTTGGAATTATCTATGACATCTATTTCTCTTGATTTTATTGTACTTAACATTTTATTTAAAATAATAGCCAACCATCATTGAATTTTTTGTTGTGCCAAGCTTTATGTAAGTATCTTCCAGGAAGGATCCCAGTCAACTCATAGAAATTATACAAGCCGGATTCTACTGTTATCTCTAGAATCCAGTAGGGGAACTGGATATCAGAAGACTTAGGTAAAAGCCTAACGTCAGACTTTTTATAAGTGGCTGAGCCAGGACCTGAGCACAGCCTTCTCATTGTAGAGGCAGCGCTCTAAACCATGCAGACCTCTCTTCTTTCGTTCTTCATTCCCAGGATTCTCGTGATGTTCGATGTCAATTACCTCCAGAGTTCAGGCTTAGCCTCTTCTCTTCACCTCAGGTGCTCTATCTCTGGGTAGTCTCACTTATTCAAGGACATGAGCCATCTTCTATAGCTTCCTGACTCCAACCATTTTGTTTGTGATTGAATCTCAACTCATCGATCCTGACATCTCTTGGAACATGTTGCCTTGAGTGCTCTCTAGAGGCTTCAACTGAAATATAATTCATCGAGTAGTTTTTGTGTGCCTTCCATTAATATAGATTCTGGATGGCACAAATAATTTGTGCTATGCTACCAACTAAAGGATTGGAAGTTCAAATCCAGTCAGCAGCATCACAGAAGTCTATTTCTATAAGAAAACTCTTTGGAAGATAATTCTACTCTGACACACATAGAACTACCATGAATTAGAATTTATTTGATGGCGATGAGTATAGTGGGTTTCACACTAAACGGAACAAAGAGTTTTTTCCCTCCCAGATATCCCCAGCAACTAGCTCAAGGCCTTATTCAGATCACTCTTGTCTAGGGATCTGTACCATTTATTCTCTTACATAAATAAAAATAATTTTCATTTTCCTGTCATTTCAAGATCTATCCTGAAGAAGAATTCTATCAACGATAGTACAGTATTCATGTGTCTACAATGAAGATCAGTTATTATGGTTATTATTTTCATTAATATACCAACCACTAAGGCCAATGATAAAAAGTCAAATGTTTTATCAGCCTCCATAGTCTGAAAGTGTTTTTAAATTTGTAATCATTACTTATTGATAATTACTGATGATTGGAATGCACAGTGGGAACAAAGAAGGATTAATAGCTGGAAATTATGACACTGGTGATGGAAAGGACAGTAGCGAACACATGATTGAATTTTGCAAGACCAGTGATTTATTATTATAAAAACCTGTTTCTTCCAACAACACAAATGACCATGATATGTGTGGATTATATCAAATGGAATGCATAAGGCCAAATAAATATTTGTGGAAAGAGAAGTTGGAGAAGCTCAATATCATTAGTGAGGACAAGCTTAACAGCCAAATGCTGAATAGGTCATCAACTGCTGCTGTGCAAATTTAAGTTGAAGTCAAAGAAAATTTTAAAAACTCCATGAAAGCCAAGAATGACTTGAGTATATCCCACTTTAATTTAAGGACCCTCTCAAGAACAGATTTTAGACACTGAACCCTAATGAACAAAGACCAGTAACATTATTGAATGATTTCAAGAGTATTGTGTTAGTCTGGATTGATTAGAACAGTGGTTCTCAACCTTCCTAATGCTGCGACCCTTTAATACCGGTCCTCATATTGTGGTGACACCCAACCATAAAATTATTTCCGTTACTACTTCATAACTCTAATGTTGCTGCTGTTATGAACTGGGTGACCCCTGTGAAAGGGCTGTTCGACCCCCAAAGGGGTCGTGACTAACAGGTTGAGAACTGCTGGATTGCAGAAACAAATCTAGGGAGACACTCATATGTGCCTAAGAAAAAAGGTTTATATAAAAGAGCAATTGAATATTGAAAAAATGTCCCTACCACGCTAGATCAAGTCCATAAATGCGATATTAGCCCATATGTGCGCTACCAATCTATAAAGTCCTCTTCAGACTCACAAAACACATGCAATGACACCGAATGCAGGTTGATCGCAGACCAGTGGGTAGAAAGTCTTTGGATCCAGCGTCATCGTTGTAAGCATCTCAACGCTGGCAGGGGTCTCCAAATGGCTCCTCCAGCTCCCAAGGCATGGGGTCTATTAGCGCAGTGCCATGTGTCTTGTCAGTAGAGCGTCTCCAAGTGAGTGAGCAGTGAGAGAGAAGTGTCTCCCTCCTCCAAAGAGGAAAATCCAAGAGTTCCCATAATTCTCAGGAGAAGAATGCGGCCTCATTGGTTATATCTTGTTTGATAGTCCAGACTCCACTCCTTCACTCGTAATCCTCTCAAATTGACACCAGATTATGTAACTACCACAGATATCATACTTGAAGAAAACAAAAGTGAGTGAATGCGCTTTACACAATTGATGTGTGTATGGATTGGGATAACAGTTGTGTGAGCCCCTAATAAAATGTTAAAAAAAAAATAGTGATTCACAACTATACCAATAAGAATTACCGTAAAGACTTGCGTATAAGCCAAGTTTTTCAGCACATTTTTTATGCTCAAAAAGCCCCCTTCACCTTACACTCACGTGAGGATTCCACTTAGCTGTTCTCTGGTTGGGGTGTTCTTCGCTCTCTCCTGCTCATCTGCGGGCGCCTTCAGCCTCTGCGGGTGGTCGGATGACTGCTGGTATCACCACTCTTCTTTTCTCCTGCACTCTGGCAGCCTCTGTGTTGTCCATGCAATACTGGACAAGAGCCTGCTGGCTTCTGTGTGCACATACCTGGGTGCACTGCATCCTTGTCAGATGAATGTCGATGCGGCAGCTCTTCTCTCGCTCTGTTCCAGAGCTGTAACCAATGACGTAGCCTTTACAGTCTTGCCTGTGCTTAGTCATGCCCCTTTGCTCCACCCAAGTACTGCTGAATACAAGTACCGGATATACAGTACGTTTATTTACAGTATTTAGTCTGCTATATTTTATTTTTTTTAATTTTCTTATGAACCCCTATCTACACAGTGTTGACTATGCTTGCATAGAGCAGCCTTTGTTAGGGCTGATAATATACATGCTGCGTTGTATACACACTGTGTTATTGCATGTATTGTGTTAGCACTTCCCATATATATGCGGTAATGCAACACATGCAGTAACACAGCGTGTGTAGTATGAGCCCTAACACAGGCTGCTCTATGCAAGCATAGTCATGTCATCACATTCTGGGATTGTATCATACCAAACGCTCCAACCCCTGAATTACTGTCAGCTCCCTTGGTGATCCAGCATGTTTGGGGTCTCGTAGTGTTTTGAGTGCAATTCTTTTTTGGGGGGGCAGGGGGGATCTGTTTTCTGTGGTGAAGTCTATCTGTTTTGCTGCATTCTATTACCAATTGATTTTACTTAATATGTACACTGGTAGTTGCCTAGAAACCACCATTTTTACTGTAAATTGACCTCTTTTAAGAACTATAATTAGGGCTTACGGTATATTTTGACAATTCAATTGCTATGGTATGGCATTCTTTTTATTTATTTTTAATAATTTTGGGGAGGCTTGTACAACTCTTATCACAATCCATACATCCATCCACTGTGTCAAGCACATTTGTACATTTCTTTTGGCATTCTTTTTCAGTCTTTTTTTCTTTTTTAGCCTGTTAGAAATGGATCTCAGTACTTCTAATCCTGGACCAAAACAAAAACGCAGGTCATATGAAGCTGGTTTTAAACTTAAGTTTGTGTCAAGAGCAGAAGAAAGCACTAACAGTATTGCAAGTGGGGAATTTTGTGTTGATGAAAAACAAGTGAGGGAGTGGTGGAAAATGAAAGCTGACTTGGAAAACATTCCAAAGGCAAAAAAAAGCTCGACATGGTTTAACAACTTCATGTGGGGCTCCAGAGACTGAATTACATAAATGGGTTATAGGGAATTGCATGGGAATTCTCTTACATGCCCTTCAAATGACTAGAGACAACAAATTAAAAGCACCAGGCACTGAAAATGTTGTTGCATCAGCAGGATGGTGTATCCATTTCATGAATAGGTTTGCCTTATGTGTACGGCAAAGAACAATGATTTCTTAGAAGTTGCCAAAAGACCTTGATGAAAAAGTGATGTCATTCCATTCATTCATCATAAAACAAAGAAGGATCCATAACAATGACCTGGGAGATATTGGGAATACAGATAAAACATCTGTTACCTTTGATCTTCCAAGCAACAGAACTGTGGCAAGTTTGAGAGACAAAACTATTTTACTCATATCCACAGAAAATGAAACAAACCATTTTACAGTCATTCTGTCATTTTTGGCTAATGAAACTAAGCTGAAGCCTGTCATTATTTTTAAAAGAAAGACCTTGCCCCAAAAGGTCAAATTCCCACCATGAATTACAGTGCACGCACATATTAAAGGCTGGATGGATGAAGACGGAACAGAAAAATGGCTAGAAGACATTTGGAACAGACGACCAGGAGCAGCCTTAAAGAAAAACTATCATTTCTAGTTTGAGATATGTTCATAACCCATACATCTGATGACATAAAAAAATCGGCAAAGTCTTCTCAAGTTACTTTGGCCGTTATTCCAGGTGGGCTTACACCTGTATTGCAGCCCCTAGATGTGTGTTTAAATAAACCTTTCAAAAACCGTGTGCAAAAGATGTGACATGAATGGATGTCATCTGGTCAAGCCTGACTGACAAAAGTTGAAAATCTGATGAAGCCCGCCATAGAATTGATAGCAGAGTGGGTTGATGATGCATGCGAAGAGATTCCAGAGGACATGGTGCAACGTGCCTTCAAGAAATGTGGCATCAGTAATGCTGTCAAGGCAGTGAAGACAGTGCTTTGAATGAAAACGACAGCAGTGATGGTGATGACTGCGAACACGGTGATGAGGACAATGTCTATGCTGCTAACCTCACACCAGCTAAAGCGGAAGCTCTGTTTGGACAGACAGACAAGGAGGAGGAATCCAGTTTAGTAGGATTGAACTGTGTTTTAGCTTGGTTGCTGATTGAGCTAAGGTATTTGTACTTGTAAAGTTATTGTTGATACCATATTGTTTTTGTTGACCCTCTTTTCCACTTACAGAGCTAGTTTACTATTTTTCTTTGAAATATTAAAAAAAATTTAACCTACT
>NW_022103906.1:32577521-32596307 GCF_000313985.2 Echinops telfairi
AAAAAAAATTAGGAAGACAACTACCTAGCCAATCTGCTGGAAGAAATCACTATTAGTATCCATTCTAAATGCAATTCAACAGAATGTAGAAGTTATCAAATAATATCATTTATAGCACACCAAAAAAACCTCACTTTCATTAAGTTAACTCCTACTCATAGCAACCTTATGGGGCAGGTATAACGGATGCTGTGAGCTTGAGACTGTAACTCCTTACAGGAAGAGAAGCCCTCATCGTTCTCTTGGGGAGTGGTTTCAAATGATTGATTTTGAGCTTAGCGGCCCGACTTGTAACCACTATGCCTGCTAATATCGCACACACACACACACACACACACACAATTTTGCTGAAGATTTCTCAAAAATGTTTTCAATATTATATCAACAGGGAACTGACAAAAATTCATGCCAGATTCAGAAGAGAACATGGAATGAGACATACAATTGTTGATGCCAGATGGATCTTAGTTAAAAGCAGAGAAAGCCAGATATGCATTTTCCTGTGTTCTATTGACTATGCAAAGCATTCAGTTGTGTGGACCATAAAAATTATGGTTAGCATTGAGCAGAATGGCAAAACCAGAACACTCAATTTGACCCATGTGGTACTTATACACTAGAGCAAGGCTCCGTTGTTCAAACAAAGCAAGGGAATATTGTGTGATATAAAATCAGGAATTATGTGTGTCAGGGTTGTATCCTTTCACCATTCTTATTTAATCTTTATTCTGAGAAAATAATCCAGAAGGTGGATTATATGAGCATGGCATCAAGATTGGAAGTAATCCAATGAACAGCCTGTTATAGCAGACAATACAACATTGTTTACAGAAAGCTTAGAGGACCTGAGGAATTTACCAATGAAGATTATGTATATATAATTGTCAGTATGGATTGCACATCAGCATAAAGAAAACAAGAATCCTCATAAATCAGCAATAATCCATTGCAAAATGCCTCTTTGAAGCGTTATTTTAAAAAGCCAAGATACTGATTTGACTATTATGTAACCAATATGTACTTGGTAAAGTAGAGGGTTAGGGAAAAAGGAAAAGTCTCAACAAGATAGATTGACACAATGGCTGAAACTAGGGGCTCAGACATAGCAATGATTATGGGATGGTGCAGGACCAAGCCAAATTTTGTTCCCATTGTAAATCAAATTGTCTGAATAGCATGTAGCAGAAACAACTTTACCTTATCCCGAGACATACCACTTCTGATAACATGTCCAAAATGAGTGAGATGAAGTCTTATCCTTCTAGCTAGTGAGGCATATTCTGACTGTTCTTCTACTGAGATTAATTTGTTCATTCTTCTTGCAATATTCACTATGGATGGTATATTCACTATTGTTTTCTTATACCTTAATTTAAAGGAATCAATTGTTCATTGGTCTTTTCTTTTTATTTTCGAGCATTCACATGCATACGAGGGGATTAAAAATACCTTGACTTCCGTCAGACACACTGTAGTCCTCAAAGTTTTGCTTTTTAAAAAATCTTAGAGATCTTTCACTGTTAATTTGTCCAAGGTAATATGTGTGATTTCCCAACCCTCCTTCCATGGTCATTGATTATCAATTCAAGTAAAGTGAAATACTTGATCACTTCAACCTTTCCCCTTCTGTTGTGATGTCGGCTGGTGGTCCAATTGTAAAGATCTTTGCTTTGACTATGTTGAATTAAAGGATACCTGGTGGTGTAGTGGACTACACACTGAGCTGATGACCATAAGGTCAATTGCTCCAACCCATTAACCACTCAGAGGGAGAAAGATAAGACTGCCTACTCTCATAAAGATTTAAAGTTTCAGAAACCTAAAGTGATAGTTATGCATTGCCCTGAAAGACTGGGCTTTCTAATTCCATAAGCAGTTACAGTCTTAGAAACTCATAGGAGCAGTTCTGTTCTGTCTCCAGAGTCAATGTGAGTCAGTATTGACACGATGGCAGTGAGTTTGACTTTTTTGGTACAGGGTCATTATGAGCCAGAATCCATCTAACGCACTGAATTTGGGTTTTAGATATTGAGGTAAAATTCATACCGAAGGAAATTATCTTTGAATATTTATGGCTATAGTTGTAGTATACATAAATTGTCATTGGTTTATGAAACTGCTGAGAAAACATTTCTTGAAAGTACAACATGTAAGAAGTGTGCAAATGGGAGTCACACGCTTCATTACTTCCTCTGCTGAAACATAACCAATGTAAAAATCACCGAGAATGTTTTGGATCAAATAACAAGAAATGGTCTTTTTAGCACTTAGTTAACTGTAGTCTCATAAAGAAGAAAGCATTAAAAATGTGTTTTTAATTCACTTACTAACTACTGAAGACACATGGTGGTGGCAGAAGACAGAGATAGCCAAGTTCTCATTAAGCTTACAATCCAAAGCTAATATTGACAAGTAAAGAAATAATTATTCCAGAGGGACAGTGCAATAATCTATTAACCAACCTACAGCAGGAGTCAGTAGAAAGTTTTAGGTAATGTCAATGGAGTTAGTGCTCATCCAGGGACTATTTAATTATTATCATGACTAAGGTAAGTTTTCATTTTCTAACTTTTCCACAACTCATTTGTCAGATTATCTTACTGTGGTGCCTTAAGTGTTGTTATGATGCTAGAAACGATGCCACTGGTATTTCAAATGATAGCAGGGCAACCAATGGTTGGAAACGTTAGCGCTGAGCTTCCAGACAAAGAACAGATTATGAAGAAGGAGTAGGCTGTGTGGTAGTTACATAATCTCGTGTCAATTTGAGGATATTAAGAGTGAAGGGGTGGAGTCTCGCCTGTCAATCAAGTCACAGCCTGATGATACCTCCTTGTGGGCATGGCCTTCTCATGAAGATTCTGGGACCTTTCTCTCTCTTGATCCTGCCATCAGAAGAGGTGGGCCACACTCTCTCTCTGTTTCACATTCCTGTTGACAAGCCACATGAGCTCACGCTAATGGCAGCCATAGCCCGGTAATGCTGCCACTGCCATTGGATCCACAAGGCTTTTCACCCATTGATCTGTGATCTTCCTGCATTCGGAATCATAGTGAGTAGCAACGTGAATCTGAAGAGGAATTTATGGACTAGTATCGGACATATGGCCTAATAGTGAACTTATGAATTTGATCTGGCCTGGGTTAGGATGTTTTCTCAATATGCAATTGGTCTTTGATATAAAGCTCTCTCTTACACATATATGAGTGTCTTTGGATTTGTTTCTCTGGTCAACCTGGTCTAACACAGGCTGTCCTTCTGAGGTTTTGCCACTGAAAACCTTGTAAATAGTAGTGGAATAATTTCAGACACAGTGTCAATAGTTAAGCCTCTTTGGCTGAAAGGCCTCCTCCAACTAGGGTACACCTTAATGATATAAATGGTACAAAGTCTTTGGGACTTTCATTTGCTGACAGGAAATGACATTAAATCAGGAGGAATAGCAAATGTCTGAAGAATGAATTAAGAGAAAAAAAACAGGCTTCCGAAAAGTGGATGAGGGGAGACGTTGGACAGGGCAAGATATGACAAAATACCAATTTATAAACTATCAAGGGCTCATGTGGGAGGGGGGAGTGGGGAGGGAGGGGAAAAATGAGGACCTAATGTCGGGGGTTTAAATGGAGAGAAAATGTTTTGAGAAATGATGTACAAATACGCTTTACACAATTGATGTGTGTATGGATTGGGATAACAGTTGTATGAGCCCCTAATAAAATGTTTAAAAAAAAAAAAACAGGCTTCAAAAGTGAAATGCATAAGGATCAATAGCCCAGGCATAACTAAAAAACTCACTACTGTGGACTATATTCTGACTCACAGTGACATTGTAGACTAGGCTAGAACTGACCCACTTGAGTTTCTGTGGCTGAAACTCTGCAAAGGACCAGAAAGCTTCATCTTCCACCTGCAGAGTAGCTGGTGGATTGATCCCCTAGTTTTGAGGTTAGCAACGTAATATGTAACCTTCTACAACACCATGGCTCTTAATCCTAGGCATTAAGAGCTAGAATGACTGGTATTGACGATTTTGAGCCAGATAGTCATACGGTTTACTATTCCAGATTGACAAATTCATGAAGAATGGTAGCGAATTCATCATCAATAAGAATATTTCAAGATCTCTCTTGAAGTATAATCCTGTCTAAAACAAGATAATATTAATGATGTGATGCCTTGTGGTATTACATCAAAAACATCTCACAACCAGGAAAAATATTATAAAGACAGGAAAGAAAGAAAAGACCAAAGTGGATGTCAGAAAATAATCAGAAGCTTGCTTTTGAACAAAAAGTAGCTAACGGAAATGGAAGAACTGATGAAGAGAATTGAAAAGAAACTTGCCAAAGGCAACTCATGAAGTTTTATGAAAGGTGCAACCACCTGGTTAGAAAAAAAAAAATCAAAGATCAAATACATGTTACTCAGCATAGGCTAAACTGAAGAATTGGGGGGGCGGGGTTGAAATCTAGCATTGAATTACACTATTGAAGAAATCCACAGGAAAATATCGAATGATACAGGAAACCTCAAATGAAGATGGAAGGACTACATAGCAGTAGTGCACACAAAAAAATTACTGTTTGATCTGCAACCACTTCTAGGAGTATTATATAATCAAGAACAAATGACATTGAGTGAAAATGTCTGAACTGCACTGAAGGCGAAAGGCATCAGTGAAAAGCAAGGCTCCAGGAATTAAAGGTATAACAATTGAAGTGTTTCAACAAGCAGATGAAGCACTGGTAACACTCATTCTTCTATGTCTAGAAATTGGGAAGACAGCTACCTGGTCATTGAATGGAAAAGCTGCATGTTTATGACCATTCAAAGGAATATGACCCCAAATAATGCGGGCATTCTGGTACAATAATTCTAATATCACCTTCAAGAAGTGTGCTAAAGCTAAATCAAATATTTGCAGGACATGGAGAGAGCAACCAAAGATTCAAGCTGGTTTCAAAAGCAGACCTGCCATAAGGGACACGAGATGGAGTTTGGTTGAAAGCAGAGAATATCACTGTGAAATTTGTCTTTTACACAATGCTAAAGTATTTGTGCAAAGGTATTTGAATGGGCAATCCAGAACCCTTCCTTGTGCTCATAAAGAACCTGTACATAGACCAAGAAGCAGTAATTTCAACCAAACAAGGGGATAGCTCATGGCTTAAAATCAGGAAAGGTTTGCCCAAGGCTGCATACATTCATATATAAGGATTGACTCTATGAAGAAAAATCCACTCTCTAGATTGGAGAGATTGTTATTGACAACATGCAATATACAGATGGCATAACTTTCCTTGCTGAAAGCAAGGAGGCCTGAAAATACTTACAGATTAAAAGTAAAGACTAAAATTTCAACATGGATTGCAACTCAGGGGGGGAAGAACACCTAAATTCTTACAACTGAATCAATAGATAACATTAAGATAAATGGAGAAAAGATTCAGTCGTCAAGGATTTCATTTTGGTTGGGTGAAAAATCAGTGCTCATGAAAGTAGCAGTCAAGATACCGTCAACATATTGCCTTGGGAATATGTGTTGAACGAGATCTCCTGAAAGGGTTAAAAGAGCCAAGGTATCACTTTGAGGACTAAAGCATGCCTGAAGTCAACCATAATATGTACAATAATATTTTCAGTTGCCTCCTATTTGTGTGAAAGTTAGACAATGAATACAAAGAACTGATGCGTTTGAACTGTGGTATTGCTGAAGACTATTGAACATACTGTGACTCTCAGATCAAACAAATCTATCTTGGAAGAAGCAGTCAGAATGCTCCTTGGAAGTGAGGATGGTGAGGCTTTGTCTCCCACACTTTGGACATGTTATCAGGAGAGACTAGTCCCCAGAAAAGGATAGCACGCTTGCTAAAGTAGAGGTTTAGTGGAAAAGGACAGATTTACACGGTGGCCGCAACAATGAGCTCTAACATAGTCATTGTGACGATGATGCAGGACAGAGTCAGAATTTACTAAACTGCACCTAACAATAAGAGCAACAACCATTTTATCTTATAGAACATTTTATTTATTGAATTTCTTTATTGCATTCGAATATACACATAATCAGATTTGTTTGTAATTTTTAATCACTATTTTTTTGTTATTTTCATTCAAGAAATCTACAGGCAACAGAATCTTTTGTATGTTGAAATGTTTTGTAATGCGGGATTTATAAACTATTGCATGCTCTATGGATTACAACCAGTTTGATGGACAATGAATATTATTGACTATTAGGTCCATGACAGGAATGTATACTCCTGTCTACTCCTGGCATAAAATTTTGCTGGGGTCACATTAATCCTCCATCAAATGATATTTCTTAGTGGTATCTCGTACACTCTTTAGGAATGTCATGAGATCAGTGCCCCCGGTTCCTTTGTTTTGGGGTTCTGATTGTTCCGATGAATCTTCAGGCTTTGACTTTGTTGTTTGCTTCTTTATTGAAGGAATCACAATGTATTTGGTTACTATCTGCAAATGGTAGTCCCTCAGGGAGACAAGAGCCTTCACACATGCATTATAAATATCTCTCAGGACATCGTCTCCCTCTAAAAGGACAAAGTTTCGAACCGAGGGACCTTTCCCCAGTGACTCAAGAAAGGCTCTGTGAGCTGGTGGCATGTAAGTCCTCATTTCCTGGAGGAATTCAGCAGCAGATCCTAAAGGTAAAGGAACATTAAGGTAGAAAGGGGAGTAAAAAAAAAAAACTAAAGAAAAAAACCAATCACTGTGGAGGCTATTTTTCTAAGGTAACCAATGTATTTCAGATTAAAACTGCCTCATATTTTTGCATGGCTGTAATCTTTTAGAAGTGCATCCTCAGGCATTGCTGAGTGGGTTGAGAATATTAGCCTTTCATTCATAGCTCAGTGCTAAGCCATTTGTGTCACTCCAAGATTCCATGGGATATCAACACAGACCCTAACTAAAATTTATAAGAAAGGATATGAATGCAATCAGTGTGGTTGAGAGATCACAGCCCAAACCACAGCAGAAAACATTGAAGTAACACCTATTCTATTTGACAGTTAAAGATTATTAGTCCTGTGCCTAGCAGTGATAACTGTTATGAGTACAAAATTATAGTTTTGAAAAGCATATTAGCCCAATCCATTTTTTCATTGTGAAAACACTAAATTAGTGCTTCCTCTCACTCTCTTAACATACTTGATCGCAATGATGGTGATTTAAGTAGAGTATATATAAAATGTTCATAAAAGATCATGATTCCAATTATAGGAGAGTTTAAGAAATACTTAATATTAAGTCAAAAGCCTATTTTATCCAACTCAGTCTTTCCCTCTTTGGCTATTAGTAGAAGTTTAGGCAACAGAGAGAAGTTAAACGGTCTTCCCTTTTCCAAGTCCCAAGGAAGAACATAATGAATGTGACCACTCTTTACATTTAGACAAAGGCATTGTCACTGGACCATTGGGGGGCGAGGACATGAGAGTAGACAGTGAACAGTGCCCAACCCGCTCCTTGATATTACAGCCTCTGTTTCTCCTCTTCAACTCAGTCCTGCCTCATGTGTAGGTAGCTTTCTCTTTCTGAATCTGCTCTTACAATAGTCCATGTTTCACCATGACTAAGCTTTAAACTATGAATCCTACAATGCTACAAAATTTAACAAATGGTGATCATTGTCTGTCATCACCCACTCACCATGTTCCTGTTGGATGCCCAGCAGGACATCAAAACACTGAAAGATGCTGCTTTGGCCGGCACTGCCCCCTGAAAACTGCTTGGGGGTATCCCAGACCCCTTCATACAGGAGACCCTCTGGCAGCAGTGAGCTGCCTTTCCAACTAGAACAGAAAGGAAAAAGAAAAGTTCTATTGATTAATGGTCAAAATTCAGATTTTAAAATTTTGCAACAATGGGTGAATAGAAGGTTTTGTGGATTCGGTAGATTTCTTCCACCTCTTTTCACATTATTTATTTCTGATTACTTTCATGAATAAAGATAAGTCATGAAAGTAGAGAGGCTGAATCAATTATTGTCCAATTGATTTGTCTCATGGTCATACAGGAGACCCTCTGGCAACAAATGTCATTGGATTGTCAATATTCAGATATAAAAATCTCAAAACAGAGGATCAGTAGAAGGCCATATTGGCTAGATAGATGTCAGAGTCTTCTACCATGTCTTTTTCCCCCTGATTATTTCCACGAATGAGGGTAAGTTATGAACAGAGGAAGACTGAACCAAAGGAAGGCAGTTGCTCTCTAAGTCATGTATCTTGTGCTGATCTCGTGTGTTTCGGATCGGAAAAACTTCATGGCTTTTTCATTGCAGTGGGATTTTGGAAACATAGCAGCAGCTCTTTCTTCTGAGGCGCTTTTGGATGTGTTTAAACTACCAGCGTGTTGTCAACAGCCCAGTTATTAAGCATAATTCTGAGCACAGCAGCCATCAGCATTTTCTTTAAATGACTAGCTCTCCAGGACCCTCCGGTGAATCCCCAGATGAGTAGGAACAGGTAAATTATTCTTTTTCCAAACATGTATTTTTAAATTTGAGGAAAAATTGTCACCTAAATTTGATGTCATTGGGGACTATCACTGCAGATTTGTTCTTTCACAGTTGACTGAGAGAGAAAGATGAGGCTCTCTGTACCCATAAGCACTGAAAACCCTACAAAGCAGTTCTACTCAGCCTAACAGGCTTGCTGTGAGTCAGAATTGACTCAATAGCAGCTACTTTAATGTTTTTAAACAAATTCAAGAATAAAACTACATACCCAGACAAGTATATTCGAAGAACATTGAAAAATACATCTGGGTCCACATGGTCTGTGAAAAGATGGCGTAAATTTAATGAAGTGGCATCAGAGTTATGGTGAGAAACTATACTAGATAAAATAAGAAAGAGCGGTCTTTTAAACAATTGGAATTTAATTCCTGACAGACTTCAGGAAAGACATTGGGCCACCTTTTTTCAGAAAAAAATGTCCCTTAGGTCAAGTACACAATCATGTGACAAATACCAGGTGAAGCCCTCTCGTCACAGGTCTTCACAGAACAGGCTACGCCTGCTTCTCAGGCCACTATCTAGGACCCTGGGCTTACTCATCATCAAGACACCAAACAGATAAAACTATCAACCTTTCCTCAGCACTGCTTCCTGTGATCATGGACATGAAGGCTAATTACATACCTACAGAAGAAAGAAACCACGCACCCACACATGCATGCACACAGACACTATATTACTGTCTTCCTCCTTAAAGCTTAATAACCCATATGATTTGGAAACCCATCTCTTTGCCAAGGACTAATAAGCAACAACTCAAAGCCTACCACTAATAAAGAGTCACATCATTGTTAGGTTGTCCCCTAGTAAAACAATTATTTTGCTAATCTCTGTTTATTGTTGTTTGAATTGCTCGTTTTACAAGCACTTTTGAGCTCAATGCATTTTCTCTGTTGCTCCTTGGTTAGTTTGTAAAAACCCAGACTTAGCAGAGAGCTCCGAGTCAGCCTCAAGTTTTCTAGGACTTAAAGCAACTGGTTTGTTCGGCAAGTTTCCCGTTTAATTTCTATGCAACGTTAGATTACACACCTATCTCCCTGGATTAAGATAGTCTTATCTGTAAGACAGAAATAATAAAATATATTACAGAGAGTGTTTTGGTTGAGATAAATTATGTCCGTTGGAAGCACACGGAGAGAATGTTGTTTTCGCTTCCTATTCCTCCACCACTGCAGATAATCAAAACATTTCCCTGGCAGCCTAGAGCCTAGTACTGCAAAACACACTTACTGTGGATCTCTTCAAACACTTCATGGACTCTGAAGAGGCAAGAAGTTATCTCACTCAGGGCATTTTTACATTTAGCCTGGTCCTGCTGTTGAACGGCATCTAAGAGACTGGGAATTTGCTAAAGGGAGAAGGAAAAAGAAAGAAAACATTTTGAAATTCCTAGAAAAAAAATGGCAAAGAAAATATTACCCCTAAGTTATTAATTCCTGAAGTAAATATGCAATTTTCCACTCCTTTCCTTAGTTGCATATACTTTCAGCAGGTGGCTAATGTTCTTTATCCAGTTTGAATTTAAAGATAAGCTTATATCATACTTCCATTGTTTAAAAAATATTTACATATGTTCACATTATAGTAAAAGACATTAGAACTATGTCACTATGGGTTATAATTCCAATGCCAAATGGCATGGAAAATATTTGCTTATCTTTGAAGTTTCAAATTTGGCTGTCTATATCTATTTTGTACCTATATTTTATATTTTAAGTGATAACACAGAATTGGACAAAATAGGTATTTCTATCAGATTGGTCACCTGTTCTTAATTAAACAATCAAATGTTTCCTGAAGTCAGAATGTTAATATAAATGAATGTAATTTGTGCTTAGTATATTTCCACTAGTAAAGGATTGGTGTGCTATGCCACTCAAGAGCTAAGTGTTCCTGGGTGGCTGGGCATACTTTGATTGCAGAAGCTGCTGCTATTTCCACCAGGAGGGACATCAGGAAGAACCCTTTGTCGCAGCCATCACCAGGAAAGAAGAACAGAATGTCCATGTTCCTAAGGAAAAGGGCAATACTTTTTTTTTAATTCTGTGTAATTGTAGAGTATTTCATGGTTGCAAAACATGCTTATTTATCCGATTCAGCTATCAAAATACTTTTGTGAAATACAGATGACAGGTTTTACTACTCCCATTATGTATGATGACTGAATCCGTTTTGTTAGTTAGATTGGTTGTCTAAGGTCATATATTAAGTAGCAAGTTAAGGTGGCAGTTGAACTTCTTAAACCCCAAAAACAGATTTTTTTTCCCCTTTTTTTCTACTTTACGCGCACACACACACACACACACACACACACACACACACACGCATCCTGGTGCCACAGTGGATTATGTTTCCGGCTGCTAACTAGAAGATCAGAAGTTCAAACCTCAGCAGACACGCTGTGTAAGATAAGGCTCCCTGTTCTTGTAAATATTTATAGTCTTAGAAACCCAAAGGAGCAGTTTTACTCAGCTAGAAAGTCACTACGAATAAGATTGGATTTGATGGTGGTATGTGTATATATATTAAATTTACCATATATTGTATACTCAAAATTTGTTGCGGTCTCTGGGAGATATTGCTTAAGGAAGTAGTCTTCCAATGCCTTAGTAAATATGTTTGCTAATTTGTTTCAGTTGCTCACAGACTCTAAGGCGATGTGCTTTACAAAGAAATTGGTAATTTAAATAACAGGGTAGACCAGTTTTCTGTGACCACATTTCTGAGTTGGCTTGAACTTGATCTCAGGGTGGATATGTCTATGAATGCTGTGGCCATTAGCGTCATAGTCCTGAAGCCGTTTCCGTGCTATGTGACCTTGAGGAAGCTATTGCATCTGTTTCATTGTTCCCATTTAAAAAATGAAACTGATGATACCATGCTTCAGTTTTAAATCTTCAATAGTTTCCTGTTTAAGATATGTTTAAAATTCTCATAGGAGACAGCATTGTCCTCCTTAATCATATATAGATGACATATATGATTATCATATATATATATTTCTCCTCGTTAGAGTTGGTGTGTCAAATCTGCTATCCACCCTTAACTTCTGACCGTGCACAAAGGTTTTGACCATCCAAAGTTTTCCCGTTAGCTCTTCCCTCCACTCAGAACACATTACATAGTTTCCTTCAGTTCATTCCTACAGCTTCCTGGTCACATGCTATTAAGGACTTTGCTGCTAACGTGCAGGGCTGGCAGTGCAAACCCATCCTGAGTTTCTGCAGCAGAAACACCTGCAATCGGCTCCTGTAAAGATTCCAGCCAAGAAAACCATGTGAGGCAGGTCTACTCTCAGAAACGGGGTCCCTGTGAGCCAGAATCCACCCCAGATCACCTAACAGCGACAGCAGCTTAAACTGTATACGTTATATAGCAATTTTTATCATTGTAGATGCGGCTCTTTTTTGCATTGGTCTAACTTCATGAGGACAGGCTTTGCCAGTTGCTTTCAAGTTGATTGGGGCTCACGGTGATGCGGTGCATAGTGATGCAGAACTTTTGCCACCAGGGATTTTCAACGGCTGCGTTTTCACAAGTACATGTCCGGGCTTTTCCTCTGAGCTTCCTCTGAGCGTCTGAAGGGGCTTGAAGCTCCAAGTGTGCTGGTGGCTTCCACCACTCAGAGAGTCTGAAGGCTAATTTAAAGGATTTGTCTGTGTCCTAGCTCTCGATGTGTTCTCAGAACATATGTTAAACATTGGAGTAAGGTTTGGCTAAAAAAGGAAAAGTTTTTTATATGACTACTTATCAATCCTGGCAACTAATTCTAGCCACAGGTGTCAGTAGGTCATAGAAACCCAGATATGTGTGCATTTGGTGTTTATGCATATTGATTGCATATATATTCATTCAGGTTGTATTTATGGATCTGTAAGTACCTAAAGTATCAAGCTGACACAGTCATATCACCAAACCAAAAAAGAGAAAGAGAAAATAAGCTCATTGATTTCAAGCCGATTCCAATTCATAGCGACCTTATAGGACCGAGTAGAATTGACCTTGTGGACTTCAGACTGGAACTCTTCATGAGAGTGGCAAGCCTCGTCGTTCTTCTGAAGATCAGCTGGTCATTTTGAACTTCTAACCTCATGGTTAGTAGACCAAGAAGCCCACAATCTAACCACTGTGACACCAGGACTTCAGTCACAGATATAATCAAGAGCCGAACTTATTCATTCTTTAAATAACTACTTGAGTTACTTTTATGACAGAATCGAACTGATTTTTTTTTTAATCCATTTGGGGGATTTGATAAACTTATATTCACTTAAAATAACAAATAATTTTGAGAGTGAAACAACAAAACAAATACTTACTCGTAAGTCAAGGGTCTATGAAATCAACCAGGATACAATGAGTCATTTGGAAGAAAGAAAAAGAAATTTACAAATCAAATGATTTAAAATTATTGTTAAGAAATGTAATATTACTAATCTAGCAAAAGTATAACATAGGTAAAAAAATTGTATAGTGACTTTTATTGTTTTTAGTAGAAATTACAAGCACTTGGGACTTTGAAAGTGAAGCAGGACGAAATCTGAAAGGAGCAAACATGGGTAGTCAGAATCGGTAGATACTAATAAGGTGAATAAGAATCAAGCCCTTTCAATTTGGGTATCGCAATTTCTGGAAAGCACCTGTGAAGATACAGCTCCCAGCCTTGGGGACAGTGTACTCATCCCTTTGTGGAGAAGAGCCCATCGCTACATGGTTCCTAGGGGCCTAGATTGGGACTTCCACCTCTAGGTAGGAAAACGTGGTGATGTTTAATACAACTGGCTGCTTACATCTTAAATTTGTAAAATTTTAAAAGCAGATTAATCAAAAAACACAAAACAGATACTAAATGCTCATATTCTATGATTATACTTACCAGAGATCCAATAACAGAAAACAAACTTAGTTTTTGGTGAAACAAATCAGACATATTATTGCCTGCACCACCAGGCAACTTAACGGGATTTGGAACTGCAAAAAATAACTTCCTGGAATGATATATATATTCAATCTCTTTCTTTCAGTGGCCATTACCTGTGGAAATTTTATCAAACTGAAAACCTAGGTTTGAACCTTTCACTCTCTGTCCCGTTTAAACTTCTCTCATATATGTACAATTCTTTGGTCATATTTACAACAGTCAAAAACCATACGCCGCAACAGAATTGTACTGAGAAAAATTAAATCAACATTTAATGACCTTTTGGATTCAAGAGAATATACCCCTTCAATTAATGTTCCGATTGTAAATTACATACCCATTGGGATCCTTTTTCTTCCAATTTGCCAAGACACAGTCTGCATAAGCCAGAATAGGGCGGAGCCCCAGCTTCTCTGAGAGTTTGCAGTATGGAACAGCAATGTTTCTTGGCAGAATCTAATTAAAACACAGTATTTATTATTAAATTTCTGAAGTTTCTTACCTCTTCTTATGTACCGAATATTATCTGCTCCCTAAGAGGGCATTTTTAAACCAATCAAGTCTTCGTGGTTTTCTTCCTCATTTCACAGCATAGATTGGTAATTATTAATGTCCATATTTTAAACTTGTATTAATGGTGACAAAACCTGATCACAGAGCAAAAAGAGGTAATGAGCAAGGAGAATAAGGCTAAGATGCACCCCTGACTTCATATTAGCTTTGTGAATGTTTGCATTCTTTCATTCATCTATTTGCCAGACAGATATTTATTAAACATTTATCCTATGCAAGGCACCATATTACCCACTGATAAAACAGGGATAAAAAGATAAAAGTTATTATCTGAAATAAGTGTCATCATTTGCAATCAGTACCTTTGAAGATGAGAAAAATAAAAGTATAGATAGATTGCTGATTTTGGACCACCATGCAGAAAGACACTCTCTGGCCTGAATATTTTACAGAAAGATATTGACACTCAGCCTTAAATAGTCACAATGGTTAAAGGAATGATCTCCTTGGTCTGTAGGCAGAACTCTCTCAATTGGAGGGATACGTTTGTTTAGCCCAACAATTTTATTACCCTTTCTTCAGAAGAAATATAAAATTTGGAATTGAAAATTGTGATAATAGTTCAGCCTCTTTTTTTCCTTTCTCCCTCCTTCCCTTTCTTTCTTCACTTCCCTGAGTTTATTACTAATAGAATTCTGCTTTCTGTTCAGTGGGGTAATAACAGGTTTCTGTCTTCCAGGGCAATCCAATGGCTGTCCAAGTAGGTGACAGTCAAATTCTGTCCTGTACTTTGAAGAGGATCCCTTTTCCCCATATGGAGGCTCTACTAGTAACAAAGGAATGATTTATTTTCACCTGCATGACTGCATCTATCAAGTGGTTTATCGTGGAATTGTTCATTGTATTAATTAGCATAATCTAAGTCACATTCTATGACAGGGCTATGTGTATCTAATCCTAGACAGGCAGGGATGTATTGCTAGTTAGTGGTAGTAAGTGGTACCACTCCAGTGGTAGAGCTCTTGCATCCCATGTGACCCACTGCAGCATTTTGGGAAAATCATGAGTTAGCCTAGTGATGTTGGTGTGACCAAGAGGAGAAATGTCACAACAGAAACATTGGCAATCAATGCCCTACCTAGATGTGTGCCTTCTATTGCAGAACTTGTGCCTCTGGGAATTGTAATCATTTTGTTTCAGTCATTATTTCTATCAAGTATCTCAAAGGAAGAAATTGTACCCCTCTCAGATCTAGAAAAAATATTAAAAAAAATAAAATTGAAGGGAATTTAATGATTACCCTGATATGATTTGGCATATAGCTTTATGAAAGCAAATGTGCAGCTGCTAAGAAACTCAAGTGTTAATTCTTATCTATTCTCAAGAAAAAAGGCCATATGTTGATTTATTGTCTGTCCATTTATTTTGTCTTTTCAAAAAGTTTTTCACTTGCCATACCAGATCCTCTGATACATATAAAAGATACAAAAGCTGAATACATTAAGTAATTCAGATCTCCTGGAGGATCAATTTCATGGCTCTTTGTGCCATGTACTCGTTAGTCTCACAGGCTTTGCCTCTGATCTCCTGGTGCTATTCTGCTCCTTTTCTGTTGTCTGCAGTCTAGCCATCTTCTAAGTTGTCATTGAAGACCGACTTCTTACTCAAGCAATACACCATCAGTTCAACTAATATAGTCAACCTTGTTCTCTTCTTAGCATATGTTGCCTTTAACTACTGTTTCTTTTTTCCTATCTTGTCCCTATACCCTTAGTTAGAGTCTTAAATTTTTAGTTATTAACACTATGTGGTTAGCTATAGTTTACATTTGATTATAAAACCAGAGCTAGTGTTAACCTTAGTTTAGTGTAATTTTAGAATCTAGGTGTGTGTGAGAAATGTTCAGTAGGTTGGGTGACTGTAATCTATCTGTCACTATAAGATTCCAACTCATAGTGACCTTATAGGATAGAGTAGAACTGTTCCATAGGGTTTCTGAGGATGTAAATCTTCTAATTGTTAGGGAAACTGATTATGGCTCCTCTTTCTTCCATAGAACAGTTGGTGTTTACAAACTACTGAACTTTTTGTTGACAGAGCAAACAACCCACTGTGCCATTAAGAACTCCTGTTGATGAATATGAGGAAGTGTAAAGTGTCCCCATGATTACAAGGTACATATTCCTCTTTTCGTTTCTGTAAACGATTCATCAGAGAAGTGAACTGCAAGCGCTTCTCTGTCTTTAAGCAGCTTAAGAAAAAAAAGGAAACCACTAAATAAAATGTCAATTGCTTTTGTTCATAGAAAAGAACTTCCACTAAACGATAAAAGCTGATTCCAGACATTGTATTCTTATTCCTAGTTTAAAATTTAGGCGTTGTGGGCTGTCTTCGTTTCATGAGATCGAGGGTGCAATATATCAAATGGAATGCCTAAGTAAATTTGCATAATTCATTGGGCCTACATAACAACAAAACATATTGATTATTTGAAATTCAAATTTCACTGGATATCCTGTGCTTCTCTTACTGAATAAAGTATACATAAAAGAACGAGAATATAGGGCCTTTGTTGCCCTACTGGTTAGAGAATCAACAGAGATCGTCTACTTAGTCTGCAGGTATTGTTTTACTTCATGTATTCATGTGCTTTATACCTATCCCTTAGTGTGAAATTACTATGAAAGATTACTTTCATAATGACTGTACTTATAAGTTTTGCTTACATATAAACAGGAGTTTGATTAACATACAAATCTATACTAAATACACCATTTAAAATCCAAAGTTAGCTAATTCTGGTGCTTTTAGAGTAAAGTCAAAATCTTTTTCTATATTGGCAAATGTAGCATTGCCCTAATTTTACCTAATATGATCCCCAAAGTGTTTACACTTTTGAAAAGTCATTACTAGAGAAAATGTGTAAACTTACAAGATATTTAATGTAGCCTTGTTTACAATAGGAAAGCAAAGTAACAGTAGAGGATTAAGTAGAGTTTAGAAACTCATTGAAAAATTAGCATTATATCAAATGCTGCTGATTACATCTGTAACAATGAAAAACAAGTATTTCAATTATAATTTACAAGAAAAAAAGATATTATGTATATGGACAGGAAAAGTCACTTTGTTATAGTATTTAAATAAGTGACTAAAATAAAATTATAATAGTCAATATTAATTTAAATTAAGTAACTGGATTATTTTCCCCATTTATTTTTCTGTTATTCAGGAAAAATGTCATTATATTGCTTTGAGAATTAACTAGCTTAAATGTAAATGGGAATGCCACCAGGTAGCACAAGCAACATGAGAAGAACTCCATACCTCACAGGCATCTTCACCACCTTTATTCCACACATATGCCATGGTGATGTACCCTAGGGCCAGATGTGCCAGGCGCTGCGACTTGTGCCCTGTGAGGTCATCAATGCTGAGCTCAGGCACCTGAGAGCACAAGGAGTGGTTGACTCAAATCAGTGTGGGTGAAAGATTTTGCTTCAAGACCAAATTTAAAATACTAAGAATCCATGAAAGGAGATGATTACATAATACATAGTTCAAACCTCTTTGACTCTTGCTCGTAATTTATCACACTCAATCAGCTCAGGCAGATTTTTAGCAATGGAAATCCATTCAGCGTACTTTTCAGGTAGGTCCTCCTTGGAGAAGAGAAATGGGGCTTTTATTTATTAATTGACTTTATTGTAAAATCTGATTGCTTTCCCACTGATAGACTGCTTTCCCCCAACACCCATTCTGTGCAAAGCCTCTCGGGCTTTGGCTCGGGTGTCTAATGGCGGTACTGTATTGGCATTGCCATCCTTCCACAAGGAAGCAAGACCTTTCTGACTTCCTGCTCCCTTCTGTTCAAAGACTCTCACCTATTTTGTCTAAGTTCACTGCAAAATTCCAGCAAAATATTCCTCACTTCTCTTCCAACACTTGGTTTTCATTAATCCCTTTGTATTGTACCGTTACACAATGTTAAGTCATTCGAAGTTACCTATGGTTTGCTTCTCAAGGATATTTTTATTATTTGAACAGAAGAAAAATAAGATTCACTATGTTTCAGGAGGCAATTATATCAATACTTTTATATGTGTCATCTTATATATTTCTTGTTTAATTCAACTGGCAGCCTCAAAACTAGTTTTATGTCTATGTCAAATAGAGAAACTGAGGTCTCATTTATATAATTTGTTTTGTACATATAGTTTATTAGTATTCAAATATGAGTGTTTGAATACTACTTTTTACATCATAGCTCAGTGTGTCATGGCAAAGATCATATTGTGCCTTTGAGTCCGCATTTCCCCTAGGACTTCACGCAGCGCTGAGCCTGCAGGAAGTGCTGGACATGCTCCTCCACGTCAATGACTCCTTGGGTTTCACTGTGGGTTTATCTCAAGGCAAATAAGTTCTAAGGAGATCCACCTGAAAGTTCCACCACAGAGCCTCGAGACTTATGAGCTCAGATCAAGAAGAAATAGGTCAACAAAAGCCCTAGGAAACGCCCTGAAATGACATGCCACTCCCAAAACAACTGCTCAACTATGACTCTTTCACAGCCTATCTTGAGGGAAGCCTTTATGGGGCAAACCTAATGCTGCATTATGAGGCCTGAATACCAATCGATAAATAAATATATAGACACAGGTATAGTTTTACACTTTAAAAAGTGTTACTATTAAAGTAATTTATAAAACCAAACGAATGTAATATGTCATTGGAAAATTCCAAGCCCCTGCTTTGGCCACCCTTATCAGCTGAGGCAGTGGTTTTCGGCAGTGAGCATTCAGACTC
>NW_022103906.1:32596657-32599427 GCF_000313985.2 Echinops telfairi
AGGGTAAGTCTGAGTATTATTGATTTGTGCATGCAAATCAAACTAGGCACTTTTAGTAATACTATTAAAGCCGGCATGTCATTTCCATAAAATCACAATTTAAAGAGGAAACTTATATTAGAAGGAAAATGTTGCTTCCCATTTATCTATCCCATGCATGCTTTTTTACAAGATGTTCTTTCTAAGTGCAGTTCACTGAGAGCTTTAATACTATATAGACATGTCCTATAGGGTTTATATCTCAATGGGATGAGCTTGTATAAATTTACAAAATTTTCACAGGATGTAACTAGTTGAAAGAAGTCCAAAATCCTCTCCTACAACTTTACATAACATACTAAACCCAGGAGTGACTAATAATGTTAATAATTATTATAATTAATAAATACTTATAATTAATAATAATAATTTTAAAAGGAATTGTCTTCACACCATATTTTCACAAGATGTAACTGCTTGGAAGAAGTCCAAAATCCTCTCCTGGAACTTCATATCACATATTAAATCCAGGAGTGAATAATAATGTTAATAATTATTATAATTAATAAATACCTATACTTAATAATAATAAAAGGCATTGTCTTCCCACCATAATTTCACAAGATTTAACTGGTTGAAAGAAGTTCAAAATCCTCTCCTGGAACCTCATATAACATATTGAACCCAGGAGTAAATAATAATGTTAATAATAATTATAATTAATAATAATAATTTTAAAGGCATTGTTTTCCCACCATATTTTCACAAGATGTAACTGCTTGAAAGAAGTCCAAAATCCTCTCCTGGAACTTCATATAACATATTAAACGCAGGAGTGAATAATAATGTTAAAAATAATAATAATAATACAAGGCATTGTCTTCCCACCATAGCACAATGGAGTCTGACTGCTTAAATCTCAGGTTCTAACTCCAGGACTTAATAACTGTGTGAGCTTGGACAACTGCTAAATGTCTGACTACCCTGTTTACACCGATCTCATAAGGGAAATAAGGATAATAATATGCATACTTTTTAAGATGTTCATGGGGTTGAAATGGGTTAATATAAGTAAATTGCTTTAGAAAACTGATATACAAGCATCTGATGATTGAAATATTATTGATAAGTTGGTTTACATGGTATTCTTTCAAAAACAAGTAGGAAAATGCAATTCTTGTGTCACATATATTTACTCGTCTATATGCCTGGAGTTTCTTTGCTGATAAAATAGCCAACAACAAATATTCGCTGAGACAACCAAACCATAGGTAGGACTAACAAGCCTTTCTAAGATATCGCAAAAGTTGCTAGAGGTGCCATCTCAGAAACCTAATCCAATGACTAACTAGCTAGCCACAGCAGGCAATATGCAGAAAATACATTTGACCACAATCCCATACCCTATCTTACCAGTGGATTTAGGAGAACAAAGCCCAGATCTTCATCTATATGGAATTTCTCATGAATGTTCCAAGAAGCTTCCATAGGAGAGATCTTTCCGTGTGCCATTCTTGCAGTCCAGGTCTCTGGCCTCTCTGAGTCTGCTGTCCTTCAGAGCATCTATTTATATGGGTGGTTGCTATGGCCAGTGACCAAAGCATTTCTTATTTAGGCAAGAGAAAAGAGTTACTGTAAGGATAGTTTCATTTTCTATTTTCCTTAGTTGTCTTATGAGAACAGAAGACCACAAAGGCATCTCTGTCCCATTATGTTCAGAAATGAAAGTTAATAATCCCTATGAACATTTTCACTCTACAAATATCACCTAGGAGGATAGACAGGTCTAATAAAAATAATCAAAATCAATAATAATGATAAACCAACCTGCACTGAACACTAATGACAGAACTGAAGACTGTGGGAGGACATTGATGTCATCATTCGTGAGGAAAGAAAGCAGTCATAAATTTTCTAATACCTCTGCTTGTAGTAATTTTCTCTTATAATTGTCTTAGAAAGAAAATATCATAATATTTCAAAATGAAATAAGGTAAGTCTAGGTGTGTAGTTACCTGAATAAAGAAATGGGGTGGTAGAGTGGGTTACTTGTTGGGCTATTAACCACAAGGTTAGCAGCTTGAAACGACCAGTGGCCCCCTAGGAGAAAGACGAGGCTTTCTACTCATGAAGAGATGCAACCTCGGAGATCCACAGGGGCGGTTATACCCGGCCCTCCAGGATGGCGATGAGTCAGAATCAACCCAGTGGAAGTACGTTGTTTGTTTATAGTTACCTGAGTCAAGCAACCAAAAAAGCTTGATACAAGAAGAGCCTTTTTGTAAAGATGCAGACCAGATTCCACTTCTGTTGTGGTTGTTGATGTTGCTTTATGATACCATTTATTTTAAACTCTGTTTAAAATGCTGCTTTTCAGCAGATCTCAGCAAAAACATCCACTGAGACTAGCACTTGGGAAATCCATGTAATTACTCATCTTACATTGCTCATGCTTAATTATCAGCAAAATAATGTCTTCAGAGTCTTGCCACGGTTTTGTAGATGTCAACCAATGAGAATTTTCTTCTTGTAAGTTCCTAGATCCTCTGTATTTAGGTTATATAAAAACTCGCTCTCCTAGATGTCATTTTGTGAAAGAACAGCAATGTGAAGAGGAAACTAACAATGGGAAGAAAGAGTTCATTCACATTTGTTTTTAATAAGCTTTTAAAAAAGATTTTCCTTTTAAGTTAGCGGAGGACTTTAAGACTATATAGAGGTGTTCTATTGGCTTCAACGTTAAGAACTACAAATAAAGACTATCCTGGGATAACCCCGCAGAAACTGACTT
>NW_022103906.1:32599903-32602417 GCF_000313985.2 Echinops telfairi
TTCTGTTTGTTGAGTTTTGATTAATCTACCTCCTTTCCCCTCTTTATCTTCTCATTTGCATTTGAGATGTTGATCATTTGTTTTCATTTATTTTTCTATTGAGGTGTCACAGTTCTCTATAGACTTTTGAGATGAATCTTGTTGTGTCATTTCCAATACCCATCCCACCCCCCTCCTCCTATGAGTTCTTTTTTTACTCTTTTGATAGTCTTTTGATGCACACAAGCATGGTTTAAGTAGGTCTCAGTTATCTTTTTTGCCTTTAAGTTTGTCCCAATTTTCTCATTAATAATCTTATAGCTTTGGGATTTACATTTAGGTCTTTGATCCACTTTGAGCTCATTTTTCTATGTTCGGTAAGGTTTGAATTGGATTCATTTTGCCAGCATCATGTGGTAAAGAGACCTTATCTTCCTCATTTATTTATTTATGTGGTCATTTGTCAAGGATGTAAGATGTCTGCTTAGAAGCACCCACAGGAAGTTCCCTCTAGAACAATCAGGATAAAATCAACATAAATTGAAAAAATACATTCCTGGAAGCCTTGACAACCAACTTGGGAGCTAATTTGGGAGACTCTGGGCAATGAAAAGGGACAAGGGAGCAGACATGCTCACAAGGCACCCTGTGCCCTCATTAGGTCACCACCTTCTCTCTACTACCCTCTCTCCAGGCACCTCTCAAAACAAGTCACCCCATAATGTCAGCAAATGCCAGACCCTGCTAACCTGCAGACCCACACCCCCCACAGCCCACAGCTCCAGGCAGGCCCATGATGCTTTGTACCCTGGCCCCATGCAAACATGACACCACACCACACCAGCCCATGGGCACCCACGCCACCATGTTCCACAAGATTCCAGGCCCATCTTTGCTAAGTCATCTCTGCCCTCACCCATATCATCTTCACTTATCCTAGGCCTGTTTCGTTAATAACTTGTTGTTTTTTGACTGTTTGGTTTTCTTTTCCTTCTTCTACTTACTTTGGCTTTTTCCCCCCTCTCTTCTCCTTTCTACTCCTTTTTGTTTGGGGTTTCTATTGTTCCCCTGTTGCACTATTTGATAGCATCAATGATCCCTGCATGCTTAGCCTACCTCCTACAGCTGCAAGGTAATGCCATGGAGACAGCAATCATTATAAGTCCACATAAAAAAATCAAGAAAAATAGACACAAACAAGTTACTAATACATAGATCCAAAGAAATTTTCTGAAGAAAAGGCTTTAAAACTACCAATAAAATAAATCTGAAAATTGATGGCCAGATATTTCCAATGGGGACAGATTGAGAGAGCCAGAGGGGAAACAAGGAAAAGAGGAAGAGGAAGGAAAACTAGAAACCTAACAACAACAACAAAATAAATCAAGATGAAAATTAAGACGACAACACTTTTTAAAACAGAGTAATAGAAATGAAGAAATGGAAAGCGGAATGAATGAGATTAGGAACAAATATTTATTTATAGTTCAATTTTTAAAAACTAGTTTTATTGGCACATAATATATATACCAAAATGTACTATCTTATCAAGTTAAATCTTCTCAAGAAGAGTTGTACAATCGTTGTTCTTGTTGTTAGGTGCTATTAAGTCAGCCCCAACCCATAGCGACCCTTTGCGCAACACAACAAACACTGCGTGGTCCTGCACCATCCTCTCAATTATTCGTATGGCTGAGTCCCTTGACGAAGCCACTGTGTCAATCCATCTTGTCAATGACTCTCCTCTTTTTCACCACCTCTCTACTTTATCAAACATGGGTCCCCTTCTCCAGGGACTGCAAGATCATTCAACTTACCAACTGCTCTCTGGGCCAAAGGTGAAGCGACATCCCCCCATGAACATGGACCGTCTCAGAGACCTTATATGGAGTTGCTCGGAGGAATTGACTTAATATCATCTTTAGAATATAGGATGAATATCAGCACTGACCCAATTATAAGGTCCATCATACCAGTGTTAAGACATGGTGTTCCAGTTGAATGGCACCCTGGAGCCTGATTCTGCTTAAAATCAAAACTTAGACATCCAATTCAAGAGGCAGTGTAAGGCCACTGGGAATTCCAAATAGCGGGCAACAATAGGACCTGGGCTGATTCTGGAAGGGAGGTTCATTAATGGCATTATCGCACTAAAGGCTGGTGAAGACAGGGAATATGCTGTGGGCTTTGACACCCAGGGGGATGATGAGCGTGAAGACATTAGGAATACAACAACAACAGAAAAGTTCAGGGCATGATATATGCCTCAGTGGCAAATGGAATGAAAGACATGGGAACTGGTCATCCTTGCTGAAACCCAGGCAAATGGGCTAGGTTAACATGAGGTTCCAGCATCTACTGTAACCTTTTCCTTGACTGGTGCTCTGGCCAGAAGCCTGGGAGTACATGTGTTCAATGCCTACTGCTAGTAGCGTTCATGCATGTTTTAGGAAGAGTGTGGGGTTAAGGGGAGAGGGTTCCCCCACAAATCATCACAGGTCCACTAGGTGCAATTGTACAGCAATAATAAGTAAG
>NW_022103906.1:32603090-32605672 GCF_000313985.2 Echinops telfairi
CCTTTTGTTTTATATATAAAATTCAAAAGAGCCACAGTGGCTACATGGTTATTTTCTATACATTGAAAGCTGCCCAGGCAAAACTTCATGATCCAATTAATATAGCCAAAAATTCAGGCTTATGCCTCAAGCTTGTCTTTGAATGTATAGAAATATCCTTCTTAAGCTGATCAACATCTAATTAAATGTTTCCCTTAAACCCTTTTAAATGTTTTTGTCACATCCCAATCATGCTGCATTAATTATATAGTTAAGGAGTTTAGAAATCAGTTACATTGCAATCACATTATAGCATTGACAAGTCCAAACTCTTGATCATTCAGCAAAGCAATAGTTTGTAGTAATAGTCCAGTCACTATTGTATGAAATGTTCAGTTTTGATAGAGTCCCATAGTGTCCCTTAGATGGCATCCACAATAGAAGAAATCTCATTAGTCAGCGATCGCCATTCTCAGGAGTCTGCGAGGTCTTCTCGACATTTTGGATAACTTCAATAAGCAGGACGGGGTCACGTTACAGCATCAGCATCCCTTCTTTCTTCTGGGCCTTGCTGGCTGTAGAGAAATCTACCTATTTCCTTTGCCTGTGAAAATATAAACAAATAGCCCCTCTTTTCGTGGTGTCATTAACCTGAAAAAGGAATTATGATTAAGATTGGGTGGCTTCTCCATCTCTTCCTTGTCCATCTTTCTCCAAACATGGTTGCGTCCTTCTAAAGGGAGTCCATCAGCTTTGTTTGCAAAAATATAAATGCATAGCCCTTGCTCCAGGTGAATGGACCTGGATCCCAAACGCGATTTCCATCTTCTTGGGACTTCTTAGGATCAATTTTCTCTGTCGAATTGAAAATGTGTTTATCTGTCCTAATTTTTTTACAAGCTTTTAGTAAGGAGGGACATTTTTTGGTTAAACTGACCAAATGAAATTTGTCATACATAAGATTCCTCTTCTCCCCCTTCTGTTTTAACCATGCAGCCTTTAAAGCATTGCTGGCAATCTCAGTTACCTTGCTTGTTCTTGAACCAGTAAAACTACTAGTTAGATAGCCTTCATTGTTATGTAAATAGTGGCTCCCAACCCTCAGAGAATCTGGAGAGCTGACATGTAAATTTTGGCTCCCAGCTCTCAGAGAATTAAGAGAGCTGACTAATTGGGAGAACTTCTTACCATACTTTGAAAGACTGAAAATTTTTTAATACATTTGTTCAGCTGTTCTTGAAGTAACTTACCAAACAGGCGTTTTTTTCTCCACGTTTACCAATAAGGTTATAGGCTCAATTAAGCCGTTTTGTCTTTCAGGCTTCTTACACTGTATGATTTTACAATCTTGCAATAGTCTGTCTTGGTTAACTTCTCTCATTCCTTCCATGCTGGCTTTAGGGGAAGTTAGTGGGCGGGTCTTGGGGTCTCCTGATTGCCCTAAGGCAATGACCCCATATCCAGAATTTAAAAACCTTTTCCCTTCAATTTCTAATTCTACGTGGGGGCGCTGTTGTTTCCCCACAACATCATTCCAGAAGACCCCTTCATTTAAAAGGTGGTTAGACTTCTCAAATATTATTTCCTGATAGACATACATTTTTACTCTAGTACTGCAAGGAAGGAAAAATTGGCTTAAACGATCTTCCTTCTTTATAAACCATGGTATATCAGATTTTATTACAGCCTTAATTTCCTCATAATCCTGATCAATAATTCCAGCAACACCTTGAGAAATTATTTTGGACTTTCCTAATAAACATCCTATAGTTTTTTTTAGGTAACAGACCCCAATTACCACTCTTAATAATTTCTGATTTAATCACAGCTTTTGGCTTTTCCTCACAACTCTGATCAACTCCAGTATCATTTTTAATTCCTTGACTATTTAGGTTAGATCTTCCTGACAAAAACTCTATTACTCTTCCAATAAGAGGCTCCTGAGTTTTAGAATCAACAGACTGCTGCAAGGACTTCTGAGCCATTCCTTGGTTACTCAAACCAACTGCAGCGAGAACAGAGGCTGGAGTTCTGCAAGTTTGGCTAGGTCTTGTCTCCTGCTGTGAAGTTGGGAGATACCTGCTATGTCTGCCACTCAAAGATTCTCTAGCTGGGTTAGGCAGAGGCCTTGCCTTCTGAGCTCTGTTAGGCGGATGTGGATCAAGCGCCTTCCACTATTTTCCCACCTGGTAGCCTTGGCTAATAGCAACCCATCACTGTCGAATTTTGAGTGACATTGGCTCACCCAATCAGTTCCCTTTCTACAGCGTGGGCAAAGTTCAGGTTCTATTACACCCAAATTAGGTGGCCGTGGCCCATGCTCTGACTCAGGCCGCAGTTTGCTTTTCCTGGCCAGGCTGCTCAGCCTGTGCTGTATGCACTGTCTTTGAAGATGACCTGTCTTCCCACAACTAAAGCACTTTCTTCTAGGTCTGATATAAATTTGCCAATGCAGCTGCCATGAGGTCGGTCTTGTATTCCTCCGTCTCTACATTCCTGCATATCCTGAGATAATCTAACAGAGTGCCATGTTCCCTGTAGGGACACAAGGCATTTTTACAGTACTTATTAGAGAAATCATAAGATAGCTTATGCACTAAGAC
>NW_022103906.1:32606116-32614922 GCF_000313985.2 Echinops telfairi
GGCCATAATCATTGACTGCCTGCTTAAGATCTATTAGCAACTTAAAGGGAAAGGCACTTTGAATACCTTGTGGGTGTTTCCCGTAAGCCTGTCTGCTAACAACTTTAACAGGATAAGACATTCTAAATTCTAAATCTCCTTCTTCTGCCATCACTCTTTCTACTCTTGAAAATAAAGGTCCTTTTACTATGTCCCCTTCTGACTCAGGTTTAGTTTTTTCAGCCCTGCCTAAAATCTTCTCATCCGCCTGAAACCCATTCTGACTGCTTCTCACCTGATTTAAGTTTGCGTATCTTAGATGCTGCTCCTCACTACTTTGCTGGTGTTGTTTAATAGCCTCCCTTTGGGTCTTGCAATCCACTGCCTCTAGTACTTTATCACCTTTAAACCTTGGGAGGCTCCAGTCCCCCCAGGACATATAGGCTATGGCCTTGAGGTTTCTTTTAGAACCAGAGGCCTCACATAACAAATCAATCCCTGCTTCAGTTTTTCCTAAAGTTTCGTCACCAACATCATGCTCAGTCACACATACTTTAGCTTCCTTTTCTAAATTTGAATAGCTCACACAAGACTTCTCAGTAGACTGATAATCCTCACTCTCTTCCTCCTGCAAATGTACTAAGACCATCTTAACTCGAACCCACAGAGACCATGTCTCCACGGGGATACTCTCCCCATCTCTGTGTGCTTCCTTTTAAGTTAACAATGACCTCCTCCCAGGTCTGTAGATCAAAAGTTCCTTCCTCCAGGAACCATGGATTATACCTTTCTACTACTTTCAGAAAACATTGCATCTTCTTCTTCGTTACTTTTACAGCCTGTCTTTTTAGTAAGAAAATAAGCATAGTACCATAAGTTTCAGGTTTACTTTTACCGTGCCCCATTGTCCTCCTTAAAATATTCATTCACTTTTTCCACTACTTATCTGTCAGTCCCTACACTGGATCCTCACTTCACACAATTTTCCAAATCACTCTATATTCCGGTGGGTCCATACAATTGTTACATGGGGTATAACTAATTGCCACGTGATAGGCACCATCTGTGGGGTTAAGAGGAGAGGGGTCCCCCACAAATCATCACAGGTCCACTAGGTGCAATTGTACAGCAATAATAAGTAAGAATTATAGTAAAGTCATAGAGAGCATGAGAGTTAGAGGAGAGATTGGAATAAATGGAGTCAGACACAATTCATGGTAGCATTGCTCACCTCAGCCCCGCTTGATGGTCCTCGTGGGGGGAACCCAGCCACAAGAGCAGGAGCAGCCTCGGGGACCAAAAACTAGGGAGCCTCCAAGCCTCTGAGAGCCAGAGAGAGCCTCTTCTCTATTGCTAACCAATCATTATATCCCTTTAGGGGGACATGATTACAGAATCACCCGTCACAAGAAAGGGCAGTACAATAGGTACACACATTGTAGGAAGGGGGTCTATGATAGGCATAAGCATAACAGGAAGGGGATGAGCTAGGGTTGTGCCCATAGGAATGGGAAGATCTAGGGATATACATGTGACAAGATGGGAGGACCCTAGATTCATGATGGCAGCCTAATCTTGGTCATCCTTGGGCGGGTTTGACCTCTCCAGTGTCTCCCACAAGGAAACAGACAACTACTATCCTTATCAGAAGGGAGTGGGCCCTACTTGTTGTGGGATAAACAGTGGTGTCTGCTTGGTCTAGACAGCTGATAACTCTCAGGGAGAATGACCCCCAATCCTCTCCTGATGACCTCCAAGTGTACACTCATTCTCAAGCAGCTAAGTCTGGCATCTATTTTGGGGAGACAACTTGAGAGAAATCCTTCTGTTTCCCACAGAAGAGGTTCATTAATAAATCAAGGCTTTATAATATTACAAATCAAGGCTTTATAATATTATAATATAATATTATAAATCAAGGCTTTATAATATTAATAAATCAAGGCTTTATAATTTTGCCTGAATCAATATGCTCAATGAAGATCTTGGAATCTAATATAGGAGGCTGGGTGGCAAGTGGATACTGCACTTCATGACTAACTGAATGGTGTTATTCTACTCTGTCCTGTGAGTTGGAATTGACCCAGTAACAATGGTATAGGATAAGTTACCTCTAAATTTTAGCTTGGTTACTAAAATTGCTGGAATCATTCTCAATTTTGAATTCTCTTTTGGGTATTTGGGATTCATTCTCCAGAAAAGTAAATAGTCACAGTGAAATTTCTCTTACCCTTTCAGAATTATATTTCTCATTCTCTTTAGACCTGTTCTTGAGGCTGTCATTTTCTATCTACACAATTGATCAATTAACAACAATGTTATTGTCTAGTTCATTTCCTTGACATTTAATATTTCTAGCTCCTGGTTTCTGAATCTATGAGGAGAGTCAAAAAAGTTTGTGGGAAATGGAATTAAAAGAAAAAAATCCCCCCCTGAATCTTTTGAAGACTCCAGTTTCTACTTTTAGATATATGTCTGATACATGAATAATATTGACAAACATATCTTCAACATCCAAATCATATGAAGAATAAGCTCAGAGCATCAGCATAAATTCCATCATGGGACACTTTTCTCTTCATGTTATACTGTGTTTTTGTTGAAGGAGTGACATTGATGTGGACACCAATGTAAATTTCATCTTGAGTGGCGCACAATCAGCAAATATCCATGAAAATCCTGAGCCACAATGCCAGAGTGATGCCAGTTGCCAGGTTTAAATTATTCACAAACACAGGCACCACCTGACCAGCAGAACGGTATTGGAATTGGGCTTTCAGGCAAAAGCTCAAGAACCCAAGAGTCCTTCCTACTCTTCATTTGATTCAAGGGAACCCCTCTTGTGTATTGAAATTCTTTCAAACTCTGGTAGATCTTACTTATGCTTCAGCACAACGATTATCTCTGAAAATGTAAACAAGACCTTTCAAACACCCATGGGAATGTCCTGCTCTGCTTCTCTTGTTGGACTTTCAATCACAAAAGACTTAAGACAAACCCCTTCTACTGCAGTTGTCATCGTCGTCATGTTTACTTCTAGAGTAAGGACTGAGAACAAAGCATTAATCTTCCTTAGGATGTCTTGCCTGCTTACATTAATGAACTCGTGAACTCAGAATATTACAATAATTTCTGTAATTAAAAACCAAAGTAGACCTTTTAATTTTAGGATGATGGCTACTGGCTTTTTCCCTTCCTGAAGTCCCACCTCCTCTTTACAACATCTCTCACCCTTTTTGTTCAGCAACCAAAACAGAAAATAAGGGTGGCAGTGGTAGCAATTTTCGGGTGCCGTATTTTAGATTTTTTCTTTATAGGAAGCTCATCCCCTTTTCTTTGAAGTGAAAGAAGGCAGAGGGTGACCGCTCACTGAACTCTCAACCATATTGCTTCCTCCATCAATTCTCCTGACCTTCTGCCACACTGTACCAAGGCAGAACGCAATGCAAACTTTCTTTCCTTTGTGGATCATGATTTGAAAGCTGATACATGATTGGAGACTCTACTGTATAAAGATGGGAAAGAAAATATACCAAAAAACCCCCAGGAAAGATGTCTTTCCACTCTCCTAAAGAGTTATAATTTCAGAAATCGCTGGGACAGTTCTACCCTGTGCCTATGAGTCAGAATTGACTCAATGGTAGTGTTTGTTTGTTTGTTTGAAGTTGTCTAGTATAATCTTGGTGGCATAAAGATTAACCAGTCATCTGCTGTCAGAAAGGTTGGTAGTATAAACCCACATAGCAACTTCTTGGGAGAAAGGCCTGGCTGTCTGCTCCTGAAAAGATGACAGTCTGGGAAAACAATGTAATTTGGGGGGGGTCATACTGACATAGTGTGAGTTCCAACTCATAGAGTCTCCATAGGGCAGAGGAGAATGACTTCTTGGGATTTCAGAGGCTTTCATCTTCCTGGAAGCAGAAAGCTCCATCGTTCGACCACATGTGATTAGTTCAAACCAGTGGCCTTGTGGTTAGCAGCCCAATGCATGTGCCACCTGGGCCCTTTGCTCTGTCATCTGCAGTCGCTAAAGTTCAAAACTAACTTGACAACCTACAGTAACACTAAGGCGCCAATATAAATAGATTTCTGGTATGTCTAACTAGACATAAGGGAAACATACTAAATGATAGAATTTGCCTTATCTGATCACGGTAACTACACATATTCAACTTATAAAGACAGACTTTTTTGCTTCCCTGTTTGACTTGTGGGAATTTTTTGTCACCACAATTTCTCAATAACTATAAATTTTACAGTTTTACTGAACATTTGACTATTTCGTACACAGAGTGAAACAAGACATGGTGGACCACAGGAATTCAATATCAGAGCAAGGAAACCCTAGTAGAAACCTAGGTAGAGGAGAGGTTTAGGTCAGAAAGGAATTCAAGAGTAATGGAATCCAGAAGTCAGGAAAGCATAACTGTTATAATAATGTCAGCATGATGCTTGGGGAAATTTCGGACATCATGATTGGTAGAGCAGAAGAGCAGACAGAAGCAGGAGGACCCTGGAGCAGTGGATAGCCACAGTGGGCTCCAGCATATAATTGTGAGGACAGCCCAGGGTTGGGTGGTATTTTCTTCTGCTGCCCACAGGGTCACTATGAGTTGGAACTGACTCAAGGGCACCTAACAAGAGGTTCCTGTTTTCGTAAATAAATCCAATTTGGATCCCCCTTGACCCATTCATGTATGATTCTGTATTGTTGCATCTGCACCACCGCAGTGGAGGTGAGTGCTGGGACAGAGATAGGACAGACACAGTTTACTTTCTGGCTTTTTACAGAAAAAAAAGAGAAGAAAAAAAAGCTAGTACACCATCAGTCCTTCAAGTCTTGAGGGCCACGGGGTATTCTTGTCCTCTGTAGAGCAATTCAGGCTATCCGGCCACAGGCAGCAAACAGCAAGGCAGGTCGCCAACAGTCAGCCAGATGACAGGGTCTGACAGTCCCCAGCTCAAACGATGAATACTCCAGTAGCCTGGTGAAGTAGGTCTTGAAGGAACCTCAAACTACAGTGACATAATCCACGGGTTAGGTGTCCCACAGGTAGTGTAGCTTGCAAATTGGGGCAGAGAACAAGCAAGGCAGCCGCACATTGGTCCAATGATCAAAGAGCAAGAGACAATAAAGGTGAGGCTCGCCAAGCCATTTATCTCTCCGCCCTTCAATTATTCCCACATGTGTTCATTGGGCAGGTTGGCACAATAAACCTACCTATCACACCTCTAATCTAAATTTTACTACTGATTCCTGAATTATAGTTATTGTTTAATTGTAAAATTAGATTAATAAAGGTTTATTGTATAAAAATTTAAGGAATATAAAAATCTAAGAAAGCAGAAAATATCTTTCTAAATTATATCATATCTGGATTAATTTCTTACATTTCTCTCTTTTTCCCCCTAACTATGTGCTTGTAAAGTTATCTGATAGATTTGTTTTTTATCTCAACAAAGAATATTTCATTTTCTGTTAAAGAAAAATACTCTTCAAAGAAACAAATTGAGCAGAATGACAGTAATGATCGATGCATAATCTCACCCCCCCAGGAGGCTGAACAACAATAATGTGGGTGAAGTGAGACAGCAGTATAAGATATGAGAACAGTTATTATTTATAATATATCAAGGGGCCATGAGGGTGGGGGTAGATGAGGAGCTGATACCAAGGGCTCAAATTTATCAAGGGGTCAAGAGGGTGGGTAGGAGGGAAGGAGCTGATACCAAAGGGGAAGAAGAGCTGCTACCAAGTAAATGTTTAAAAAATGATGATGGCAACATATTGTACATATGCTTGATGCAATTGATGTATGGAATGTTATAAGAGCTGTAAGAGTCCCCAATAAAATTATTTTTAAAAATTGAATACCATTATCATGTCTTTAAGGAAAAGACATGATAATACTATCATATCATGTGCCAATCATTGTTCAAATTTTCCAATGATTTAATAAATTACTTATCCTAAAATAACACAGATTCATGAAAGTTTCAACAAGATATTAGGGTGAGATTTTTTTAAGCTAGGTTAAAATTAATATATGCAGTGAAATTCACAAATATTGAATGGCTAATGGATTAAAATAATATTTACTAACTACTAAGTACATGGTACAACATTAAAGACATAAAACATCTCCATCACACAGATATTTCTCTAATTCTTCTACTCAATCTCCAGTCCCATGGAAATCATTCTGATATCTATTACCCGATATCAACTTTGCTCCTTTTTGAGTTCTTCAAAATGGAATAATGGAGTACATACTATTATTTCTGGTTTTCTTTAACTCAGTATCATGTACTTAGGATTTATACATGTTGTTAAGGATATCAGGAGTTCTTCACTTTCACAGTAGGGTCCATCAAGTTGGTTCTGATTCATAGAGACCTTAAGAACAACAAGAGGAAACATTGCCCAGTCTTACAACATCCTTACAATCATCATTGTAGCCTTTTTTTTGCAACCACTTTGCCAGTCTATCTTATGGAGTGTTTTATTCATTTTTGCTGACCCTCAAATTTACCAAATATGATGTCTTTTGCTAGGGACTGATCCATCTGATAATATGTTCTAAGTAAGAGCACAAATTTGCTGTGGCCTGCTGCAGCTCCTGGGACACCAGAGGGAGGATGGTGGGGGGATGCAGGAAAGACAGGAGACAGAAAGCTGAGGTCAGGTGGAGACTTTTCCCTTGATGATGGGGAAGACTTCTCAGCAACTGTATGGCATTTATTTCTACAGGCAAGGCTTCGTAAGGAATTTTATCACAAGCTCAAAGAGAGGATGCAGCCAGGAACAGGGACTATAGTTGATCTTCTGCAGAACGTTGTGCTTCAGCTGGTTTACAGTGAACAAGAGGGGAAATACGTACTTTATCTTTGGCGATGCGTAGGTCATGTAGTGCATCAGCTTCTTGAACTATCAGCAACTGCCCATGGGGCCTTGCCTCAACCGTGGGAAACCTTCCCACTGGGCCTTGCCTAAAGATCAGAGGTGATGGTCCTGTCCTACTTGCTCAAGAGTAGACAGCTTCACACCCAAGACAAAACTGTGTTATTCTCACATCCAAGGAGCAATATGCTGCACTTCTTTTAAGACAGAATAGTTCATTGTTCTGAGTGGCCAATATTGTTCTACAACATCCTCATTCAAATGCATCAGTTCTTCTCCTTAGCTTTTCAATTCACCTGAGACTATTGAAACATCATGAGATGGAGCAGGATCACCTGAGTCTTCAACGTGACAACGTTTCTCTTTAACACTTTAAAGTAACAGCTGTGTCCAGTGCAATAGTTCCTTTGATTTATTGATTGCTGCTTGAGTAAACTCTCCAACTAATGCTATGGACCTTGATTGGGTTGTATAAAGGCTCCAAGTAAAATGAAATCTTTCACAACTTCAATGTCACCCTTTTTTTCATTTCATTGCTTATTAGTTCAATTGGGAATATTTTTGTTTCCTTTACATTGAGGTGCAATGCATAATGAAATCTATAATCTTTGATCTTCATCAATAGGTGCTTCAAGTTTCGTTCTCTTTCAGTAAGCAAGCTTGTGTCATGGGCTATCTTAGGTTCCTAATGCAGCTTCTTCCAATCTTGTTGACACATTCTGCTTCAGACAGTCCAGTTTCTTAGATTATATGCTTAGCACACAAATTGAATAATTATGGTGAAAAGTTATAACCCTGACACACATCATTCATGATTTTAAAACGCACACTACCCCTTGGTGTAAGCACTGGTTCTACGTGCGAAAAATGGAGTGTACTGGAATTCCCGTTCTTTGACATATTATCCATTGTGTGTTATTATACACACAGTCAAGTGATTTTGCATAATCAAAACACAAACATTTTTCTGGTACTTTCTGCTTTTAACAAAGATCCAACTGATATCACTGAAACATCTTCTTCTGAATCTAACTTGAATTTCTGGCAATTCCTGGTTGATATACTCCCACCATCATTTAAAATGTATCTTCATCAGTATTTTATTTTTGTGTGATATTAATGACATGGCGAGATAATGTCTGCATTCCATTAAACTGCCTTTCTTTGGAGTGAGCACAAATATGCATCTCTTCTAGTTGGTTGGGCAGATGGCTATTTCACAAATTCTTGGCATAACACAGATGATTTCTTTCAGTGTTGCATCAGGTTGTTGAAACATTATAAGTTGAATTTTGTCATTTCCTAAAGTCTTGTTTCTTTGCTAATACATTCAGAGTGACTTGGACTTTTGCTTTCAACACTATCCTATTTTGATCATATGCTAACTCTTGTAATGGTTGAACAATACCATTCTTAAGATACACATGCCTCTGTGTAACATCTTCTTTTGATATTCCCTGCATCATTAGTATTTTGCCAGTACCAGAACTGCTATCAAATAAATCTAGATTTATTTTCCCCATGCTTTTCATCTTAGGTGTGGTCAGGTCAGCCCTGTCTCAGTCATATGTATAAGAGACTGCCATGCACAGACAATGAAACACTGCTCGTCCTGCCCCATCTTCACTATTGTAGTTGGTTATGCTTAAGCCCATTGTTACCACTTTGTTGATCCATCTCCTTGAGAGTCTTCTGTTTTGATGACCCTCCACTTTTTCAATCATGATGTCTTATTCCAGGGACTGCCTCTCCTGATGAACCCTGGTGGCACAGTGCTTATATATTGGGCTGCTATCCACAAGTTCAGCAGATCGAAACCACCAGCCACTCCACAGGAGAAAGGCAGAGCTTTCTACTCCCATCAAGAGTTATAATCAATCTCAGAAACTCACGGGAGCAGTTGTACACTGTCCTACCGAATCACTG
>NW_022103906.1:32616458-32618654 GCF_000313985.2 Echinops telfairi
CTCCTAGTTCTTTCCTCTATTTCTTTGTACTTTCCTCTTGTCCCACTATCATGTTCTGCCTTCATTTGGGTTTTAGGTATTCCTCTCAGTTACATTGCCCTTGATCTAGCCCTGCCAGGCCTCCCACACTCTCCTTGACATTGATTTTGGATCACTTGTTGTTCCCTTGTCCCTGTGCTCTGGCTGCTTTCCGTAAGGAGAGATTATTCTTATAGCAGTCCATAACCCTCTCAATACACTTTGCCAACACCACAAGTCAAATGCATCAATTATTTTTCTGTCTACTTAATTTATTGTCGAGCTTTCACATGCATATGAAAGGCTTGAAAATCCTATGACTTGGATCAGGCACACTTTACTCCTCAAAGTGACATCCTTCCTCTTCAAAACTTTAAAGAGGTATTTGCCCAATGTAATCCATCATTCACATTTTTGATTATGGATCCAAGCACAATGAAATTCTTGACTTCATTTTTTTTCTCAGTTTATCATGATGCTCTTTATTGGTCTCCTTATGAGGATTCGGGTTTTCTTTACAGTGAGTTGCAGTCCATATTGAAGGGCCCACTTGTTGACATTAATCACTGTCAGCCGGCAATGTTGTGTCATCTGCATATCACAGGTTGTTAATAAGCCTTTCTCCTATCCTGATGCCATGTTCTTCCTCATATAGTATATCGTCTCTAATTAATTGTTGTGCATACAGATTGAATCAATATGGTGAAAAGATACAACCTTGGTACACGCCTTTCCTTGTTTAAAACCACTAAGCAATCCCTTGTTCTATTTGAACAACTGCCTGATTATTCCATGGGCATTTCCCACATGAGCACAATGATGTCCCTGGAATTTCCGTTCTTCTCAGTGTTATGCATATTTTGTTAAAAGTCACACAGTCAAATGCCTTTGCGTGGTCAATAAAACACAAGTGAACATCTGTCTGAATTTCTTTGCATTTAGCCCAAATTCGTGCATCTGACATGGGCAATGGTGCCACTTATGTCTCAAATCAGGCTTGAATTTCTGGAAACTCCCTACTGGGCCATTTTTTTTAATGATCTTCATCAAAATTTTTCAATTGATATTAATGATATTGTTCCAAACTTTCCACATTTTGATGGGGAAATTTTCTTGGACTTTGAATAAATTGAATAAATATAGATTTTTTTTTCTAGTCAGTTGGTAGGTAGTTGTCTTCTAAATTTCTTGGCATAAATAAGCAAGGGCCTGTGGTGTTTCATTAGCTTGTTGAAACATTTCATTTGGTATTTAGTCAATTTCTTTAGTCTTATCTTTGGCTAATGCTTTCAGAGCAGCCTGGATTTCTTTTTTTAATGCCATTGTTTCAGATCATATGCTACATCTTGAAATGTTGACTTTTTTTTGTATATTGAATCTATATATTCCTTTCTCTTCTTTGAGGTTTCCTGCATTGTTAATATTTTGTGTAGCGAACCCTTCGATTTTAATTCAAGGCTTGCAATTTTTTTCTTGAGGTTTTCCACTTGTATTATTCTGCATGTATTCTCTTTTGGTTTGTTAACTCCAGGTACTTGCATATTTTGTTATAATATTCTGTCTTCTCAAGCAGCCCTTTGAAATTTTCTGTTAAGCTTTTTGCTTCATAATTCCTTCCACTCTACATTCAAACGCAAGTTTTAGAATTTCTGGCATATATTTTGATATTTTCTTAATCTTCCTGTCTGATTACTGGTATTCAGCGTTCTTTCATTCATGAAGTTCTTGATATCATTCTACAATTGATATTCTGTCAGTAATTTTTGATGTGTCAAATCTGTTCATGAGATGTTCTCTAAATTCATGTGGGAAATAATCAAGGTTTCATTTTGGCCCTAGTGGACTTGAATTTAACTTTTTTTCTGAGTTCAATACGAACTTGCACACCATTAATATATGATCTATGCTACAGTCTTCCCTTGGCCTTGTTTTGGATGATTGTGTTGAAATGTTCTTTTTGACGATGAGTAGGACACTATTCCTCTTTGATATGACATTCCTGGCATACTAAACCTATGATTGTCAGATTCCACCTGGACAATACTAGTCCATTTCATCTCACTTAATACCTTTCATTTTATTTTTGATAACTTCTAATTTTCCTAGATTCATATTTACTTGTTATAGAAATTGTATTATTTGTCTGACTTTTTTCGTTGTCTATACTTTACTATTTGC
>NW_022103906.1:32619899-32621372 GCF_000313985.2 Echinops telfairi
TTATTTATCTTAATTTCCTGCTTCTCTAATATTTTATAATATAGGTAATTTATGCTGTGACATTTTATATTATGCAAAGGTATTTTAAAAGTTTCTGGAAAAAACGAAATAAGAGATCATGGAATTTGGCTGATGAACATGGTGCCCTTCAAGGCAGAAGCATGTTGTTTGAGGGTCTCTGAGACTGTGGGGCACAGAGCTGGGATCCCACCACAAGGAAGTCATACCAGACAGCAAGGATAACTTTGATGACGATGACTTTGATGATGTGGAGCCGAATGCAGGCCTAGAACACGTGGAGAATGGCTAGAGAGGGTGGTCAGGAGAACCTCCAGATCCTTTCTCTGGGAGAGGCCTGCTAGACGTGGATCACTATGCCCCAGTTGACCAAGTAGTAGTGCTGCCTGTGGGCTGGGCCCTGAGCCCTCCAGATGGCCATGTGGGTTCATGTGATGTTGGAGTTGGAAAGGAAGATGAACCCATTGCTCACCGCCTTAAAGAGGCTCAAGGCCCAGGAGGCCCTCACCATTATTCACCACTACTTTCTTGACTGGAGCTAAGAAGACCAGCTTGTCATCACCTAATGAGCGGTCCACCCATCTGCCACCTCGCTATCTGGTCTTTTCTAAGCCTCAGTGACAGAGTACAAAACCTTCCAGACGTTCCCAAAATAAAAAGATCATGTAATTTTTTTTCAAACTTCTTGAGGCCCCCTTGTCTATGACAATCTATCCATCCATCCATCCATCCATCCATCCATCCATCCATCCATCTATCCATCCATCCATCAATCCATCCATCCGTCCATTCATTTATCGGTAAAGCACTATTTTTTGCAAGGCTCTACACCTTGGTTTGTTTAATGTAAGAACAAGGGGTGTTTCTAGATTGTTTCCAACACCCTACCTTCCCTCCCCTCTGTCATGGATTGAATTTTTATTCTACAAAAAATAAAGATTGTTGAAGTCGTGATGTCTGCATGAGTGAATAAGATCATGTTTGGTAAAATAAGGTTTTGTCTACACATGATGAGTTAATGAATCACACGAGGGTAGATGAGCCCTAGTCCAAATTCTCTCTGAGTGGTATCTGATAAAACGGACCAGCTATGGAACCAGAGTAACACAGAGAAGGAAGACAGCAAGGATCCCCCTACAAGTCAGGGAACATCAAGAAAGGTCCAGATCTCTAGAAACGGAAAGAGATAAGGAAGAGTCTATCCCTAGACTCAACATGGGGGAGCACAGTCTGCAGATGTCCTGCGTTTGCACTTCCAGCCTCCAAAACTAGAGTTTTCTTTGTGGTTTTGTGTTATTATGACAATCTGAAGAAACAAAGACGTGCTCCAAGTGTTTGCGTCTCGGGTTTCACCTTTGAGACTGAAAAGAATATGAACCTGACTTTCCTACCCTTCCTGTTTCACATCAGTAAAGTTGTTTCCCCACTATTAGAGTGTATTATGTCAGTTGGTTT
>NW_022103906.1:32624164-32634922 GCF_000313985.2 Echinops telfairi
GGCCCCTTTCTCATGATCTAGCCTTCTCAGTGAGACCATGGTCAGACCTAGAACAAGACCAGAGACATGTGGTTGAGGTGAGACGTTTGCTAAAGCAAAAGTTGTGAAGCAAAAGAAGTTGTTTCTAGATTGCTCGAACTGCTGCCTCATCCTGTTGGTTTCACTTGTTAGGACATACTTTCTGTTTGTCCCTGTAAATTTCCACTGTGTTTAGTGCCCTCTGCCTGCCTCGGACTCAGCATGGTATGTGGTAAACCCTCCAGTGATTACTGAATAAAACTGAATTGAAAGGAAATTCTTGATGATGAAGGGGTTATGAACAACAACATGACTTCATTCATTTTCTCTAGGGAAGAGGCAGTGACTCAAAATGTGTATTTGTGTGCATTTCTCTACAGTAGGAAGTCTTAGTGATATTTTCAAATCAGATGCTCTGATAATATTCTAGCCACCTATACCTTCAATGAAGAGTAATTGTCCTTAACAAGATACACTTGTACTGTAGCACTCAGTTTAGGAGTATTAGGCTCAGGGTTTGGCAAACAAACAAACAAGAAAAAGAAACCCAATTGTTGTATTCACTTTATCACTCTGTAAGGCCTACATATTGAACCAGCAGAAATCTATCATTTGGAGAAGTGCAAAAGTACTGTCTGCTCGACTACTTTAGAGGTGGTTGATGAAAAGAAGCCCAAATGGAGAATGAATGCTGAGACAATATGTTAACTTGATTAGCCATTTAGAGGCATCCCTTATTCTTGCCGGCGCTGAGTGATTTAACAGTCCACTGTATTAGCCACCCTTTTAGGCTAGAAAAGTCTAGGGAGCTTCCCTCTGCAGTGACACACTTCTGTGCAAACTATCTGGCCTTGTCTACTACTGGGGATGCCTTTGCCTCTGGAGGAAAGCAAAATCGGTCCATATCTGGCCTGGCTTGAGAAATCGGAGCAAATGCAGCCCTCTTGCACACATACCTGCATGCTCCTAAGTGATGGTTACATCAACAAATGGCCATAAGTCTTAGGGTGGTCCTATTTGCTACTTTGAGACATGATAGTCCCCTGGTGACACAGCAATCGTCGCCAGTTTGCCCACACACAGCCCTCTGCCTGCCTAGCAACTACTGCAGCAGAAATAATGGGGACTTCCTTTAAAAAGCAGAGGAAAGCAAAATGGGGAAAATTGTATTTGATTTCCAACTACAGCTTGAAAATAAAGAACATAATTAACTGAATAAGCTTTCCCCATTAAAAAAAAATAGTGCAGGTTTATCCCAAAGACACACTTCCAGACCTACCTTCTGAAATGAGTATTCCATCCTTGTTCAGTACCTTCATAGGTGCTGTTGTGCCCACTGCTAAAGCATATCTGCATGTTTTCACCAGATGGCAAATTGCCCCCAATCATGGCATAGAGTTCTTATTATTGATGCCAATATCTATAAGACAAATTAACACAAAACCAAACTCACTGCTATCAAGTAGTTTCAACTCATAATGACCTAAAAGATCCTGGTGGCGTAGTGGTTATGCATTGGGCTGCAAACCTGAAGGTAAGCAGTTTGAAACCACCAGGCAGTCCACAGGAGATAGATGAAACTTTTCATTCCCATAAAGAGTTATAGTCTCAGAAATCCTCAGGGACAGGTCTATCTTGTTCTGTTTCTTTTTTTTTTCTTTTTAACCATTTTATTAGGACCTAATCCAGACATTATTTTCTATAAGATTGCTATGATAATCAACACAAGACCCATTAATTCTTCACCTAGATATTTCAACTTCCGCTTGCGCAATTACCTTTCCTCTGTTGTCCAGTATCCACCCCTTAAAAAAGCCAGCAGGAACGAAACATCCAAGTTCCTGCCTTACAGACATTTAACTGTTCTTCTGAAAGCTGCATGGAAAAAATGGTCATGTCATCACTTTGCCTCATTGATTTCTCTGCATATTTAAGGAATTATTATTTTTAAATCATTTTATTGGAGGCTTGTACAACTCTTATCACAATCCATACTTAAGGAATTATTTTTAAATAATTGACACCAGTCCCTATTTCTCTTGCTGTATAATGGAAATCAACTACACCTCGTAGTACTAGTCCTAGATTTAGAGTCAGGAAAGGACATTTTAGGACTTTCTGCAATGCAATATGAGCCAGTTCTCAGTCTTGACTTCCTCACCTGCTGTAGTTATTGTTAGGCACAATCAAGTCTGTTCCAGCCAGTTTGGACCCTACGCACAGCAGAACTAAGCACTGCCCAGTCCCCTGCCCTCCTCACAACTTCCTGTGCTTAAGCCCATTGTTGTAGCCACTGTGTGGCTCCATCTCCTTGAGGGTCTTCCCCTTTTTCTGCTGTCCCTGCATTTCTCCAAGCATGATGTCCTTCTCCAGGGACTGGTCTCTCCTGACAACATGTCCGAAGTCTGCAAGAAGTCTCCACACCTTTGTTTCTTAGTAGCCCTCTGGCCGTCCTTCTTCCAACACTGATTTGTTTGTCCTTTTGGCAGTCCATGATACTTTCCATATTCTTTGCCAGCACCAACTCAATTCTTTCTCAGGCTTCATTTTCCAATATCCAACTTCCACATGCACAGGAGGCAAGGGGAAACAGCATGGCTTGGACAAGCTGCAGCTTCCACACCGAAGTTGTCAATAGTACCAACCTTACTAAGCAGGAAACAGTAGCACCTTTGGGTTGGGCACCATCTTTATCAGCTGGTGACATGGGCTGAAATATTTTCTGGTGCAAAGACATGTGAAATTTACTTTTAAATATTTTTAAAGTTGAAGGGGGGGATACAATATTAGCAAGATTTTCAAACATGAGTGAGTATATATGATTCTATCATATCTATATTTGTGTAACTTTAAAATGTTTCATAGCAAAAGTTTTAAAGGTCCTATTACAAGGTTGTCTGGGATAAGGATGACGTAAAATGTTTTAAGTCCAGACCCTTTTCAAACTATTGCTAATATAGTGTGGTATCAGGGTTTGTGAGATGAGAGTTGAACTGTAAGATTCGTTCACTATTTAATTCTTATAAATATCCAATTGCAGTCCCATCTTTTAAGTGGTGCCCACCAGAGCACACTTCTCTCCCAGAAGAGGTCTTCCTGCTAAACTCTCATGCTACAACCTTTTCCTCAATCTTATTTCTAGACGTATTTTCTTCATAGTATTTATCTTTACAAGGAATTACCTTTCCTATATGTCTATAAGCAGATCCCTCGTGACACAGTGGTTGTGAGGTGGCCTGCTAACCAGAGGTTCAACAGTTCAAAACCACCTGCTGCTTGGCAGAGGAAAGACAATACTTCCTACTTCTGTAAAGAGTTAGTACCCTGTCCCAGAGTGTTGCTATAAGTCGTAGCCACCGAGTTGATCCATCTCTTTGAGGGCCTTCCCTCAAGGAGGGAATCGACTAGATGGCAGTGTTTTGGTTTTTTTGTTTATTTTTCTGCTTATGATCACTCCCTATTAAAATGCAAATAACTTGGTGTGATGCCTGGTACACAGCAGAGGACCAGTAAATGCTTGTTAAATTCACTGGTGAATAGTTTTTTTAAGTGCTTCAGAGGCCCTCATTCTACACTTAATTGGCAGAGAAATGTCTTTTTGTCAATTAGAACCATTCCTATATAGTTAGAATGTTTTAAATGCTGCCATCAAGTCAGAATTCACTTCTAGTCCCCCACATATTTCAAGGTAGAATTGTGCTACTTAGGATTTTCAATGCCTGGTTTAATGCCTGCAGTAAAATTATAGGGGCTATATCTAACCTCTTCTGAATTCCCTATTGCCAAGAGGCAGGAGCCAGATATGCCTCCACACTCCATCTTTCTTTATATATTCTGAACTGTCCTTCCTCCCACAACACTATCCTTCTATGCTGGGTTCAATAACATATTGCAAAGGCCACGCAAAGTTCACAGCTAATACTCAAAAGTATGGGGAGTTATTAGGGAATTTAACAGGTTACCACAAATCAGGATCATTAAAGTGCAGCTCCTCAATCAGGAATCAAAATCTCTCTCTGGTCCTCAACCTCTCAGCCATGTGGCCCGATGTGCCTCCATGAATCACGAAGCTTTCTTGTCACTCTGTCTCAAAGACCCATCATCCCCAAACTGTTCCTGTTGCTCTGTCCCATAGTCTTCATGTTTCCTCTACTTTTTCAGACAGATCTGGAATACGCTATCCTGTTGGTCCTGTTGGTCCTGGCCTTTCTTGCTATTGCTTCATCGATGGGGTTGGTGATGCAAACTGACCAATCACCTCTAACAGTGCTACAAACACCTTGCTTTCACAGTCCCACCAATCATCTGATGAGAGTTAGGGACTTGAGTAGAAGAGCCGCATTAAGAGATTTCATTCCACAAAACTTCCATCACATAGGCTTTGGCTCACAGGGACCCTATGTTGCTGTTAGGGGCCATTAGGTCGATTTTGACTCCCAGCCCCTGTCCAGTCTTGCACCAGTCTCACAGCTGCTGTTAGGTTCGATTGTCACTGTGTCAATCCATCTCATTAAGTCTTCCTCTTTGTCACTGCCCCACTGCTTTACCAAGTGAGTTAGTTAATTGTGCCAGCCTGGCCGATAATCACATGTGGGTCAGGTTGAAAGGTGGAGGGATAAATGGGTGGTGAAGCCTCGCCTTTCTAGTTCTCGGGTCTCTTGTTTTGTGATGGTTGCATCGGGTGCAGCTGCCTTAGCAGTTCCCTGCTTCAGCTTGCAAGATTGACTTCCTACAAGACATCCCCAAGGAGAAGCCGCATGGATCTATCCCGATGCAGCCCTGGGTGCTGGAGCAGCCGTGTGGAGACCCCTGCCAGTGCTGAGATGCTTACACGTTCACTGACTCAGCTTTCCTCCTGCAGTCGGCATTATTGCCTCTGTTTTGTGAGGTGAAGGACTTTGTGGACTGGTGTTGGGTTAATGGGTTAATGTTGGACTTGTGGGCTTGGGCAGCATTGGGTTGGGATGTTTTCGTGATGCACATTTTCTTTGCATAAAACTCTCTCTTATACATGAGTTGCTGTGGATTTGTTTCTCCTAAGTACCCAGACTAATACACCAAGCAAGATGTCTTGTGACTGGTCTCTCCTGATAACACGATCAAAGTACCTGAGATGAAACTTCATCGTCCTTGTTTCTAAGGAGCATTATTGCTCTACTTCTTCTGAGACAGATTTGTTTGTTCTCTTGCTACCCAATGGTGCCATCAATATTCTTTGCCAGCATCATAACTCATGCATCAATTCTTCTTCAATCTTCCGAATTCAGTGTCTAACTTTAACCTGCATAAGAAGTGATTGAAAATACCATGGCTTTTGAGAAACGATGTACAAATGCGCTTTACACAATTGATGTGTGTATGGATTGGGATAACAGTTGTATGAGCCCCTAATAAAATGTTAAAAAAAAAAAAAAGAAAATACCATGGCTTGGGTCAGGTGCACCTTATTTGTTAGAGTAACAGCCATGCTTTTCAACGCTTTAAAGGAAGTATTTTGCAGCAGATTAACCCAATACAATGCATCATTTGATCTCTTGACTGCTGCTTCCTTAAGCATCATTATAGACCCAAGTCAGATGAAATCCTTGAAAACTTCAATCTTTTCTCCATTTATCATGCTGGTACCTATTGGTCCCGTTGTGAAGATTTGATTTTCTTTACATTGAGTTGTAATCCAGCGTGAAGGCTGCAGTCCTTGATCTTCATCAGCTTCAAGTCCTCCTCACTTTCAGCGAGGGAGGGGGTTGTGTCATTTACATATCAATAGTTGTTAATAACCCTTCCTCCCAGCCTGATACCTCATTCTTCTTGATATAATTTGGCTTCTCTGATTACTCTCTCAGCATACAGACTTAGCAATTATGGTGAGACGAGACAACCCTGATGCACACCTTTCTTGGTGTTAAACCAGGCAGACTTTCTTAGTTCTCTTCTCCCAATGAGTACCTCTTGAGCCATATACAGCTTCTACTTGAGCCTATGTTCTGGATTTCCAGTTCTTTTCAAGCCTATCCATAATTTGTTACAGTCCACATAGTTGAATGCCTTTGTATAGGCAATAAATAGAAGTCAACATTTTTTGGTATTTTCAGCTTCATTCAATATCTTGCCCATAGAATCACTCAAATTGCAACTCAAAGATTTGTTTGTTTGTTCGGTTTCTCTATTTAAGATACGCTGACCGTGTTCTTCTTGTTTTTGTTTTCTAATGCTCGGTCTTCCCACCTTTGATCGCCAGGCTTCACTTTGTGTCCTCCAGCTGTCCTTTGAAATGGTCTGTCCAGCTCTTTGACATGACCATGTCCTCCAGAGGACTTCCTACTCCACAAGAGCTAGTTTCAGAGTCTCTTGTGATGTCCACTTTGATCTTATCTTTCTTTCCTGTCTTCAATCAGGGACACACTCTACCATCATGCTAATCAAATATTGTCAGAATTTCTTCTTTAGTTGATCTCCTCAAGCCTCCATTCTCCATGAAAACAGCTTGGCCTTTAGTCAACAGTTCAATTCTGCTATAGGAATCAGGTTGTTTGGTTGATGGCGTCTGACAGATGTAAAGGTCTAGTTGCAGATACACACTCTCGTTTGTAAGAGAAGCTACCCTGTCTTGTTTGTTACCATCTGCTATATATGAAAGATGGGCAATAAATAAGGAAGACCAGTGGATAAGTAATGCATTTGAAGAATGGTGTTGACAAAGTATGTGAAATATACCCTATAGGACCAGAAAAGGAACAACTATTTCTTGGGGAAAGAAATATATAGCCAGAATGCTCCTTAGAAGTAAGGATGGCTGGACTTTATCTCTCAGACTTTGGGAACGTTATAAAGAAGGATCCATGCCTGGAAAAGGACCTCATGCTTGTCAAAGGGGAGGGTCATTACAAAAGGGGAAGATCTCAGACAAGACGAACTGACACAGTGTCAGCAACAATGGGCTCAAATATTGGGAGGATGAAGCGTGATTGCCAAGGTTTCATTCTGTTGCACATGGGATCCTATGAGGCAGAACCAACTCCAGGGCATTTAACAACAAGAATAATACATTTTTTAATGACATTATTTTATAATACCTTTGGATATAAATTTTTATAGCCAAAAAATTAGGTACAAGTTATAGAGGTGATGAAATTTCTCATATATCATAACATATTCATGAGGTACGTTCGTTATAATCCATAGCCAATATTAACACATGATTACAAACTAACATTAAAAGTCATGATTTATGATCAATATTTCCTTGGATTTTAACCAAATCACATCATGTTTCTACTACTACAGTGAGAAGCTGCTTAATTTTCCTGGAATCCTGATTTTTTGTGATACATAAAGTACAGGTAGCCCACTCAGGCCAGTTGCCCTTGGATGGCCTATTCAACCTTGACTCTGAAAGAAACTAGCTTCTAAAAATCACTTTTGAATGAAACCACAGTCTAAATAAGTTAGTAAGGAATTTTTCCTTGAGCAGTGTGTTCCTTTAAAGAACTCAGTTTCCTGGAAACTCCAAAGTTCAGACAAATGCAATGTTTTCATGTAAATTATGCCAACTATACTTCAAAGCAATCTTGTAGGAAATCCTCCCTGATCATAAATTATGTATCAGTTCTTTTTCCAGCTGATTTTCCTGGCAACGTTGATGAGATGACTTGTAAGAGCCATCGTAGGTTCTCTTATCTTTGGAGTGTTATTGATTACTTGGTCAAAATGTGACCCTAATTTGAAAAATGGAAGAATAAGTAAATATCATTCCATTTTTATTATTGATTTCATATGATTTTTGTTTTAAGCAATCATTTATTCAGAAAGGTTTCATTCTTGTTAAGATACCCTGCACTCCACCTGTCATCCCTGTCCCCCTCCCACTTAGTTCCTGGCAACCACTTTTAACTGTCTCTATAATTTTGAGATCTATATTGAAGTACAGAGCTGTCCATGATAGGATAATATCTATACGCATACGAGAGAGGCAAGTTAATACAAGCACTTTTAAGTCCATGCACCAACAGCTAATGATCTCACTGCCATCAAGTGGGTCCTGACTCATAGAAACCCTACAGAGCAGAGCTGCTCCTGGGAGTTTCTGAAAATAAATCTTTACAAGAGCAAAAAGGTGTTGGTGTGATCAAACCGCTGACCTTGAGGTTACAATCAAATGTGAAATTTCACTATGCTACCAGGGCTTCTTAACCACTAAAGCAAATGATGAAGAAACGCAAGGATTCCACTGACTTCTTCAATCTAGTCTGAGATTGATTAAGCTTGCAATCCAAATGTATTGACAATTATTGGAATGCAGAAAAAGAAAACAGAGAAGAAGGATCAGTAGTTGGAAAAGATGGCTTTGGTGACAGAAATGAAGCAGGAGATTGCATGATAGAATATTTTATAAGAACAACAACTTCAAAAAAAAAAAAGAACAACAACTTCTTCATTGCAGATGCTTAGATTTCCTCCTGTGATTCCCTGAGTGTTTGATCTTGAAATGGCTGAATGCCCACCATTTCACTTGCTACTCCCACAAACTGTGGGGCACACCGAGAAAAATGAGAACTAGAGAACAGTGTATTGTGCTGTGTGCACAAACTAAGAGGTATGGTTTAAAATCAGGAAATATGTGGATTATGATTCTATTTTTCGCCAAATGCATTCAGTCTGCATAATGAATCCCGGACCTGGGAAACTGGACTATCTGGAAAAGAATGCTGCATCGAGATCTGAGGAAGCTTATTAACAACATACTATTTACAGATGACAACCTTGCTTGCTGAAAGTAAGGGATTTCTGAGGCATTTGCTGATTAAAATCTACTTCAATATGGATTACAACTCAATATAAAGAAAACCCAAATCCTTACCAAGGAACCAATAGGCAGCGTGATAAGTGAAGAAAAGACTGATGTTTCAAAGATTTCATTTTACTTGGATCCAGTGTGCATGTTCATGGAAACAGCAGTCCAGAAATCAAAATTGGGCAAATCTTCTGCACTAGATTTCTTCAAAATGTTGCAGATTAAGTAAAAAGAAAACCACAAATTGGGGAAAATATTTGGCAATGGTGTATCAGATAAAAGGATAATTTTAAAAATGAATAGAAAACTGCAACGCCTTAATAAATAAATACTAATAACCCAACGAAAAAATGGGCACAATATATGAAGAGACAGTTTACTAAAGATGACATCCAGTTGGCCAACAATCATATGGATAAATGCTCCTGTCCAATAGTCATAAAATAAACACAAATCTTAAAATAGGGAGATGCCAACTCACACAAACATACTTAACAAAATTAGAAAAAAAATAACAGAAAATAATAAATGCTAGAGAGGATGTGGTGGTGGGATTGCAAAATTGTATAACCACCGTGCAAAGCAGTATGGTGCTTCCTTAAAAAATGCAAATACTTTATAACCCTGCAAATATGGTGCTTCCTTAAAAAATGAAAATGCCTTATAATCTTGCAATTCTCTACTGAGTATATGCTCTAAAAAATAAAAAGTAAAACACAGACATATGTGCACTAATGTATATTGTAGCAATTTATATAATAGCAAAAAGATAAAGAATTAAAAACCCTATCTGCAGGGAATATTTCAACAAACTCTGGTAGACATACAAATTAAAATATTATGTGTCTTTTTTTTGTTGTTGTCAAATTTGGGGATTTATTAGCTTCCTAGGGAGTTTTCAAGGTCATACACAGGAAGGTTAACAGAGCTTTTTCTCTCCCCTTCCCACCAATCCCATATGTTTCCTCACCTTTCCCTCTGAGGAGCTTGGATAACAGTTATTTCCTCTGCTGCCCTGTACGTCTTTGATATCTTAGAATCAATCAAAGATAAATATGGATTGGAAGCCTATTACATTAGTCATAACACCTTGGAGAAAGTCTTCCTGAACTTTACTCAAATTCAAACAGAATAAAATTATAAAGATAATTGAAGAGTGCTTCCAACCACCATCCCTCACTGACTTACCAGCCTTCTGCCTAAAGCTAATACATAGTGACAATGTTTCTAGATATAAATGTATATATGTGCCCTGAAATATATGTATGCATGTAATAAAGTGTTCCCACTGAATAAAATAAATATTTTTAAAGGAGTTTCCTAATGAGTTCACCATCTACTTTGAGGACTATCTTGGGTTCTCTAGAGAAACTAAGCCAGTGATGCATGTGTGTGTGTGTGTGTGTGTGTGTGTGTACACAAAGAGACTTGTCTCAAGGAAATGGCTCACACCATTAGAAGCTAGAAAGTTCCAAGTCCATGGGTCAGATATCAGGCTGAAGACTTCTGGTTGGCATAGCTGCAGCAGCTGAAGAATTCAAGGTCGGCTATGTGTCTTTTAAAGGCAATGACAAGGTCAGACACCTCATGGCATAGACAAAATCAGAGGACATTATGCTCACCCATTAGTCAGTCTCATAAAGAGAAGTATTCCACAATACCACTTTAATAAAGAAAGAAAGAAAATAAATAAAAGGTTTCACACCAAAAGGATAGACTTTGAAGCCTGTCCTCAGGGCAGAGGGCTGTGGGAGGTGGGAGAGAGAGAAGAAAGGGAAAGAGGGAGAATCCGTGAGGGGAAAAAGGAGAGGAAAAGTAGCACAGATCTGGGGGATTTGTGAGGATACGATTTGTTTTGATGCGATGGATGGTGCAGCTATATGCAGGATGTTTATCTTTCTTTGTATGTGTTGTATTCTACAAATAAAAGGGAAAACAATAATTTTTTT
>NW_022103906.1:32636155-32647187 GCF_000313985.2 Echinops telfairi
CTTTGCCTCCCAGCTCTTTCCTCTATTTCCCTTGATTCTCCTCCTGTCCCACTATCATGCTCAGTCCCCACCAGGATTTCAGCACTTCCTCTTTGGGAAAACAATAATTTTTTAAATTAATTTTTTAAAGGAAGAGTACCAGGCTTAAAGGCCCTCCAGTTTCCTTACCTATGAGACCTCAACGCTGATCTGAGTGGTTTTTAAAGGAGGAAAGTAAGCTTGGAATTGACTGAAATTCTTTGTGACACATGAATTTCAAGTAAACAAACAGAAATCATGTTGCCGTCCAAGGATGTGAGTTTGAGGACTAAGGTAAGCCTGGATCAAGCCATGATATTGCCAATTGCCTCCTTAGCATATGAAAGTTGGACAATCTATGAGGAAGTCCAAAGGAGAATTGGTGCATTTGAATTATGTTGTCAGTGAAGATGATTAAAAGCACCATGGAGTGCCAGAATAATGAACAATTCTGTCTTGGAAGAAGGATATCTTGAGACGCAAGCATGGCAAGACTTGATCGCATGCCCCTTGGACAAATTATACTGAGAGAACAGTTCTGGAAAAGGAGAATCGTTTGGCAAAGTAGAGCCTCAACACAAAAGAAGACCCTCAAGGAGCTGATTTGACATCACGAGGCTAAATATGACAATTCTGGCTCGTCAGTGTTTCATTCTGTGTACACAGGGTCATGATGTGTGGTAGTTACATAATCTGGTGTCAACTTTGGACTTGAGAGGAGTAAGAGTGAAGGGGTGGAGGCTAGTCTGTCAATTGGATCATTGGCAATGAGGCCTCTGTGTGGGCATGGATTACTCCTGAGAATTCTGGGAAATCTGGATTTTTTTTCTCCTTGGAGGCACGAGACGACTCTTTCTCTCTCTATTCACTCCCTGGAAGACACTCTACTGACAAGACACATGGAACTATGCCAGTGCCCTTTGGTGGAGAAGCCACGTGGAGACCCCTGCCAGCACTGAGATGCACACAATGCCCCTGGATCCAAAGACTTTCTACCCACTGGCCTGCGATCATCCTGCATTCAGCATCATTGTATATGTTTTGTGAGTCTGAAGAGGACTTTGTAGATCGGTATTGGACACATGGGCTAATATCGGACTTAAGAGCTTGGACTGGACTGGATTGGGATAATTTCTTAATGTACAATTACCCTTTATATAAAACTCTCTCTTATATGCATATGAGTGTCTATGGATTTGTTTCTCTAGTCGACCCGGACAGACACACTATGAGCCACAGAGGACTTAATGGCACCTAACAGTAACAACAAAGGCACTGCAATTTGCAGTTTAAGAACACGGTCTGAACCATTCTGCACTTCACACGTCCTAGAAAATATCACATTCTAACAGCATCATGTCGTTTCCCACAAGTATTAAATCCAAATTCCTGAGCCTCATAGTCAATGTCTCTCAGTTCTGCTCTTATCTAGTCACGTACTATAATCTACCTTGATGTATTTTGCTTATCAAGCTCATTTCATTGTTTTGTTTTTGTTTTTTATATATCTAAAGAAATATTGCCTTTCAGTACACACATGCACACACACATATTACACCTTGTGTTTGTGTGGCATATTTACGGAGTTAGACCCAATTAATGTGGCTCTTCCAGCTGTAATCCTTCATGTGACTGCACACCCTGTGGCTTTCGCCCCATCTTGGAGGGCGCTGTATGTTAACAGACAAGAAAAGAATGAGATTGGCATATGATGTTAGAAGACGGTGTGAACTAGGTCACACTCTTTCTTGAATGGCTATCTTGGTAACTGTTACTTGTCATGGATGTAAGGAATGATGTGTTACAACAGAGAGGAGAAATTCTGTTTGTGGAGTGGCCTGGGAAAAGCCTGGCTGATTAAGAATAGGAGGAGGCCAGTGCCGACTGGGAACTTCCTGCCAGAGGCCCCAGGTCGAATGTGCACAAATCAGATATGGTCCAGAGGTAGAGAATAGATGATCACAGTTGAGGAGCATCAGAAATGTGAAGGACTCTCTTTGTTGCACTACTGATACTCAATAGAACTTCAGCCAGAAATCTTCCCCTGCCTGCCTGTGGTAAGAAAGTTGGAAAAGATCCTGATCGGATTTCCCTGGGAGTCATTGTGAGCAGGGTTCCAAGCAGTGGCATCATGCTGCATATAAAGTGAGCCATCTGAGAGGCAGAGGTGGGTATCTGAAAAGGCACAAGAGCCAGGAGGGGAACACACCCTGTGAAGCAAGCATCCGGCTTACCCTCCCTGACCTGCAGACTGTGGACAGCACCCACCACCCCATGAGACATCTCTGCCAACTTGCCTGTGTTTCTCTGGGACCTGGCAGTGGTTTACAGAACCCAGAAATGAGAGGGAATATGCTCAAGGGAAGAATGGGGGCAAAATGGAGCTGAAGAGTATTATGGAAGAATTGGATATTTGGGGTATCATCAGTCCCCCATTCTGGCGACTAGCCTAGCATTAATTCTCCTGAAGATATTATTACCACAAAGAGAGTATATGCATTTTTAACACTGAAATGTGGAACATGAGAATGTTTGAAAGTGTATAGAAGGTTGAAACTAAGTTGTCACTCATTCAGAAATTAGTCTATTTCCTTATGCATTGCCTGACTCTGGCACCCAGGAGTCTTTGCGGTAACTATTTAAAGGAAGTCACCCACTTAAGGAAAGAACATCTTTGGGGTCAAATGGCAAGAAGGAGCCGTCTTATTACCATGCTGGCATTTATAGTCATGCCAAAAGCAAATTCACTGCCATCAAGTCACAGTAACTCATAGCAACCCTGTAGGACGGAGTTGAACTGCCCGTTAGTCTTCAATTGCTAAGACTGTAACTCTTCCGACAGTAGAAAGCCTTGCCTCTCTCATGTGGAATGGCTGGTAAGAGATGCAAAGGATGGTTGGGCCCTTAAGCAGAGAGTTGTTGCTGTGTGCCTGTCAGCCAACTGACTGAGAATTCTTCACCTGTTTATATGGATTGAATTGTATCTCCTTGAAATATGGTTAATAAATCCAAATCCCCATGCCTATGTTATAATCCTCTTGGAGGCATACATATTATAGATCGTGATGGAACAAACAGATACCAGAGGAAGAGCATGTAGTTAAGATAGGACACGTCTACCCAGGGACAGAAGCACAAGGAGACAAGGACTTTCTTCCAGAGAGAGAGAAATCCGTCCCCTAGAGCCTGCACTGAGACCGGGTGTGAAGACTCAGATCTCTGAGAAAATAAATGTATGTGCATTAAAGTACCAGTTTCTAGTGGTTCTGTTATGGCAACCCTGGATAAGTAAGGCGTCCATGATTGGTTGTAAAACTATTACCTGTTGATGCAGCTGTAGACCTCTGGAGGAACCCTGGCACATTCTCATGGAAATGTACTCACCATACAGCCCTCTTCCTAGAAAGGGAGGCACTTACAATTCTCCCAGCAGTGAAAGAAAATGGAAACGGAAACACGGACTTGTATTTTGAAAGGTCTGGAAAATATGTTGATGGTGAAGTAGAACAAGTATGCCGGGGAATTTTGTATTAAAGTTAGCAACAGAAATTTCTTTTTAGGAAACCACAAGACCTACTTCATCCTGTTTAGTAATTAAAGAGTACTGGATGCTATTGTTTCTTATTTTGTTCCTTTTATAAAGAAGGAAATACCATAGAGGCAAACTCAGCTATGATAGCCCCGCCCTTTGTTTACTGACTTTTTAAATAGTTATTTTTCCCAGCTCAGTGTACATCTTAAATTCTACTAAGCCAAGTTGACCTATTGTCCTTTTCTTCCATGTGAACCAAGGCAGATGGCAATGGTCCTGAAGTAATTATGCACGCAGAACGAGGGTGTCAAGGAGCACGGGATGAGAGAAAGGCGGTTCTGCATGTTCTGCATCGGAGCCTCATAGGCAGGCTTCAAGGTGATCTTATGAGGACGGGCAGCTCGCCTTCTAATGCATCTGAACACTGGGTGAAGTCAGAGCTATGACTCATTCAAGTAAGTGCAATCAGGGTGCATAGTTCACTCCAGTTCATGCAGGACATTGATACATTAGAACCGACAACCATAGTTTCATGAATCCTTTAATCCCTAGCAAACAGCGATAGGTGATACCCTCATGGGAATGGCAGTGTTATTACACAATCCAGAACTCTACCCTGCATAACAGCCTGTTGTCATGACTTCTCTTGGGTGTTAAAATCTGTTAATTTTCCCAGGTGCTAAACAGAACTTTGGAACATCAAACCCACCAAGAGGCACCTCAGAAGAAAAGAGTGGCAAACTGCTTAAAAAAGGAAAGGAAAACCAGCCATTGGAAAGTCTGTAGAGCAGTCTTGCTCCCATGAGCCATGAGTAAGAATGAGTTTTCATTACTTCCACTGCCCGAGGTAGAAAGTCACATAACTAACAACAGTCTGAAGAGAACCTTTGAGAAAAAGTAACTGCACCTCATCTTCATTTGTATCCCTGCAAAAACACTCATAAGAAATAGACAGACCGGATACAAGGATCTCCATGTGACCTCCTCCCTGGGGGGACAGACAACAGAAAAGTGGGTGAAGGGAGACGTTGGACAGGGCCAGGTATGACAAAATAATAATTTATAAATTATCAAGGGTTCATGAGGGAGGGGGAAGTGGAGAGGGAGGGAAAAAATGAGGAGCTGATGCCAGGGCCTTAGGTGGAGAGCAAATGTGTTGAGAAGGATGACGGCAATGAATGTACAAATGTGCTTTGCACAATTGATGTATGTATGGATTGTGATAAGAGTTGTGTGAGCCCCTAATAAACGATTAAAAAAGCAAAAAAAAAAGGAAATAGATAGACTAGACATGTTGACTTGGATCAAGTGGAAGGTTGGATGCAACAAGAGCCAGGTTGCCAAGAACTTATGTAGGCTGGGAAAGCACTGGGAGACAGTCAGACATTTAAGGTAAGTGGAGTAAATACTTTTAAGCACATTGTTTCAATAATGAAGATCAAAGTATGAATAAGTATAGATGGATAGAAAGACATACAGATGGTTGGGGTTCGGGAGCCAGGGAGGGTAAGAGTATACTCACAATAAGTATGCATCGATTTCAGGGGGACTATTTATCATGAATATTGTTTCTTGTCTGAAAATACATCCACGAACATGATGGATCACATTTGGAGCGGTTATGAAAACTTCTTAGCGCTAACCAAAACTCTGGAGGAAGCAAGATCCTGAGGCTCAGGATCATAGTTTCAGGAGACACAAAATCAACTGATATAATCTACTCCACAATGATAATGTTTGATATCTTCCTTTGGTCAGTAGAAACTAGGCTCTGAAAAGTTTGTGTGTAGTTAGTGAAACAACTGGTCTCTCCCTGTCTGAAGGAAAGAACATAAATGGAAATTAAAGAGACATGGAAACAATTCATTCAATAAACCATGTAAATATTGGTCTCTATGACCTTGAGACCTGAAGAACAATATAATCCCAGGTTATTACTACTGTACTAGAGCTTAAATTTATGAGCACTAAATTTGTGGAAGGCTGCATTTTACATTGGAAGCCCTAAATTCATTATAAGTCTCCACAACTTCAGCCTCTACTGGATTATTAACCAGAATCATGAAAAGCTTTGCCCTCCAGTAGAGTGCATTAGAAAGTGGTTGACAGGGGGTGGTGATGAGAGCCACATTCTGACTGCCTTGGTCAAAGGCCCTGGACCTATTTTGTAAATGCTTCTGTCTCATATAATGCAAGTATCCCAGTCGTGGTCCCATTCTCACTTCTGTGGTCCTGCCTACAGCTGTGATGTATTAATCTGCTGCCATTCATGCGTTTTGGACAGTATCCTTTGCCATCCCATGTCATGTTTAAGTCTCTGGTTCTCATAAACCCTTGATGCAATTATAACCTCATGGTAATGGTCTCCCTCATCTAGATGATGTGTCTTTGTCTGTGTTTTCCTAATTAAAACTTACTGTTCCCATTAAATTATATTTGAGATCTGAGGCCCCCTCTTATACCCTGAGACACTCCCAACTGTTCTGAACTGGATCACGCTAAAAAGCCTAGGATAGAGTGGGAGAAAGTATGGAACACAACTCAACATCATAATGTAGGCCAGGTTTATTGGTCAGATAGAGATGGGTAGAACCCCGAGAATCTGCTACACTTCAGGTTGGGAACTGAACTTCCCAATCCCCACACCACACCATGGCTCAATTTTCAGCCAAACAAGAGAGGACTACAAGGTGACAATAACACTATCGAGAATGACACATCTTAGAATGACCAATCATTTGAAACCACGAGGCAACATTTATCCAATGACAAAGTTCAGAAGGGAACCAGATGGAAGAGGTCAGATAATGTTGCATTGAGGGAATTGTGATGAATTAGATGAAGGAAAATGTGTATGAATGATGCATGAAACACTGATTATCTGCTCTACAAACTTGCACCCAAGTTATAAGAAAAGTTACGAAATGAAAACAACAATTGGCCTAAACAGCAAAACACTCACTGCGATTGAGTGAATTCTGACTCATGGTGAGGACAGAGCAAAGTAGAACTGTCCCTGTGGGGGTCTCAGCCTTTACAGAAACAGAAAGCCTCATCTTTCTCCAGCAGAGTGACTGCTCATTTTGAAGCCTTGACCTTGTGATGAGCAGCCCAACTTGTAATCAACTCCACCATCGGGGCTCCTTAGGCAAGCAAGACCATTGAATCACAATGTTTTTCAGCATAGGTAAATGGTAAATCAGACCTGAGGGGGAAGAAAAAAATGTTCTAACAAGTTAATCCTATGTGTTAGTCTGGGTGGACTAGAGAAACAAATTCATAGGCATTCACCTGTGTACAAGAAAGAGTTTTTTATACAAGAGCATTTAAATATTGAGAAAACATCCCAGCCCAGTCCAGACCAAGTCAAATCCATAAGTGCGATATTAGTCCATATGTCCAATATCGATCTATAAAATCCTCTTCAGACTCACGAAACACATGCAATGATGCAGAATGCAGGAAAATCAAAGGCCAGTGGATGGAAAGTCTTGTGGATCCAGTGGCGTTGTAAGCATCTCAGCGCTGGCAGGGGTCTCCATGTGGCTTCCCCAGCTCAGGGCACTAGCGTAGTTCCATGTGCCTTGTCAGTAGAGTCTCTCAGGGAGTGAGCAGAGAGAAAGTGTCTCTCACCTCCAAGGAGGAAATACAGTTCCCAGAATCCCCAGGAGAAGGCAGTGCCCACACAGAGGCCTCATTGGCTATGGCCTGATTGACAGCCTAGACTCCACCCCCACATTTTTAATCCTCAAATTGACCCCAGATTATGTCACCACCATGTCCTATGACACCAAACATCAAATCCTTAGCTTTTAAAGAAAATTGTCATATGAAGCAGTAGAAAGGGGAGAAAAGATGTCCCACATCTGAGTTATAACCTGCTTTTGGCACTAACTACACTGACTGTGGGCAAGCCAATTCTTTGGAGCAGCACTTCACGCAGCCCAAGTATAAGAGAGGGGAACTTAAACCAGATGGTTTCCAGGGAATCGTATAGTTTTACCATTTGGCCCCTCAGACTAGATTGTAAAATAAAAATAATTTTTAAAATGGCGTTGGTGAAGTGTTAACTAATCAAACAGAATTCTGTCACAGCTCAAGAAGAGGAAATTACGAAATAAGTACTGTTTGTTCTCAAGCATTTGTTCCTCTTCTCAGCAATTTCTCTGACCACGTACCTCCTTTTTTTTTCATCCCCCGGCATCTAAGGTCCTTCATGTTCTCTTTTCTACCCAATTAGCAAATCAAGATAAATTATTTCACATCAAGATTATCAGTGGTGGTGACACAGAACAGTTTAAGAGTCAATTCTCTCACAGATTTTTCCATTAACATGCTACGTGTGTAAAATTTGAATCTGCAATAAAGAAAGTATGCTTATTTAATGTTGGAGGACCTTTCTGCTACCTTCCATAACACAGTAAAATGTTATACCATAGAAGCATCGTGTGGTCTTATATTTGCTCACGCAGTTATCTACATCAAATTCTGCCTTTTTCTTGATACATACATATTTGCTTAAAGGTTTCTTGCCCTGGAGTCTGTTTAAATAAGCTATCATTAAAATGTTCTACTTGAACTATTCTTTGCTGTAGCTGTCACTTGTTTTTATTTGGTAATTACGCTGCATTTTTCCCCTTCTTTTACTTGTGTATTTTTTTTTTATAAGAAAGAGCTTTAATTAAAAAAAACATTAAGAAGGCATAATTTCTTTAAAACTACCTAAGTCCATAAGTGCGATCCTAGCCAGGGGCCCTCTTCAAACTCACAAAGCTTTAGGCAGATGACACAGAAGGAAGCAGCCAGATGTCCACAGGAAGGTGCCAGGCCTGTGGGTGCAAAGTCTTGTGACTCCAGTGATGGCGGAAACCTGGCATCACGCTGACAGCTCACAGGGTGAGAGCGCCCATGTCCCAGGGCAGGCAGAATCCCAGCAAGCAGAAAGGCAGAGGTGTGAAAGAGGCATCATCAGACCTGGATAGAGCCACAGGTTCTAAAAGTTTTCTTGGGAAAAATACACAAGTAAAAGATACACAATAATTGTTACTTTTATTGTGCCTTTCTCAACAACCATATCAAAATCAAACCAACCAAAAGCTACTATCAAGTTGATTCAGACTCAAAATGACCCTAAGTCTTTAAGAAGGCAAGCAACTTCAACTTTCTCCCAGGGAACAGCTGGTGGGTTTGAACCAACAACGTTGCAGTTCACAGCCCAACTCTTCACCCACTGCTTCACCAAGCTTCTTGAGCAACCATATCAATTACAAAAATGAAAATAATATGAACTATCATAAAATGAAAACCTATTCTGACCTGGTTCAAAGTTTTATCCTGGCCATAGAATTTAGGGAAGAAAGCCATAAACTTTAGAAATGTGAAATGTTCCTAAACACAACTTTAGTGTTGTCTTCGAATTCTGATTCTAAGCATCCATCCTTTCTTGGAAGCTTCCACACTGAAGTTGTACTGCAGACAAGCCTGTCTGAAACATGAGCATATCAAGCATCCAGCATAAGGGAGCTTCCGCACAGCATAGGTTGGTCGTACAGTATTTGTACGGTATCCCAGAATTTTGTCTTGAGATGACATTCCTGACTATCCAGGAGTTTCTCTGGCATGAAGTTAAGCAAACAATTGAAGATCGCTATTTGAAGCAAACAAACAGAAACCTCAGAGAAGTCCCTTCCTTCCCTTTCACATACGTGTAATTCAGATATGACAACATTGGTTGTAAACCCAGACCCTAATATGTTCCAGTTGTGTAAAAGGAATAATGGATCCAATCTCAGATCAAGGATGATCCCAAATATTCTTACTAGAAGTTGGCCTATCATAAGATTTCACAAGTGGATCTTATGAAAACCAGATGTTACCATTAGACAGTGATTTAAGTGGTAAGTAAGTCCTAGGGAAGTTTCAACTTTGCAGATTTTATACCTAAACAGCCTGTGGACATAGGGTTCATCATGAGACACTGATAGACTATCCTCAGTGACACTTCTTGCTGGTGGAGCAGCTACGCATTGCGAGCTAAGCCCAAGGGGACAAGTTCAAAACCATTAGCTGCTTCCTACTCCTATAAAGAGGTACTGTCTCTAAAACCCAATAGTGCAGTTCAGATCTGTTCCAAAGCATCACCATGAGTCACAGCGGACTCCACAGCAGTGAGTTTGATTGTTTGCTTTTCAGTCCCATATCTGATCAGTCTCCCAGCTCAATTCCATGTGCCTCCTAAACGTAATCTCCCAACCTCTGGGCTTAATCACTTCCTGTTGTTCCTTGCCATCCATCTTGGGTGAAAAGAGGTTTTAGGGCTTTGTTTGCTTGCTTGTTTGTTTTTATGTCAGGGCTACTAGATTTTTTTCCCCATCGCCTCTGGAACCTTTATAATGGTACATAAGACCTTGCCTCAAGCTTCCCAAATGAATTTCTACCCTGATGTGTGTAGCACTTCGCCTTCATTGTCTCTTTATTCACAATATTTCTGATTTCCAAAACTGTCTTGACTGTCTCTACACGTCTAAATTCCACCGGTTTTTAAAGACACACCTCAAATTCTAACCTGCTGTGAATGCTTTTTAAAAACTGTCTTAAATAGGATCTCTCTCTTGCTGCAAAATTCTGCAGTCACCATGTAGCTCTTTCACACCACATTGTGTTCTGCGGTGTGATTGTATTAGTGTAAATATCTCACCTTCCCTTTTATACTATAAGCACCTTGAAGAATGAATCTGTATCGAATATTACCTTGCACTTCTTTAGCAGCTATTTCAGTGACTGGTGCTCAGTAAACCAAACCAGAAAACGCATTGTCATTTCCAATGCATAGACCCAATAGGAGAGAAAGTTTCTGGATTTATGATATCTGATCCCACTTTCTCTTGGTAAATTGGAAAGATCCCAGGCAGTACTTCTAGAGTTTCCTAGGAAGTAAATTTTTATAAGATCAAATCACCACATCGTTCTCCCGCAGAAAGGCCATTATGTACAAATGTTCAATCTACCAAGCTTGTGGTTAGAAAGCAACCACTTTAACCACCACGCTCCCATCTACAGCCTAATTCTCTGTAAATGTTACTCCTCATCTGAATGTTCTCACAAAACTCCTTGTGGAGGTGGTATTTTCAGAAGTAGGGCTTTGATACTCTCAGGGAAGACTGTATGAGTCTCTGCTGTGACAATTGGGCCTCAACCCTAGAAACTACACAGTAGTCAGGAGCACAGGGATCATGTTCCCCAAGAAGCACTGCCTGGGATCCTTCCGATTTCCCAAGAGAAAGTGGGGGCAGATATCATAGATCCAGAAACTCTCTCTCCTAATGGCATATGTGTGAGACTGGGTAGACTAGAGAAACAAATCCATGGGCACATATATGTGTATAAGAAAGAGATTTATATACAAGAGCAATTGAATATTGAGAAAACATCCCAGCTCTGTCCAGATCAAGTCCATAAGTCCGATATTAGCCCATATGCCTG
>NW_022103906.1:32648118-32650947 GCF_000313985.2 Echinops telfairi
ATATCTAGCTTTATAACTTTTTCTTTTTTTCCCCTGATTCTATAGGAAAGAATAGAAATCCATCCATGTGGGTCCTTTAAAAAAAAAAAAAGCTCTCTTTGGAACATCTATTTCTCCAGCTTTTATTGTATTTAAAACAATATTAAAAATAATATCCAAAAAAAATCACTGATTTATAATTTGCCGTGCCAAGCCTTATGTAAGGATCTTCTAGGAAATATCTCGTTTGGCCTTCACAAAAAACATGGGAGTTAGGTCTGAATGTTATTTCTATTATTCCTTTGAAGGAACTGAAGCTCACAAAACTTAAGTAAACGCCTAAGGTCACACTTTTTGTAAGTGGTAGAGGCAGGACCTGAGCATAGACTGACTTTAAAAGGCATGACCTGCCTTCTTGGGGGGTTATTCTTTCCCAGTTTTCTTGTTACAGTTTAAGGTAACTGATCTCCACAGTGGAGGCTTAGACCTTTCTCACTAGAAATGCTACCCCCGGAGTGATTTCATCCATTCAAGGACTTGAGTCATGTTCTCAAGGTTGATGACTCCAAACATTTCGCTTCTAATTGGATCTCTCATCCCACATATCTTTCCATCTATCGGAGCATTTTACTTGGCTTCACCTAGTATAATGGTTCATCCAATATTTACTAAGTTGTTGTTAGGGGTCATGGGTTCCATGGATTCAGCTGTGACTCACAGTGACCCACACACAACACAACACAACTCTGTCTGCTCCTGTGACAGCGCCACTGTTGTTCTGTGTTGGAGCCCATTGTTGCAGTCCCTGTGTCAATTCATCTCGTGGAAAGCCTTTGTGTGTGTGTGTGTGTGTGTGTGTGTGTGCCCCTCTACTCTCCCAAGCATGATGTCCTTCTCCAGGAACTGGTCTATCCAGATAACATGCCCAAAGTACACGAGACACCGTTCACCATCCTTACCTCGACGGAGCACTCGGGCAACATGTGTTCCAAGACAGATGTCTTTGTTCCGTTGGCAGTCCATGCTACTTCCTATATGCTTCACCGGCCCCATCATTCAAAGGCATGGGTTTTTCTTCAGTCTTCTTTGTTCCATGTAAACATTCCATGCGGAACTTGTACATGGATCAGGAGGCATTTGTAGGAAGAGAACAAGAGGATACTGCATGGTTTAAAATTAGGAAAAGTGTGTGTCAGGGTTGTGGCTTCTCTCCATACTCATTTAATCTGTATTCTGATCAAATAATCCAAAAATCTGAATTATAGCAGAAGAATGTGGCATGAGGACTGGAAGACGCTTAATAACACCCAGTCATATTTAAATGACTCAACCTTGCTTGCTGGAAGTGAGGAGGACTTGAAGCACTTGCTGATGAAGATCTAAGATTGCAGCCTTCAGTATGGATTACAACTTAATGTAAAGAAACCCAAAGCCCTCACAACTGGTCCAATACATAATGTCATGATAAAGGGAGGAAAAAAATTGAAGTTGTCAAGGATTTCATCTTACTTGGACCCTCCATCAGTGCTCATGGAAACAGCAATTAATAGAGCAAAGGATGAACCGCAGTGTGTAAATCTGCTGCACAAAACCTCGTCCATGTGGTGAAGGGCAAGGCTGTTACGTTGAGGACTAGAGTGAGCCTGACCCAAACCATGGTACTTTCAATAGTCTTACATGCATTGACTAAGTACCAGCTGTTAAATGACTTCCTGGGAGGTGAAAAGAGTTTTCAGCAGGCAACTCACTCTGTGGTTGGAGGTTGAAATCCAGCAAGTAGCACCATGGAAGGAAGTCAGGGACTCTGCGTAACTGTCACTGAAAATTCTATGGAACACAATTCTACTCTGGTACTCGTGGGGTTTTACAATGAGTAGAGCAAAGGTTTTTCACATGTCTATTCCCAGTAACTACCTCAAGGCCTTGCTCAGATCAATTATTGCTTAGAGATAGGTTGAGACTTTATAAAGCCTTTATTTTTTTACATAAATAAGAACAAAGCTCATTTTGCCGGCATATGCTTTATTTTTGTGAACAGTATTCCTCAGGACTCACCACTTGTCTGTCAGATTATCTTCCTCTGGTGATTCACATGTTGTTGTGATGCTGGAAGCATCAGAAGGTGAACAACATCAGTCTTGATCCTGTTAATGAGGTAGAATTGGTGCAGGATATATTCTGAGTCACTCTCTTTGAGATACAAAGGAGATTAATACTGTGAGCCAAGTAAAGCTTGGGGAAGTTTGCTACCAAGCCACATGGAGATCTTCAAGGAACAAAAACTGAAAAACAGAAAAGACAAGGACCGTCCTTCAAAGGTAACAGAGAGGGAATGCTTTCCCCTACAGCCAGTGCCCTGAATTTGGAATTCTTCCTTCCTAAACTGCTATAAAAATTAATCTCTGTTACAGCAAAGGTGAAAAATATGTGAACAGTATCACAAAGGTAGATAGATAAGCTCAGTAGAGCTTCTAGACTAAGAACATCCTCTGAAGCAGGAATAGCTTCCATTTCTGATAATTTTCCACTGAAACCTTGTGAGGAGCAGCAGATCACGGTCAAATACCATGCCAAAGGTGAGCCCCTGAGTTTGGAAGGTACTTGAACAGCAGGAGCAGCCTTCTCAAAATAGAGTTGCTCAATGATGTGGATGTAATAAAACTTTCAGGACCTATATTTACTACTTGGGCATGACTCAAAACAAGAGAGAGAGGTGAGAAACAGCTACAAACACCGGTTAATAATTGGAACTTGGAATTTGGAATTTATAAATTTTGAATCTTGGAAAATTGGAATTCATAAATTATAAAGCAGTACAAATGGCTCAGTACAACTCACTCCTGTGAGACA
>NW_022103906.1:32652297-32654061 GCF_000313985.2 Echinops telfairi
CATTATGGAGTTATGCATTACTTAGAATAACCAATCATTTGAAATGAAAGGGTAGCATTTACCCAAGAACAAAGTTTAAAAGGTTAGGAAGGAGGAATGGAAAGGGGAAACGAACTGTCAAAGTGATGTTATAATGACTAACATGAAGCAAAATGTGCATGAATTGTGAAAGGGAAAACTGATCATCTAATTTACAATACGATTTTTAAAAATCCTATGTACAAAAACAAACCAAAAAAAACAGTGAGGAGAATATTTTCCTTTTAAATAGAAGTTGAAAATGTTTCAAAGATTAAAAAAGAGCTTAACAGAGAATTTCAAAGAGCATTTCAAGAAGAAAAAGTAAATTATTATAATGAAAGTGCAAAGACTTTGACTTAGAAAACTGAAACACACACTCACTATATCTTAAGCTGAAGGATTGGAAGGGAAAATCCAGGCCACAAGCTGAAACATTAGAAAGTTCTATAAGTAAAATATCGAATGATGCAGGAAGCATCCAAAGAAGATGCAAAGAATACACAGTCACTGTGCCAAAAAACAACCAATCCATGAGCAACCATTTGAAGAGGTAGTATATCATTAATAAACAATAAAGGGAGAAGTCCAAGTTGCACTGCAAGTATTAGGGAAAAATACTCACTCACTCACTCACTCACTCACTCACTCACTCACACACTACCAGGGAGTTGATTCTGACTCATAGCGACCCAATTGGACAGGATAGAACTGTTGTTGTGAGTTTCCTAGACTGTATGGGAGTAGAAAGCCCTGTCTTCTTCCAGAGAGAAGTTGGTAGTTTGGAACTTCTCACCTTGCCATTTGCAGCACCACTTGTGCCCTCTGTGCCCCCAATACTCCTTAGGAAAAAATAAGGCTACAGGAATTGATGAAACACTGATTGAAAGGTTGCAACATACTTATGAAGCACTGAAAGCAGTCATTCACATATGTCAAGAAATTTAGAAGAGAACTTAGTAGCCAATTGATAGTAAGACATCAAATGGTGACCAATACAAAGCTCAAACTATAGAGCAATATCATTGATGTTGCGTGCAATTAAAATATTGCTGAAAATCATGCAGCAACACTTGCAACAAGACCGGCCGTTCAGACCATATTCAAATGAGGATGTGGAACAGAGGATATCACTGCTTATTTCAGATGGAATTTGTTTCAAAGTAAGAAATACAAGAGAGATGTTTACTTACGGTTTTTGTTTTTTCCTAACCATTTTATTAGTAGCTAATCCAGACATAATATCATTCCACAGTTCAATCACATCAAGCAGTATTGTACAATTGCTACCAAAATCAGTTTCAAAACATTTTCTTCCTTCTTCAGTTCCTTGATATCAGCACCCCTCTTCCCCAATCCCCACGACCTCACCCACCTGGGACTCTTATTCCACTTGTTTTCTCTATAGCTTCACATCCCCTCGGTTTCATGTACCAAAGCAGACAAACACTTAACAAAAATACAACAGAGATAAACCCCAAAAGGGGAAGAAAAAAAAGCCGAGAGAGAGAATATTGAAAACCAGATGTAACTCAAAGTGTACCATAGAGGAGATCAAGTAACAGGGGTTTAACCATTCGAGTTAGGTTTATTATTTTGGTTTACTATAATCATCTCTCCAGTACTCTCTGTTTGGTAACCATTTTATTCCCATCCCTCAATTATGGTTAGAGAGAAGTCACCAGAGGCTTATTTATTGTGTAGATCATGCAAATGTATTTTGGGCTTCCACTGTCATCCATAGCC
>NW_022103906.1:32654524-32655693 GCF_000313985.2 Echinops telfairi
TTCAATCACATCAAGCAATAGTATACAATTGCTAACAAAATCAGTTTCTTTTTTTTTTCTTTCTGTGGCATCTGTGTAGTATGGTATGTTTTATATTTATGTTTTTATTGAGAATTAAGTCGGGGCTTATGTTGTGGATCCGCGGTTTTACATCCAATAACTACTTGACAAACCCCCGCCCCCCTCTAGCTTGCTCTTCCCCTCCCCCTTTGACTTTTCTCCCCACTCTTGTGGAACACCATCTTCCTCTGCACCCAAGTTAACACCTGTCTACCTTCTCACCTGTGGCTTCATCTTCCCTCCCTCGCCACCCACTCTCCTTGGGAACCACGGAAGTCTGTTTCCTTTAGTATGAAAACCTTTGTCTTGATTTTTTTTTATCAACAGTTGACTCACACAATACATTTTTTTCTATCATGAAGGACTGGTTTTACTGAACACAATGTTCTCCTGGTACATTCATGCCCTGAGGTAGTTCTCAAAGCTATTTGTTGTTCTCTGTAGGTACCCAGTGTTATGTACCAAGGCTCCCTCACTCATTCTTCCACTGATGGGATTTAGGTTATGAAACTTCCTTTTGATAAGGAGGAGTCCTGGTGTGGAAGAGATCAGCTCAGCTGCCATCTAAAGGTCAGAAGTTCAAACCCACCAGCAAGCTGCTTAGAGAATACTGAAAGTACCATGGACCGCTCAAAGGGCAAGCGGCTCTGTGATGGAAGGCGTAAGGCCAGAGGACTTTAGAGGCAAGGATGGCCAGACTTAAATGCTTTGGACGTGTTGTCAGGAGAGACCAGACATCACGTTGGGTAAAGGGGAGGGGCAGCAAAAGAAGGGAAAGCCCTCCAGGAGCTGGACTGACACGGTCGTGGCATTACTAGGCTCAGGCATAGGAACCATGGCAGTGGACCCTGCAGTCTTGTGCATAGGGTCAGTATGGGTGAGAGTGAAGGATGTGGTAGTCTGCTTCTGTAAAGACTGCCCCCGAGCTGGTTTCAGCTCACAGTAACCCTACGGGCAGATTAAAACTGCTCCCTAGGGTGTCCAAGGCCATAAATCCTTAGAGGAGCGGACTGCCTCAAGCTTTTCCTGAAGACAGTGCAATTAGCAGCCCGGTGGTAACCCACGACACCCACGAACAAGGGTTCCTTCGGCAAAGATTACCCCCAAAC
>NW_022103906.1:32656475-32658645 GCF_000313985.2 Echinops telfairi
TAATGGGCTCCTCAACTGTGTCCCACGGCGCGTTCTCCACCCACTCAACAAAATCAGTTTCAAAACATTATTGTTCTTTCTAACTCCTTGAGCTCACCTCCCTTTTACTCCACTACCACCGTCCTCCCCAGAAACCCTTATTCTGCTTGCTGCCCGTGTAGGTTCACCAACCCTGGGTTTCACGTACGGAAGCCTCTGGTGATTTCACTGTCGATTAGAAACGGATGGGAGGAAAGTGGTCACCAAACAGAGTGCATTGAAAATATGACTGTAGATCGAAAGAATAAACCTGGCTTGAACAGTGAAAACCTTGTCCACCGATCCCCACTCGATGCGTGCTGGGCCTCATCTGGTTTTCGACATTTTATGTGTGTTTGTTTGTTCATGTTGGGGTCTGCCTCAGATGTGTTATGTCTTTTGGGGTCACCCTCTTTTGTTTTATGTTTTTCTGAATATATGTTTTTTTGTGTGCCTTTGGCTCACCTTAGAGATCTCCTAGTTAATTTCTGTTATTAGGGCATGTTAATTATGTTCTTATGGTACGTTTGAATATGGGTTATATAATTTACAGTCCTTAGGTTATGGATATTGGTGTGCTTCTTCCACATGGACTTAGCTGACATCTCACTTAGATGGCTGCTTGTTTGGAAAGAAGCCTTTAATGTGAATTATGTTAATGTTTATGTTAATGAATTTATGTTAATGTAGTATTATAGTATGTTAATTTGTATAATTGCAAAAATGTCTTTACTTCTTTGCATCTCTTTTCTAATATGTACAATAGAGAAAATAATATCTACTACAATAAGTTGCTTTGAAAAGAAAATGAGTTAATGTTTAAAGCCTGTTGAAGCACTGATTGGTGGCGTCAGCACTAAATACATGCTTTCTGGCATTGCTAGGAAAGAGCCCAGGTGCTGTGCTGGGTTACACATTTGGCTGCTAATGGCAAGATCAGCCGTTCAAATCTAGCACTGGCTCCAAAGGAGTAAAATGGAGTTATCTGCTCCCATCAAGAATTATAGTCTGCAAAAGCTAGAGTGCAGTTGAACTTGTCTTCCAGGGCTGCTAGGGTAAGACATGGCCTGAGAGCAGTGGGTTCACCCATTGGTCCTTACTAGGAGAACTGGAGTGATGATTTATTAATTGCGTGAGATATTGAAGTTTTACTTAGTACATGTTTATATGACAAGTCTCTGAGTCATCTCAGTTTATAAATTTTCAATGTCATGTAAACAGTTATGTAGAAATGAGTACATTTCTACTTCTGGCTCATGACAAGGATCTGACTTTTTGCAGTATTTTTTTTTTTATAAAGGATGTTGAGGAGTTCAGAGTTTAGTTTGACTGAATTGACCAACATATTTTTCCATACAGTGGGATATCATATTTAGGATATCATAGTAAAATTATATATAATTATATATGTATGTGTATATGTACACACATTTATATGAGTATGATTATATTATATGCATATATGTTTGTGTGTATATATGAGTATATATATATATATATTCAGAGTGAACCTAAAAGACAGTATAACAGTCCCTGCATGCTTCTGAGACCGTAATTATTTATGGGAATACAAAGCCTCATCTTTCTTCTGCAGAGTAGCTGATACTTTCCGACTGCTGACCTTGTATTACAGCGGAATGCATAATCCACTATACTACCGACCCTAAAGAACTCTAGTCAAATAATGTACAAGTTCATTATAGAGGTCAGAGGATAAAGAATGCTTAATTCACTGAATCCTTGATCTGAAAAAGACATATTTTAAACTAAAGTCTTTCTTACTCATCAAAAAAAAAAAAGCATGTGAAGGCTATGTCACATTGAAGTTCAGGTTTTACTAGGACATAATATGGAATGTAATTACCATTCAGTCAGTTAAAATGAAATCCGCCTTCCTAAGAATTTGTGTGGGAAACAAAACCTGGAAGAGTGTATGAAGACAAATTCTCAACATGCATACGTTAAGGAGTCTGGGAGGTCAGGGCCCCCATGGAGGGAACCATTACGTTCATAGCTGGAGATACAGTCCAGTAAAACTCATTCCCCGCAATGTCCCTCCAACATAATGCCGATTTTAAGGTGCTGTTTGCAAACACATGGTCACCTACTATACTCTTGAAGGTCAACTGAAGGTTATCTGCCTAAAGGTTAT
>NW_022103906.1:32660140-32661273 GCF_000313985.2 Echinops telfairi
ACCTCCCCCTTCCTCCCTTCCTCTTGCCACCTTCCCCCCTACACTACAGGGATCACTACTCCCATTCCTGTTCCATCTTATCTGTACTTGTGCACATGCTCTGAAAGGCAGGACTAGGGTCATGATAGTGGGCCGTAAGGAAGCCTCAAGGAGCCAGAGGAATATTGTGTGTTTCATTGGTGCATTACTACACCCTGGTTGACTCATCCTTTCCCTGTGACCCCTCTTTTACTGGATACGACTGTAACCCTTTATGGAAATTGAAAGTCTCACCTTTCTCCCTCAGAGCTGCTAGTGGTTTTGAGCTGCTAACCTCATGATTATCAGTCCCATGTGTAACCAACTACACCACGAGGGCTCCTTCCTACAGCCTTTTTCTGCCTTGGAAACCTGGGGAGGATGGTGGACAGGATGGCATGGTGCAAATATTCCAACCAGCTCCACTATCTCCCGCAGGGCACTCCCTCCCTTAGAATGGGAAGCAGTGTGCTGACAAACTAAGGGCCCTCTTCTATAAACACAATAGCACTGATCTGCAATATCTCTGTATTACATAGTGGGTTGATAAGTGACACTGGTAGATCAATATATATACTCTCAACCCACCCCAACACCACTACCTCAAGACCCTGCTTCCCCTTCCTCAGAGAGACACACTTTCATAAAAACTAACAAGTACTAGCATACCCTGATAAAACCCCCCTCTTCTAATTTAGCAAAAATCACTATATTTAACCAGAAAACTATCTATAATTAATACCATCACTGAAAGCCTAGTCTCAAGCCCCTATCTCCTATCCGTGCTACCCACTCGGTCTATCATACTGACCGCATTTCCACAAATAGGATTTCCAGCTTCTATGTGACCTTCCTCTTCTCACCCCAAAATCCAACTGCTCCCACAAACAACCCAGAGCCCTGTACACCATCTACTGCTGGATCCCTATGCCATGCAAACAGCCAACAGCAGTTACCACACAACAAGAGTTAAAAAAACGAAAAGTAACGAAACCCAATGTAATACACAGAAAAAGAAACCCTTGAATTCCCAGAAGAGAAAACAGGAGAATGATGTTTAGAACCATACAAGATATTTGGAGATCAATCTTATTGAAAGAAGAAATTGAGATACT
>NW_022103906.1:32662743-32680237 GCF_000313985.2 Echinops telfairi
CTGAGCAAATCATCAGAGAAGCTCGATTATACGGAGAAGAATGTGGCATCGGGATCAGAGAAAGGCTTATTAACAACTTGCTGGAAGTGAAAAGGACTTGATACACTTGTTGATGTTCAAGATCAATGATTTCAGCCCTCAATTTGGACTACAATTTATGTAAAGAAACCAAAACTCTTCACAAGTGGATCGATAGGTAAATAGAAAAAAAAATAATGAAGTTGTCAAGGATTTTATTTGGCTTGGATCCACAACCAAGGCTCATGAAACTAGTAGTCAAGTGATCAAACAACACATTGCATTGGGTGAAATCTGCTGCACGAGCCCCCTTTAAAGGGTTTCAAAGGAAAGATGTTACTTGAGGACCAAGTCATGGTCTTTTCAACCACTTCACATCCATGTAAAAGTTAGCACTGAACAAGGAAGAACTGAGGAAGGATGGGTGCATTTGAAAGAGTGATGTGGATGACTACTGAAACCACTTTAGACTGTCAAAAGAAAAGGAAGAGGTATGCCCAGAATGTTCCTTAAAAGTCAGGAAATCAAAACAAAACAAAAATGTCAGGAAATCGAGACCTCATTTTGGGCACATTATCAGAAGGCATCTTGGAAAAGAACACCATGCTCGGTCAAGTAGATGGACAGCCAAGAAGAGGAAGACCCTCAGTAAGATGGATTGACACACAGTCTGTATAATGACGGGCTAGCATGTAACAACAGTCGAGTAAGGATGGTGAAAGACTGAGCAGTGTTTTGTGATGTTGTCCATGGGATCGCTGTATGTTGGAACGGACTTGGCACCTAACAGCATGTGTGAATCAACACTCTTTACTCTTTCCACAATTCCCCTTGATATGGTTGAACGACTGTTATGATATGTAAATTATGTGCCAATAAAACTGTTGAGAAAAAGAAAAGAAAATTGACCAACAAAGGATTCCATCGCATAAGGGGCACCACAATTGGCACTGAGTGCATTTTCTAAAGATTCAAGTGACATCTAGCTGTGTGCAGAAAGATTCTACTTGGTTTCTTGGGATCAAGGTGTCTTCCAGGAACAGTGGTAGAATAGTTTTCAAAAATGGTTTTCCAAGCATCTGGTCCATTACCATCCTTAAATCTTGTTGTGGTGTACTTAATTAAATTCCTGTCTTCTCAGAGCTGAGCTTTCATAAACTCAACAGCTTTGGCAATTCTGCACTCAGTAGAGCAATGTCTGTCTTTTCTCTTATTTTCCATAGTATATTCGATTTCTGGCTAACCGTTTACTTCATCATAAAACCCTCCAAATCCATCCCACACTCTTTGACGAGTCTCTTCCCTTCTAACTTGGCTTATTCCAAATAAAAGTTAAGAAATTATGGGAGTTATCAAAAAAATTTACGTTCTCCTCTCACTTGTAACAAACAAGTCATGTCACTTTGAGTTACTTCCCCCCTCTGAATATAAACTTAGTCATCTTTAAATAAAGAACTTGATTCAGATGTGTTTTAAATTTTTAACCACGGTTAGTCTATCTTTATATCAAGATCAGGATATGGATTACAACTCAATGTAAAGAAAACAAAAATCATCACAACTGGACCAATAGTTAACTAACATGATAACAGAGAGAAGATTGAAGCTATTAAAAATGTCATGTTGCTTGTGGCAACAATCAACACTCCTGGAAGCAACAGTCAAGAAATCAAGTGATGAATTGTATTGGATAAATCTACCGCACAGACCATTCAAGAGCAAAAATATCACTTTGAGGGTTAAGGTATACCTGACTCAGCAGTGGTATTTTCAATAACCTCATGTGCATGTGAAAGTAAGACATCGAGTAAGCAAGACCAGAGAAGGATCTACACATTTGAATTATGTTGCTGATGAAAGTACCATGGACTGCCAAAAGAACCAAACATTCTCTCTTGCAAGAAGTACAGCCAGAAGCTCCTTGGAAGCAAGGATGGAGAAATTTCATCTTACAAATTTTGGACACGTTATCAGGAAAGGCATACCAAAGTCACTGTAATCCAATCGATCTGGTCGTTTTGAATTGCTGAATTTCTGGTTAGCATAGTGGGTTATTGTGTAGCCCACTGAGTGCTGGGGCTTGAGTGCTAAAGAAGTAGAAGGGCGATAAGAAAGAGAAACACCCTGAAGGAGAGGAATCGACACGTGGCTGGAGCCCTGTGCTCCAACATAACCATTGTGAGGATGATACAAGACTGGCAATGATTTATTCGGTTATGCATGAGGTCACTATGCGTCATAAATGAGTGCACAGCACATAGCAATGCTTTGTTTCACTCCATTATTAAATATATTCAAGCAGAGTGAAGATGCTATATAGGAGACATTTTAGACCTTTTCTAAGAAGAAGTAGTATTCCAAAGGTGATCTCTTATTGCCAATCCAGTAATTTATTCACTTATCCTTTCAAATATTAATTTGATAGATACTCTCCTATGTCTGCTATATAAGGATGGATCAAAGCATATTGCTACAATACTATGGGAACTTTAATTAAACAAAACTATCTAAATATTTTCCAACATATCCTCCAGCTATGTTTATACACTTCTGAGTGTACTGCTTCCATCTCTCTAACCATTCCATATTAATTTTTTGCATCTTAATTTATGGCAGTTTTACCTTGGGGAATCCAATTGTGTTCCTGTACAATGTTGTTTGAGTTTTCGTGCACAGAAACAAAGCTGGAGGGACACTATCAGGTTTTCCAGACTGGATTGAGTAAGGATTCCCAGTGAAATTCTCATTGGACAGACCTGGCTACTCTCCAAGAGAGGATGTGCATTCAGTAATAAGAGAAAAAAAATTCCTTGGGGCAGCTTTTCTGGGTGTGTTTTGTTTTTTGGTTTGTTTGTTTTTTTTAATCACCAATGCAGTTTTCAATCTTCTGTGTGTGTGTGTGTGTGTGTGTGTGTCAAAATTTTGTTTTGTTTTCCCAACAATTTTATTGTCACATAATTCACATATCAGACAATTCAATAGCTCAACCACATCAAGAAGAGTTGTACAATCATCACCAACATCAATTTTAAAACATCTTCTTCAAACTTGTACTCATTGTTATTAGCTCCCCATTTCCCTCCAACCTCCCCTGCCATACCCCCAGGGAACTATTAATCTGCTCACTGTCTTTATAGACTTACCACTCCTGGTTTTCATATGATTTTTTAAAAACTTCTTCATAACAATTCCTGTTATTATCCCATGGCCTTTGAGAAAATCTACCAGGGTTACCAATTAGAGAACTTAAAAAAGAGTGACAATAAATTTCTGAACCTATATCTCTCTCTTCAATTTAACTGGTTCAGCAGATAATTTTGGAAGTCACTGTTTTGACTGGGCCATTTTTCAATATCAAACAAAGGTAGAAGGAATACAGAGAGTTACTGTGCCAAAAAGAAGTGTTCAACTTTCAACCATTCCAAGAGGTGGTCCATGATCAAGAACCAGTGATGTGGAAGGAAAAAGTCCAAGTTGAACTGATGGCATTAGTGGAAAACAAGGCTCCAGGAATTGAAGCAAAACCCATTGAACTGTTGCAACAAGCAAATGAAACTTTGGAAGCATCTATTTTTTTTTATGGCAAGAAATTCAGAAGACAGCTACCTGGTCACTGACTAGAAGAATTACATGGTTCTCTCCATTCTAAAAAGAGGAGGACCTGCCAGGATGCAGAAAATTATAAAACGATATTATCATGGTCAAGTAAAATGTTCCTGAAGTTAAATCAACATGGTTGCAACCATTGGTGGATCATGAGCAGAAATTCAAACTGGATTCAAAGGTAGATCTGGCAAGAGGGATATCAAATGGAGGAGGGCTTAAAGCCGAGCATATCAAGGGGGAAAATACTTACTTATGTCTTCCTGAATGTGTAAAAGGTGTTTGGTGGGGAGATCCAAAATGCCTCCTGATGTGCTCATGCAGAAATTGGACACAGATCCAGTGGCAGTAATACTATATGGGTTAAAATTAGGACAGGTGTGTACATCAGGGTGGTAATCCTCTCACTGTGCTTATTCAATCCGTATGCTGAGCAGAGAAACTGGTTTATATGCAAAAGAATATGGCATCAGCATTGAAGGAAGTCTTATAAACAGCATATGATATGCAGATGGTACAACCATATGATATGCTGATAGTGACAACCTTGATTTCTGAAAGTGAGAAGGACTTGAAGCACCTGCTAATGAAGACCAAGGATTGCAGTCTTCAATGTAGATAACAACTCAATGGAAAGAAAACAAGACTCCTCACAAGTGGAGCAATGGTAGCATCATGATAAACAACAAATAAAAAAGATCGAAATTGTCAAGGATTTCATTTTGCTAGGATGCAACATCGTGCTCATGGAAGCAGCAGTCAAGAAATCGAAGGGTATATTATTACCTTGGGCAAATCTGTTGCACAAAACCTCTTTAAAGTGTTAAAGACCAAGGACTTCACTTTGAGGATGAAGGTATGCCTCAAGCAAATCATAATATTTTCTGTCACTTCGTATGCATATGGAAGTTGGACAGTGAATGAAGGAGACCACAGAAGAGTTGATGCATTTGAATTATGGTGCTGGTGAAGAAGATTGCAAGTACTATGGACTTCCCAAAGAACAAAAATTAAAATCTGTCTCAGAGGAAGCCTAGTGAGAGTGTCCATTAGAAGTGAGTATAGTGAGACTTCATCTCCCATGTTAGCAGGAGAGACTCCTCCCTGGAAAAGATGATCATGCTTGGTAATGCAGAGGGTCCCTTACAAAGAGGAAGGATTGACTCCGTGGCCCACAGCAATGAGCTCAGACACAGAGACGAGTGTGCAGGTGCCGCAGGGCCAATCATTGTTCCGTTGTGTTGTGCGCAGCACGGCTATGAGTCACAACGGACGCATGGGGGCTTCACAACCGTCACGACCACATTGTATCTTCTAGCAAATTTTGTTTATTCGATTTCTTTATTCCATTCTAATATTTCATTTACAATCATTCAAATATTTAATTGATAAGCATGACATTACAATATTTCATTGCAATCATATTTCTGTTCTTTTTATTTTCTTTTGTTCTTTTCTCAGTTGATCCACAGATAACAAAATCTTTTTATTTTGAAATACTTTATAATGTGTAATTTATACATCATTACATGCTATTTGAGTTGGAATTCACCATTGGCAGCGAGTAGTGGTGATTGGGTGTGATCAAAGGAGCCAGGGCAGGACTATATACTGTTGCCTATTTCTAGCATACATTACCCTTGCTCTGGTCTCATTCACCTTACACCAAAAGGAATGTCTTTGTTGAATCTCGTATGGCCTGTAGGAACGTCATGATATTCGTGCCTCCAGTTCCTTTGTTTTCCGTTTCTGATTGATTTGATGAATCCTCAGGATCTTGCTTTCCCTTCTGTTTTTCCCTTGCTGGCTTGGTAATGTATGTGTCTACTATTCCTAAGTGGTAGTCCCGCAGGGACACCATCGCTCCCACACACTCATTATAAGCATCTTTCAGGCACCGGTCACCCTTTGAAAGGACAAACTTTCGGATTGAGGGACCTTTCTCTAGTGACTCAAGAAAGGCTTTGTGAGCTGGTGGCATATAAGTCCTCATTTCCTGGAGGAACCCAGCAGCAGATCCTAAAGGGACAAAGAAAGTTGAGGTAGTAGGGAGACCAAATTAAAAAAAAAAAAGTATATCCAATCTGTATTTGTCAATCATGAGTCCAACTCCAGAAGAGTGTAAGAGATCTTATTTAGATAAATGTCTAAGGCATGTCACGAGCTGTTTTATCCAACTCAATATTTTCCTCCCTTACTGTTATTAGAAGCTAAGGAAACACAGAGAAGTTAAAACAAGTTCTAAGAGTATCTTCGTCTTCCCCTTTTAGGGCCCCAAATGGAATGCAATGACTATGACTCATTTTTGAACTTGGCCGCAAGCATTGCCTTTGGGCCCCTGTGGGGCAGGAGAGCACACAGTGAACGGTCCTAATTGAGCTCCACGATTTTGAGGGCACTTGAGGCCATGCTCCAGTGCTTAGCCCTGACTTCAGGCCAGATGGCTTTCTCTGTCTGATTCTCATCGTACATAGAATATGTGATCTTGGTTTCAATACAGTCGATTATGCTTCACATGCTGAGCTGAACAGTGTGATGAACCTGAGTTTGAGTTTGGAGCTTGCCGCTTTCTAACTTGGTTAATGGGAGCTGGACCCTTATTCTCTTTAAGTTTCTGCCTCTCCATCTGGGAACTGGAATAATGACCATCTCTCCTTAAAGGATTGAATGAGCTCAGCTGAGATGCTGATAGGAAGACTCTTTTAAGTATTTTGACACTACCACATTTATCATAAAAGGTGATCATGATCTGTCATCATCCACTCACCATCACTGTGCCGGATGCCCAGCAGGGCATCAAAGCACTGAAAGACGCTGCTTTGGCCCGCACTGCCCCCTGAAAACTGCTTGGGGGTATCCCAGACCCCTTCATACAGGAGACCCTCCGGCAGCAGTGAGCTGCCTTTCCAACTAGAACAGAAAGGAAAAAGAAAAAGTCTTTTGATTAATTGCAACAGAGGATGAATATACGGCTGCACAGGCTAGACAGATTTCACAAATCTTGCACACTATTTATTTCTGGTTCTTTTCCTGGATGAAGAAGATTCATGACAGCAGAAAGGGTAACTCAGTCACACTCAATCAGTATGTCTCATGGTGAACCATGTGTTTTAGAGTAGAATGACTCTATATATTTTTACAACCATGACCTGTTGGAATCATATCACCAGGCCTTTCTTCTGAGACACCTGTGGCTTGGTTCAAACTGCCAACCATTTTTCAGTAACCCAGCTACTAAACAATAACATAATACTGATCAAAGTGAGCCACATGTTCTAAAAATGGAGCTTTAACTTAGTGTCACCACAAATCAGTCTATTCTCTTTAAAACTACAAGCTTTTCCTTATCTCGCCAGTGCATTCCCAGACATGGAATAAAAGAGAACTTCTTCTTTATCTAAAAGTGTATTTTAAAATTAGAATAAAATTATTACACAAGTTTGATGCCTATTGGGACTATGTTGGGGGATTTTTTGTGTTGTTTAATTATTTACCTCAGGATAAAGATACGTCTTTCTGCTCCCATAAGGATATCCAGGCTCAAAGATGCTAGAGAGCAGTTATATTCTGCTTTATAGATTTGGTATGAGTCAGAAAGGACTCTAAAGCAGTTGGTTTAACTTTTAATAGAAAACAAACTCAAGCATAAGACTACATACCCAGATAAGTATGTGCGAAGAACATTGTAAAATATAGTTGGATCCACGTGTTCTGTTAAAAAAAGAAAGAGAAACAAAAACGGTTGTTTTTAATTAAGTAGCATGAGTCTTAGAGTGAGAAATTACATTATATACTGTGAGAAAACAAGATGTTACAAACAACTGCAACGGGATTTCTGACAGGCTCTGGAAAGAGAATGGGTTAGTTCGAGAGAACAACTCACCCCTGGTCAAGCTCAGAAGCATCTGGCCTGTCTCTGTAGGCCCTCTCACTCCATATCTCCCCTGAGTAGGGTCTGTGACTGGTACCGAGGAGCCTGGGCTCACTCAGCCTGGGATGGCCGAAAAGACTAAACTGTCAGCCTTTTTTCAGCATTGCTTCGTGTGTTTATTGACACAATAGCTAAATACTTACCACAAGAAATTCCCCCCACACACACACACACAAACAAAACCCTAAGGATTGTATCACTCACTGTCTTCTTCCTTAAAACGTGGTTAACATCTGTGATTTGGAAGCCCGTCTCCTTGCCAGACTACTCAACAACAACTCAAAGTCCAACAATAGATAGTCATATAGGAGTAAGGTTTTCCAGTCAAAGGACATCAAAATTGATTGCAAATTTGTTTCATTTTGGTTGGTTTTTTAATTTGATAATTTTGCAACTACTTTTGAGCTCAATGACTCTTCTATGTTGCTTCTTCGGCAGCATTGTGAAAGAAAAATAACGTAGCAAAGAGCTCCTATAAAGCATCACGTTGTCTAGAACTTAAAACAGCTGATTCATGTGGCAAGCTTTCCATTTAATACCTAGGCAAACTTAGATTAGATACTTATCTCCATGAATCAGGATAGTCGTATCTGGAAAATGCAAATAATAAAATACACGGCATAGAAAGTATAATATTGAGATACAATTTTGGAAGTGAAAACACACTGAATGAATGATGGTTGGATCCTTTGTCCTGCATGACTCTGCCCATCAGATGAAGCATTTGACGGGTAGCCCAGAGCACAGCACCGCATACAATACTCACTGTGGATTTGTTTAAACACTTCGAGGGCATCCAGCTGGCAAGATTTTATCACTCTCAATGCATCTTTACATTTAACCAGATCTTGTTTTATCATCGCATTAAATAAGTCAGGAATTTTCTTTAAAGGAAAGAAAAGAAAAAGGAAGACACTTAAGATTTCCTAGGATGAATATCAGCACATAATAAACAACGTCCATGTCTTCGTTCCTAAAGAAATAGTCAATATTGCCACGACTTTCCCAGGTTGAGCAAGCAGTTGGCTATGTTCTATGTTTATATAAACTTAGATTTGATTTCATTCAGCTTGAATTTGAGATAAATATATGCAATTCTTCCTCAACTTAAAACATATTAATATAGTTGAATTAATAATAGTCAAATCATTGGCATTATGTCACTAAACACAACCCACTGCTATCAAATTGATGCCAGCTCATAGGACAAGGTAGAGCTGAACCCATACGTTTCTGAGACTATAGCTATTTATGGGAGTAGAAAGTCCCATCCGTCCTTCTCCTGCGGAGCAGCAGGTGGTTTTGAACTGCAGACCTTATAGTGACTTACGATTAAGAGCTTGATCATGGGAGATGTATTCTTTCAAACTGAACCAAGCCCTGTCCTGAGCCTGTCAGAAATCCAATTGCACTTATTTTTAGCATCTTGTTTCCTCACAATATATAGTATAATTTATCATTATATATAAGTACATATAAAAATATATATGTGAGAGTATTTGTACAAATATAGATGTGAGTGTGTGTATATGTTTATATAGACATATGTATCAGATGATCGCCAATCCTCAATTAAAGTGTTGAGCGTTGCAGACATTAAACCTAATTTAAATTCTGCTTAGTATTATTTCCATTTCTAGATGATTATTTTGTATGTCAATCAAGATATAAATGTTCCTGGGTGGATGGACATACTTTGATTGCTGAAGCCGCTGCTAGTTCCACCAACAGGGACACCAGGAAGAACCCTCTGTCGCAGCCATCACCAGGAAAGAAGAACAGAATGTCCAGGTTCCTAAGGGAAAAGCCATGCATTCAGTATTCTTACAAGTCCAAGGACCAATTATGCTCCATTTTCATGGTTGTGCATGTATATATATGCATGTTTACCAAATATTATATTCTCAATATTTGTACAGCTCTCTAGGTGACACAGCCCATAGAAAAAGTCTTTTTCTATAACTCAATAAATGTTTTTATATTCACATTTTAATCTATGAATATGTTTCAATTTCTCAGGACATGTAACTGCCTTATGAAGAATTGGTAAGAATCAAAACCCTGATTATCCGATTTGTTTTCTGGCGTGTTGTTGTTTTGGAGTGGGGGAAAGCCCGACACTTTCCCTTCCTCCAGTTCATCCCCTCGGGGCACTGGCAGCACAACCCTTAGGTGCGTGGCTATGAAACGAACAGTTAGTGATGAAAAACCAGTTTACCGTTTTGCAGGAAAACGCCTGGCAATTTCCTTCTGTTCCCACCACAGCCCAGAAAACCGTGGGAATTCTCCTCAGTCACCTGGATGACTCCTAAGTTCACAAGCCACTCAAAGGCACCTAGCGGCAGTAGCTAACTCCCACTCCTCATTAAGGCTCAGCGTCAAGGACATGCTCCAGGGATCCCTCCCTTCCCCGCTAACTATGTATATATTGCATTAGTGCTCCTGGTGCTGTAGCATCGTATCTAGTGTCCTTTTTTATATGTAATTCTTACATACTTTATTTTTTGCTTCATTCGTTTCTTTTCATTAAGGTGGACTTTTCTAGTTGCTGTCCAATTGCTTTTGTGCATCAGAATAGAATTGAGCCCCATCGGGCTTTCTTTTTTATTATTCAATGTCTAACTTTTAAAAAATCATTTTATTGGGGGCTCATACAACTCTTATCACAATCCATACATATATTCATTATATGTCAAGCACATTTGTGCATTTGTTACCCTCATCATTCTCAAAACATTTGCTTTCTACCTAAGCCCTTAGTATCAGTTCCTCATTTTTCCCCTCCCTCCCCACTCCCCCACCCCACAGGGCTTTCAGTGGCTGATATTTCATAAGGATAACTCTAGCGTTTTCACTCATGGTACTTCATAGAGAACTTGAAGGTCTAATCTTTTTAAGTTAGCTGCTTAGTGTGTTAATGGTTTTCACCACTCAAGGACACCAGGGAAGACTTATACTTACGATGATTGCTTTTATTTCCTAGCTCTTAACCTATACTTAGTACGCGAGGGAAAAACAGAGTAAGAATTGGGTGGAAAGAAGAACTTTTTGTATGATTACATATTGATAGGTAGTATTTCCTTTTGTACAAAGGGAACTGAATCCACTGCACAAAACAACGATTTATTGATGATGGAACTAATTCAGGCCATAGAGGCCAATGAGCCATAGAAACATAGAGGTGTTTATTTTATGTTTATACATATTGATTACCTGTATATTATTGCAGGTATTATTTATGCACATAATCATAATTATATTGTCAAACAGACACAGTCATTAGATATAGTCAAGGGGTGTAATTATTTGCTCTATAAACAATTACTTTTGTAATAAAATCTAATTGATAAGTTTTTAAAAATCCATTTGGGGGATTTGATAAAGTTGATTCACTTTGAATAACATATAATGTTGAAAGTAAAACCAAAAAAACAAATACTTACTCATAAATCATGGGCCTGTGAAACACCCAGAATGCAATGGGTCATTTGGAAGAAAGAGAAAAAAAATAAACTTACAATCAAACAGTTTAATGTTATTAAACTATCAAAAGTAAGATATAGATAATAAATAAATGAGTAATAAATGGAAATACGATTTTTACGTTTCTACACAGGAACTGCAAACATTTAGGTCTTTGTAAGTGGAATTAAAACACTAAATAAGAATGCAGCATACCTGGATAGTCAAAACTGGTTGATGCTGAAAAGACTGGTTAATAAGAGCCAGTTCCCTTTATTTGAGGCATTTCTATGCACAGAATACACATCTGCAGACATATCCCCAGACCTTGGCTACAATCTAGCTTTATTGTGGAAGATCCCATCACTAAAGTGTTCTGAGAAGGCTGGTCCCTGAGCAGGTCTCTATGCAAGACCCCAACTTTATTCATGTATTGATGAGGATCTGTTTTCATTTGTTTTATTTATTTATTTATATGTTTTCTTATTGTTTAATTCAACTAGCTACTTAAAATAATTTTTAGAATTTTAAAAACATAGTCATTTAAATATATTTATATAATGATACATATTCTATTTCATTTACAAGATATATATAAAAAGAATACATACAAATGTTTTTGTGAAACAAATAAGAATAAATTTGCCTGTTCCAGAGAGTTGACCGAAATTGACTGGAAAGAGTACACAAAGTAATTTCCTGCGGCCAGGTAAATAATCTGTACCTCGTAGAGATTTGTGAAAACCACAGGTTTGGGCATTTTACTGTCTGCCCTTTATGCACCCCTGTCACATATGTACCATTCTTCGGTAGTTGCAGATATAACAATCAAAGGAAAAATACCCAACAGCAGAATTGTGCTGGCAAGAATGAAAGCAATGTATAATTGCTTCTTAATTTAAATAAAATGCATACTTTTTATTAATGTTGTAATCATAAATTACATACCCGTTGGGATCCTTTTTCTTCCAATTTGCCAAGACACAATCTGCATAAGCCAGAATAGGGCGTAGCCCCAGCTTCGCTGATAGTTTGCAGTAAGGAACAGCAATGTTTCTTGGCAGAATCTAATTAAAATTCAGTATTTATTATTGAATTATGAAGTTTCTCATCTTTTCTTATACTTCTTGGATATCAAGTATTATCTGTTTTATATAATGACACTTTGAAACCAAACGAATATTAATTTTTATCCGTCCTTTCAGAACGTAAGATTAGTAATTGTTACATGCTCATCCTTTGCGTTAATGTGGACAAAACCTGACCACAGAGTAGAGCAGACGTAGTGGGACCAGGCCTGATGGATGGATCTGTTTCACTCTTGACTTTGTACTTGTCATGGAAGTTGTTTGCATCCATTCATTCATCTGTTCACCCAACAGATACTTAATGGATATAAAGATAAACTAGGGCAGCCATTTGTAAGAATTTTGAAAATAAAGTGTAATAAAGTGTGGCTAGATTGTTGATTTGGACCGCAATGCAGAAACTCCTTGTCTGAATATTTTATAAAATGATATTGACACTTAACTGTAAACATTTACAGTAGTGGAAGGAGGAATTTCCTTTATTCTTGCTCTATGGTTCCATATAAGAATGTATCGATCAGGATGACCACTCTGGCTTACTCACAACTTTTATGCACCCCTTTTAGAGGAGGTCTAGAAATGACAATTTAAATTGTAACTTAGCCTCTTCTTTTCCCTTTGTGCTTCCTCGTTGCCTTCCTTCCTTTTTCATAGTCCTTAACAGAGGGAGGCTCCTTCACCTTTCTCCCAAGTCAGGGCTGGTGATACTAAGCCCAACTTAGGTTCGCAGACCAATTAACACAGGCTGTCACTGGGATTCCTTCCAATGAATATAAGTGGCCCCATCATTATGCAGTGCAAGTTCCTCTTTTTTTAATTTCTGAAAATAACTGATCACATAGGTGAACTATAAAGGCTGATCAAGTCTTAAACAGAGAACAGAACAGAAAAAATAATATCATGACAATTGTCTTTACCAGTAGAGAAGTATACTTCCATCAATTAATAGTAGGTGCGTCCAATTTTTTTTTAAAGTTAGGCATTGCAGTCAGTCTTTTATTTCCCCCCATGAAATGAGGGTTGTAATATAAAATACAGGATTTTCAAGTGACTTTGCATTATACATTGGGCTTATATAAACAAATAATTCAGTGTTGATCTATTGTTCAAATGAAACTTGAGATCTGTGTTTTCCCTGTGAAATTTTAAAATCCTACATGGAATGAGGATACAGGCCTTTGTTTTAAAATTAGGTAGAGAATGACAGAAGTAGTTTGCAGATATTTTACCTCTTCCACTCAAGTGCCATAAACCTGTATCATGAGCATAGTGAGAAATTGCAATGAAAGGTAAATTTATAATGTCTGTATTCATAATTATATTTCTATGTAAAAGTAAGAATATAATTAGCACAAAATACATACTAAAATGCCACCATTTAAAATCTAGATTACTTAATCTTGGTGAGATTATAGTAACAACATAGACTAATTCACTGTCTTCAAGTTGATTCCTTAGTGATTCTATATACATTTTCGGAGGCTACAGTATTGAGGGAGTGAAACTGCCTCATCTTTCTTCCTCCAACCTGCTGGTGGGTTTGAATCACTAGTTGTCAGTAGCAACCCAGCTCCCAGCTCACAGAACCATCAAATGTATCTTTCTATATTGGCAGATGTAAGACAATGCCTTTGCTTTAATTAAGATGAGTTCTAAAACATTTATATGAGTCATAAAATATTTATGAAAGTGTTACAATATGACATGTTTTAGGTATTTATTATTTATAACAGAAAATATTAAAAACAAGTAAGATGTATGAAAAGAGTACTGAGTAAGTAAAAATTCAGAAACTCGATGAAAAATTAGGGCTACATTAAATGCTAATTATGTAGCAACTAAAAAACGTTCACATTATAATTTACTTGAAAGAAGAAAGGAAAATATACATATGAAAAGAATAAAGCCACTGTGTATAAGTAAATGGCTAAAATAAAATTTTAATAGTCATTATTATAAAATATTATATAATATAAAATAAAATTATAATTATCGATATTAATTTAAATTAAGTAGCTGGATTATTTTTGCCATTTACTTTTCTGACATTCAAGTTTAGAAAAATGTAGTTATATTGCTTTGAGAATTAACTAGCTTAAATTTAAATGGGAATACCTGCCAGATAGCACAAGCAATATGAGGAGAACTCCGTACCTTACGGACGTCTTCATCACCTTTATTCCACACATATCCCATGGTGATGTACCCCAGGGCCAGATGTGCCAGGCGCTGCGACTTGTGCTCTGTGAGGTCATCAATGCTGAGCTCAGGCACCTGAGAGCACAAGGAGTGGTTGACTCAAATCAGTTTGCGTAAAAGATTTTGCTTCAAGACCAAATTTAAAATACTAAGAATCTATGAAAGGAGATGATTATATAATACACAGTTCAAACCTCTTTGACTCTTGCTCGTAATTCATCACGCTCAATCAGCTCAGGCAGATTTTTAGCAATGCACATCCATCCAGCGTACTTATCAGGTAGATTCTCCTGGAAGAAGAGAAACAGGACTTTTATATACCAATTGATCTTATTGTAAAATAGAATTAGCATCCCCCTTATAGACGGGGTGACCCAACACTCATTCCCTGAAAAGCTGCCCTGGTACTCTCACCTGTGTGTCTAGTCGTGGCAGTCCCTGCATTGACACCTCACGATCCTCTCTGTCTGTCTGCTCTCCTACACTGTTCAAACACTTCCATGGATTTTTTTTCTAAATTCACCTGCAAAGTCCCATTAAAATCACCCTGACTGCACCTTTCAGTAATCCCTTATTAGAAACCTTCTAGATTCACTTTTTTTTTAACATTATTTGCCCTCTTTATATCTTTTTCACTCAATTCTTGAAACAACTGCAAAAGTTGGCTTTTATATCTGCCTCATAATGAGATATTTATGTAATTTGTTTTGTGCATATAGTAAACTAATTCAGATAAAGTATTTCCAACCTTAAAATCCTGTTTTAGTTTTTCACTCTCTGATACTAAGGATTATATTGTGCTTTGAATCATATATTTCTCATAGGACTTTACAGAGTCCTGGGCAAGTAGGAGGCACTGTGTCTACATACCCATATATGCTAACTGCCAACTTTGATTTCATCGTCATCTTAGTGTACGCCCAATACATCCATATGGAATCCAAGTAAGAATTCCTTCTTAGAGCCTGCATATTTGAGGCTAGATGAGAAAATGATATTCTTTCTACATAGATCTACGTTGACCCTGAGGTATGTTCCAGCAGTCTCCACATTTGCCATGCTATTTTACTAAAAAACTCTTAAAATGTTTGATGTGAAGTAATGGCCGTTTCCAAAAGAAGATTGTTTTATTGCACTATTAAAAGTATTTCCTTGAAATCACTCAGTCCTGACCTGTGTGGATGCATTTGGAGTGGGAGTGTTTAGGTTAATCTGAATATTATTTATTTGTACATATAAAAGCTAGGTGCTTTTAGTAATTGACATACAGCATTTATGTCGTTTTTATAAAATAGCAATCATTTGAAGAGGAGACTTAAGTTGAGAGGAAGAAGTTGCTTTATGTTTGTCTGTATTATGCAACATCTTCGTAGGATTTTATTGCCAAATGCAGTTCAGTTACTGGATTTGTTCTCTGTATAGGTGTTTTCTAGCTAGTGACTACCAGGGGTATGAGGTACAAATAAAGATACACCTTTGTAAACGTATTAACTTATCAAAAGATGTATCCAGTGGAGAAAAACCAAATCTTCTCCAGGAAATGCATGGAACATTTTAAACCGAGGAGTAAATAATAATGATAATAATTACAACAATGTCATTTCTTCTTTTCTGGATAATAAATTGGGCTTAGACTCCTGCCCTAGCTCTGGTACTTCCTAACTGTAGGAACGTGAACAATGATTTAAATTCTGCACACTGTATGTATTCTCACGTCATCAGGAAAATATGCATAATGGCATGCATACCTTTTCAGATGGTTATGGAACTGACATGGTTAATGCTTGGAAGGGTTTTTTTAGAAAAATGCTATGTCATTATTTTATATTTAAAGTATTATTGATAAATTATTGTCATTTATATATCAACTTTCAAAACCCATGCACCTTTTATATATCTCACTGTCTGATTGCACTGTGCTGTTACTTGCATCTTTCTCCTAGGACTTTGCACATTACCCGCAATGTCATTACTATTGGAATTGGTATTCTGTCTAAGACAAATTAGGAACATGTAGTTCTTATGGTAAATATATTTACTCAGATGAATTATACTTCTTTGTAGCTAAATTGCCAACAACACCAAAGATTTTAAACTTTGACTCCAAGCTAATGCTTAATGAAAAACAAGGCATATTTATACAGTACAAAAGTTGTTCTGAGGTGCCCTCTCAGAAACCTAATCTAATTAGTAACTCATGTTTTATATAATTTAGTGCATCAAGTGACAAGGGAGTTTCCCCTTGATGTGTGGACATTTATAATTTTGGCTTTTTAAAATGACTCTGGAAAGAAATTAAAAAATAAGTGCCTCTGGAAATGCATTTGAATTAAATTAATTTTATTTCTATGCTATTATCATTTTGTATTGTTAAAATAATCTATAGTTTCCTCACTTCTTCTCTCTGTTATCTGTGTACAGTAAATAAAGAGAGTCTCTAAGACTAAATTTCTAGGCAGAACATTTAAGAAAAGGTAAGTGAAATACAGGTTATTACAATTCTTTCTCCAATGTTTTCATTTTGTTTAATAAAATCTAGTAAACCATATGTCCCAGTAGAAGTTAACGAGTCAAGGTAGGTAATGAAAATAATACATACATTTAACCTACTTCAGTACCCTCTCTTACCTGTGGACTGGGCAGAGCGAAGGCCAATTCTTTATCTATCTGGAATACTTCATCAATTTTCCAAGAGCCTTCCGTAGGGCATAGCTTAGCCTGGGCCATTCTGTGCATCTTCTCCAGTTGCTCGGATTCTGAAACATTTCAGAATCTCTTTATTAGAGTGTTTGCTATTGCTATGGGAAAAAACATTTCTGAAGTAGGAAATGGCCACTTTTAGATTAGTTTCATTCTAGTTTCCTAATTCGTCATCGGATAAGCACAACACCATAAAAGCATCTCTATCCATCATATGAAGACACTGAGAGATTATATGACCTATAAAATTGTATCACTAGGAAGATTGCAGATGGCAGAAGGTTTAATAAAAATAGTCAGAACCCAGAAATCACATGACCAGAGAAGCTTATTTTATGGAAACTCCTTGAACTTTGAATTAGAATAATAAATTGAAACATGGAAAAGTTACCCACACCTATCGTCTAGCTATTTTTGTCAAGGACTGTTTTTTAAGCTTTGGGGGTCCTTCGAAATCGTCAGCGCCTTGTTTCCATTGCCGTAGAGCACAGCC
>NW_022103906.1:32680844-32684870 GCF_000313985.2 Echinops telfairi
ATTGTGTAAAGCGTATTTGTACATCATTTCTCAAAACATTTTCTCTCCATTTAAACCCCCGACATTAGGTCCTCATTTTTCCCCTCCCTCCCCAGACATTCTTAATTGAATGCTTGTCTACATAAAAGTACTGTAACAACGGAAGGAAAAAAATGTTCACCATAAAAATCACCATTTCTTCTTTGAGGGGCCTTTGTCCTTGATATCTGTTCTTACTAAGGCGCAGAGTATAAATCGCTTTGTTTGATGGGGCAGCAGAGAAGATCCCGTCTTTTAAAAAAAATCATTTTATTGGGGGATCATATAACTCTTATCACCAACTATCCATCCAGCCATTGTGTCAAGCACATTTGTCCATTTGTTGCCATCATCATTCTCAAAACATTTGCTTTCTACTTGAGCCCTTGCTGTCAGCTCCTCATTTTCCGCCTCCCTCCCGCCCTGCTCCCCCGTCCCTCAGGAACCCTTGATAATTTATAAATTATTATTTTGTCATATCTTACACTCTCCGATGTCTTGCTTCTCCCACTTCTCCGCTGTCCGTCCACCAGGGAGGACGTTATATGTAGATCCTTTTAAAGACTGTGTTTACAAGAATATGTTCTCCGCATGAGAATAGGAAGGAAACCTGAAATGAAAATGACACAGCAAAGGCCACACATTGAGTAAACTTCTTTAACAAACGATCCAGAAAAATGATGGCTTAAAAAACAGCCAAAATCAAGCCCACAGGCTTAATATGTCTACATGGAAATCAGAAAGGACAACCTGAACATTGAGAATTGGGCAGTGCAAGAATATTCCCATGATTTTTAATTCTTTTAATTTAACACTGAAGTGTTAAATGATTCTCCCTAGACATTTTGTTCCCAAGGATTGATTTGATAAAAAAACATCACTTGATAAAATTTCTCTTTTCTTTCTTATCCAGCTCACTTAGTATTGCTATCTTAATTCCAACAGTCTTCAGCAGCACTGGATTCAAATGCATCGTTTCTTCTCCCATCTTCCTTATTCAGCTTCTTATTATGTTTATGTATTCAACTGAAAGACCCGAAGAAAAATTCAGACCTTGAATTGCAATACTGAAAAATTCAATGGATAAAATATTAAATAGTAAATGAGGAATCAAAAAAGAATGGATGGAATATACAAAGTCACTGTACCCAATAGAACTTGTTGATATTCATTCCTTTCCAGCAGTACTATATGATCGAGGTCCACGGGTACTGAGGGAAGAAGTCCAAGCTACACTGAAGGCACTAGGAAAAACAAGTCTCCCAGAAATTATGGGGTACCAATTAAAATGTTTCCACAAGCTGAGGAAGCCTTGGAAGCATTCACTCATCTATGACATTTGGAAGACAACTACTTGGCCAACTGACTGAAAGAGATCCATATTTATACCCATTCCAAAGAAAGGTGACCTCGCAGAATGTTCAAATTATAGAACAATATCACTGATATCACATGCAAATAAATTTTGCTGAAGATCATTCAAAGACAGTTGGAGCAGTACATGGACAGGGCATGACCAGAGATTCAGACCAGATTTAAAAGGACATGGAATGAGGGAATCAATGCTGATACTAGTTGGATCTTGGCTCAAAGAAGAGAATAGCAGGGGGGAAGAAATTACTTGTGTTTTGGTTACTAGGCTAAGGCTTTCAACTGTGTGCATCATAACAAAGTATGGATAGCACTGAGAAGAAAGGGAAACACAGAAGGCTTGATTGTGTTTATACAAAACCCGTACATGGATCAAGAGACAGTTGTGTGAACAGAACAAGGGAATACTGCATGGTTTGAAATCAAGAATGGTGTGTGCTAGAGTTTATCTTTTCAGCCTATTTATTCCATCTGTAAGCTGAGTACATCATCAAGGAAGCTAAATTATATGAAGATGATAAAGGTGGTATAAGTATTGGAGGACAGCTTATTAACAACCTGTTATATGCAGGTGACACAACCGTGCTTGCTGAACGTGAGGAGGACTTGACGCACTTGCTGAAGAAGATCTACAGCTGCAGCCTTCAATATGGATGACAACTCAACGTACAAAAGATCCAAGTCCTCAGAACGGGACCAATAGGTAATATCATAACCAATGGTGGAAATATTGAAATTGTCAAATATTTTATCTCATTTTGATCCATCACCAATGTTCACAGAAACAGCTTTCAGGCGGGCAAACAACACATTGCCTTGGGTACATCTGCTCCACAAGACCTATGCCAAGTGTTGAAAAGGTAGGAGGTTACTTTGAAGAGTCAAGTTCACCCGACCGAAGCTGTGGTATGTTCAGTTACTTTATATGCTTGTGAACGTCGACCATTGACTGAGGAAGACTGCAGACAAATCATTACATTTTAGTTTTGGTTCTGGCCAAGACTACTGAAAGTATCATGGACTGTCGAAGGGAAGTCCAAAGCTGTCTTAGAAGAGAGAAAACCCGAACACTCCGTGGAAGGAAGGGTGCTGAGGTTCCATTCGTGTATGTTGGATTTATCATCAGGAGAAACCAGGCCCTGGACATGGCATCATACTCGGGGAAGTGCAGGGGCGGAAAGAGAGAAAGGGCTCAAGGAGCTGGGTGGAAATGTTGGCTGCGGCGATGGGCTCAAACACAGGACAATTGCGAGGATGGCCCGGGAGCAGGTAGGGTTTTGTTTGTTTTACATACATAGCATCTAACAACAACAACAACCATTGACTTCAAGCATAATTTGTGCTTCACTCTTCCAATTACATCTCTACCTTAAAAAAAACTCTCTCAAGTGTCTGTCACCATGTCAATAGCATATTTCTGAAACAACTTTTTCAATGGATGTTAGTCTTCATTCATCTTGATTTTGCGTTAGGAATGACCACTTCACATCGACTCAGAAAGCATCTGACTCTTAGGATCGCTGAGAAACTCTTTATCTTCTTCCCACCATCCAGTTAGTGATTTTGTCTCTGCCCAGGTTGTTACAATAGAAAGTGCCCGGGGGGCAGAACTCAGCTTTTGACCTTAGGTGTCCTTGATAGGAGAGTTGAGTGTTAACAACGTCTGTCTCTCTTATATATAGTACCTGTTTTCATGACTGTTTTATCGTTCCTCTTTGACAATTGTAGAGCCAGGTTTTCCTCCGGAGCTCTGGACTGCATTTCCAATTAGTTGTCAACCTCATCTCCTTACCTTGTAATGCTTCTCACTGGAGACGTCACTGAGGCCTCCAGGACCATGAGAATTGGGACCTACAAAGAGACTTTCCTCAAAGTCTGTGATAAACACAAATAGGCCACCCTCTATGATACATCCAACTTCCTTATTGCTATTACGTTGTCTTACTTTTAAAGTAGCTGTATTTAGAACAAATGGTTCTGAGTTAAATATTCAAATTTTATAGAGCACATAAAGAAGAAATGATAGAATACTTGAATTCATATTTATCACTTATATTTTAGTTCTCATTTTCCTACTCTGTAATATAAACTATAATATCCAACATTCCCTGAGTATTTACTAGTATCGGGAATTTTCTAAAACTGTTGCTTGAAGTTACTAACATATCTTTTATAATTGTCTTATAAGGAAAGTCTTGTGATATTCCAAAATGAAATTCAGATAATCTAGGGGAATAGGGTGATTCTATGTGAGTGAGCTCAGAGGAACACCTAAGGAGAGGCTTCTGCCATAAATGCAGATTACATTCCATTTTTTCCCACCTGCGTACTGCTTATCCTACACTGCATTTCAAACTCGTCCAGCCAGTACAACTCAGGAAGCGTACAGGCTCCTTCCTACATTTTCCTCACAGCATGCTTCCTGAAAGAGCATTCACTCTCCCTGGCCCTGGGAATAGCCAGGCATGAATCAGGTAAAAGACCCAAATGTCACGATTAGCAAAATGATTTTTAAGGTATCTTGCCATTGTCTTGTGTCTGTTTAAGCATGGTTTTGTGAGCGTCAGCCACGCAGAATTTTCCTCTTGTAAGTTCCTCCGCCTCTATAAAAAATGTTACTGCAGTTATCTGGTGAAT
>NW_022103906.1:32686136-32688629 GCF_000313985.2 Echinops telfairi
ATAAATAATTACACCAATAATTATAAATAGTTACACCAATTGCAATTTCCTAACTGGAGGAACAGATCAAAACGGTTTAGAGGTACTCAACGGTTACAAAGATCTGGGCGTGGAGAGAAAATTGCTACATTAAAGAAGCCTTAAGCCGGAGATTGGTCAGTCTGCTGTGGAAGGAAGGGGCTATGAGGACACACCAGGGGCTTGTTTATGGTGGCACTTAATCCAGAAGAAGAAGGGACCACGCATGTTAATGGGGAAACTTGCACATTTCTAATTGACAATAGAACTACGCTCTCTCCAAGTAACCCTCCATGTATACAAAAGTGTCTCCCTCCCAGTACAGAAATTTCAAAAGTTGTGGGGACTATAAATCAAGAGCAAAGCTTAATTAGTTGGAAAATGTTTCCTCTTTGTCTGGCAACCTTGAAGATTCGTGTTCTCTCTGCTTAGACCTGACACGAACATTGTTCATTGGTTTTGGTTTTTCTGAAGTGTGCCTGTCATTTACAAGGTTCACAACAAGAGACGTATTAAGCCTCTCAGCCTACAGCAGAGGTCTCTGACAATGGACCTGACTCACAACTCATTCAAAGAGTGGATGCTGCTTGCTCTTTTCAAGTGTTACTCATGCAAAAGGATGATTTAACCTCTTCTAATCCAGTTCTCCCTGATCTTGATGAAATGATTCTTAAAACTTTATCAGCCACCACATCTACTTTTGTAGGTCATGTTTTATCGGCAGAGCCAATTAAAGTTTAGGCCCATATCTTAAGTCCTTTATTTATACTTGTTCAATAAGCTTTTTAATGAGAAACTAAAGAGGGGTTCCAGACTTCTAATGAATTCATCGTGCCCTGCAATAGCACTTGTAACAACCTGCTTTGAAAAATTAACAACAGAGATTAGAAATGTTCACAGTACTTAAGAGCTACTAACTGCATAGTTATAGTTTAATTTGAGGTAGTCTGAAATCCTGTGATGCTTTCTGCTGTTCCTGGGATACCAGGCATTTCACTGTGATTGATTTTTGAAGCTCCTTTTTTGATATTCCTGTTCATCCTGACAGATATTTGTTTACTTTCACCCAGGACCATTAACAATTTACATGGTCTGTGGTGCCCATGTTTTTGAATGCCCAGTTATTTCTCACAAATTCTTCATGACGACTTGTAACCATTGCACTTTGCACATTAAAAATTAGCCTGAAACGCTGTACTGCATGGATGACTATTAAGTGTGCATCGATGAAAGCATAGCCATTGGAGGACATAAGGTTTCTTGAGCTAAACTCAAATTAATTCAGCCTCCCATTATGTATTTACGTGGTTTTATGTACTTTAGAAGGCATTTATATTAATCATAAGTGAAAATAACGATTTTATATTTTCTGCCCTCAAACTAATAAATAATTGTATGAGTTTATAGGTAGTTTCTCAATTGTGTAATATGAATTCTCTCTCTCTATCTCTTTGGTTAGGTCAACTCATATCAATATATGAAAATCTAAAAGAAAGAAAATAACTGCAGACTTGAAGCTATCGAGAACTGATGCTGAAGAAGGAGATGGAGCTACTTTCCCATACACCCCATCACCAAGGTCAACCTAAAACGAGGCCAGTCAGTTGGGGAAAAGGAACAATGTCAAGGAGATGAACCTAGGCATGTATGGAGGCAAAAGAAATCACTATTACCAATTTTAGAACTAAATAAGTACATTAACTGATTAGAGACTACATAGCCCCAAACTACCCTAGAAACATGCACAAAATTGGTTGCAAACAATGCTGATGAGATTCCTTAACTCCAGAGACAGACTGCACTTAACACTAGGCAACTGCTGTGGGTGTCTCTCCACCAGTGCTTATCTGCATCAATAGCTCTTTTCCACGTCCAGCGTGGGTACCTCTTATTGAACAATACAAGTCCAGGGACCCTAATTGCAATGATGAGGAAACAAGTTTTAAAAGCCCATTTTCATCTATTCCATTCTTACTCCTGGTGATCAAACCATGAGTAAAACTGTGCTCAATAGAATTGTCCATTGCTCACTTTAAAGAAACAGAGTAGCAGGCCTTTCTTCCAAAAGGCCCCTAAATCCACCCATCGCCATTGGGTAAATCCCTGTGCATGGCGACCTGATCTGACAGAAGAGAACGGCTTCCTAGGGTTTCTGAGGTGGTATCTTGTTAAGCTAGTCGAAGGCCTCATCTCCATCACACAGAGCAACTGGTGAGTTCCAACTGCTGAACTTGCTCTCCATCTCCCTGCCATTGAGTTGATGCCAACTCATATCGACCCTCGAGGGCAGAGTACAAGTGTCCCTGGGGATCTCCAAGCCTGTAACTTGACAGGAGTAGACAGTTGGTCTTGGTGCTTTTGAACTGAGGACTTTGGGATTAGCAGCCCAGTATATAACCACTGTGCAAACAGGGCTCCTGATAGTATACTCAAGAAAAGGTCCTTCCCAAACATTTCTGGGAGTCATACAAAGAG
>NW_022103906.1:32688729-32690091 GCF_000313985.2 Echinops telfairi
GTGATCAAACCATGAGTAAAACTGTGCTCAATAGAATTGTCCATTGCTCACTTTAAAGAAACAGAGTAGCAGGCCTTTCTTCCAAAAGGCCCCTAAATCCACCCATCGCCATTGGGTAAATCCCTGTGCATGGCGACCTGATCTGACAGAAGAGAACGGCTTCCTAGGGTTTCTGAGGTGGTATCTTGTTAAGCTAGTCGAAGGCCTCATCTCCATCACACAGAGCAACTGGTGAGTTCCAACTGCTGAACTTGCTCTCCATCTCCCTGCCATTGAGTTGATGCCAACTCATATCGACCCTCGAGGGCAGAGTACAAGTGTCCCTGGGGATCTCCAAGCCTGTAACTTGACAGGAGTAGACAGTTGGTCTTGGTGCTTTTGAACTGAGGACTTTGGGATTAGCAGCCCAGTATATAACCACTGTGCAAACAGGGCTCCTGATAGTATACTCAAGAAAAGGTCCTTCCCAAACATTTCTGGGAGTCATACAAAGAGTGCAAATTCCAAAAGCCACTGAGCTCTGGGAAGGAGTAGACACGCACTAGCCAGTGGTTTCTGAGTCGGTATTCTGTGGGGCATGTTGCTATTCTCTTTGTAATCGTAATGCCACCCCACCCCACCCCCAGGAACCCAAATCATTCTTTTTCTGTGTTCAAGCAGGGAAGACTACAGAGAGACCTACAAAGCCAGCTTTGATCTCTGAAGTGAGTCTGAGGCCTCCTCTGTGCGACACTCCGAGTCAGGAAAGATTGGGATGATCAGTGTGGAAGTCCTCATCCCGAACAGATGGGTTGAGGGGTCTAATTGGCAACCCCTTAGTTTTAGAAGCAGGCCTTTTCCATGTTGAACTAAATGGCAGATGACTGACAACATGAATAAAGTTTCTTGGTTTAGGATTCAGCGTGCTCCAGAGACTTAAGCATGGGCATCAAGTGTCTTTCTCTGATTTTCAGTTTTATTGAGCGACTACAATGTGTCTATTTGTGTCATACGTTGGATTGTTCAGGGCTTGTGAATCTCATCTTCCTTTCTCCTAACGCCTTTTTTTGTGGTTGTTGATGTCCTTGATTGTTTTAAGAGTCAGGATCACTGGCCTACGGTTTTGGGGGACAACTACTGATTTGAGAGGAACAGAACTATAATTGGCTGAATTGGTGGATTCAGCAATTGGGTGAGTTGTGACTTTGGGGTTCAGGGGAGTGTCTGAAATGAAGAACTACCTATCTTGAAACATTGGGCTTGCACACAAGAGCACCTTCAAATTTCACCAAGTGAGGAAGAAGGAAGGAACCTGGGGGTGCCGTTGGGTAATCATTGCACTGCTAACCACAAGCAGAGTAGTAGCTCTCTGGGAGAGAGTGA
>NW_022103906.1:32690191-32692727 GCF_000313985.2 Echinops telfairi
TTTTCCTGATTCGATACACAGAGGGAACTGAATCTGTATTGGGCACAAAAAAAGGAAATATTCAGAATCAATTTTTCACCACAAGTGAAAGGGACAGTGTTGCGCTGACTTTGAGAGGAAGTCAATCAATCCCCACCCAGTTCCCTTTAGAGTGTGTTTGGGCTACTAGAAACTGGAAATAGCACAAAATGACTTTTGCGTAACAGTATACAGGCAGAGTTCAAGTAAGGTGAAAATGAAGAGTCATCCACACATGGATCCTTTAAACTTAATATTATTTTGCAATTAATCTTGTTATTCAGGAGGGCTCTTAAATGAAATGAAATCCATGTGTGCAGACCTTTAGGTCTTTGTATAAAACTTTGACCCACCACAGTGGGCACTTTTTAAATGGTTCATAAGGGGCTGCTGCCAGAATCCTCACCAGACGAGCCTTGGCCTAATGAGTGGGGCATGGCTATTGCTTCTCCACCCCACCCCCATACAGGAGAGAATGGATAGAAGGTTAGGAACTCATGGAAGTCACTTCTCAGCCAGGTTCGAGTACCAGACCAGTAAAGGAGAGAGGAGCCCAGGACTGGGAGTATTACTATCTATAGAAACTGTCTCCCCGTTGCATAGCTGACAATGCGCCATTTTTCACACACATCCACTACATTGCCAGGACTCAGATGTGTATGACTGGAAGAATCAAGGATCAGAATCCTCCTGAAAGGAGGGGCTATCACACTTCAGTAGACATCCAGTCTCTTAAACACCTTATTCACCTCCAAGGAAAGGTGAATGGTACTAAAACAGGCATGAAGAGAACTGGGCCGACTGAATGAACTGGACTTCACCTAGGAGATCTGTCCTCCAAGAGAGACCATCCCAAGTACCCAGGTGTATCAATAATCCAGATAGGGGGTTAGAAAACCTCCAGCTATCTGGCCCTGTCTTAAGGCATCTTCTCTAATGTATCTTCTCATTTCTCATATTTATTGAAAGGGCTATCCAGAAACTCACATAGTTCATGATTAAAGAGTTTATGAAGGAAGTCAACAAGCTGTAATGCCAGTGAGAAATGCTCTGTGTAGGTTTTTACAATGTGACAACGTTGCAGGTCTGATAATAAATGTCCAAAGGGGCATATTACTCTGCTATAAACCTTAACTCCCCAATATTCAACTCAAGCTCCGTGGGCCAGCAAACCCAGCTCACTGGATAAAGTAGCCAGTGGCAGCCTACTCTAGGAAGCCTCAGCCAAAAGGCACATTACTATAGCCAGTGACCAATACACTGACATAACTTTTATTTCTCAGAAAGTCCCCAGGGTCAGGAAGAAATCACTGAAGTTAGAGGAGGCCTGGGAATGCCAATTGGGCAGATTTTCGAAATAGCTTTCAAGGTCTTTAAAACACAGGCAGGCAGCTGAACAGAAAGAGGAAGTAGGGTGACAAAAGGCCTGAGTCATAGTTATCCCACCTCCAGGCCCTCTGTATGGGGAGGGAGGGGAAAACCCAACAAGAGAGGAGACGGGAACACTTCCAGTGGTTCTCAACCTTCCTAATGCAGGGACCCTTTACTACAGTTCCTCATGTTGTGGTGACCCCCAACCATAACATTATTTTCATTGCTACTTCATCACTGTAATTTTGCTACTGTTATGAATCGAGCAGCCCCTGTGATAGGGTCGTTCAATCCCCAAAGGGGTTGTGACCCACAGGTTGAGAACCACTGACGTAGACCCTGAACAATGTGCCATTGCCAAAAAATAGTCAGCAGAGTGGCTGGTCTCCAGTGCTTTAGGTCTTGTAGGAAGAACATGAGAGCATAATTTAAGGGGACCAAGGGACTTCAGTGTCACTCAAGACCTCCCACCCGGAGCCCTGGGTAACTTTGAAGGTGGGACAACGACCATTTGATGTTATTTTTTACACCAGAATAGCTACTAGGTGTTGAACATTGCTGACAGCCCGCTAAATCCCAGGAGGAGTTGTGGGGGTCTCAGGAGAGCTCTCCCAGCAACCATTATTACCAGCACCTCACCTGGCCCCAAGACTTGTTGTTCAGATAAAGAGTCCAAGTTCTATTGGGGCCATTAGTTTGAAAATCCAAATCCCAGCCAAGCAATCAATGCTCCAGACTGCATGATGTGTGTAGAAAGGCTGCCTCCTGGTGGTAAAACTGAAAGGACCCTGAACCAAGTACCTTAAATGGCTTCAGGGTCCCCTTCCTAAGACAACAATATCTAAATATTCTTTTGCAATTTTTTTATTGCTGATTTCATTCTTGAGAATATACACATCAAAACATAAACCAATTCAACAGTGTCTATACATGCAATGTAAGTTGGATAATCATCCTCACTTTCTTTTTCTGTATTGTCCCCCCTTCCTAACATGAACTAACTTTGAGTTATTGTCAGATTGATCCCATATAGACACCTCTTAAAAGAGCACAAAGCCCAAGACAGGTTGTCTTTACTAGTGAAGTTAAACAAATATTTGGTTTTAAGATTATATCAGCAAATATTTTTTATTTCAACTTTTAGGAT
>NW_022103906.1:32694236-32695302 GCF_000313985.2 Echinops telfairi
TTGAGTGGAGGCCCAATGTCCTTCTGCTACCTTAATACTAAACCTATAAATTTGCCTATTAACTGAGACATTCCATGAAGCCATTACTCTAAATCTCCAAACCAAGAAACCAGATCTCATGGAGTGTTTGTTTTCCACGGGCAGCTCCGACGGCTCCTCCTCGTGTTCTCTATACTCGGTTTTGATCCGGTATTTATGCAGCTGTGGATGTTCTCTATCACACACCTTTTGCCGAGTGAACTGTTTACAAGTGTACTACTGCTGGTGGTACAGTGGGCTGTGCAGGCAGCTGCTAACGCCAAGGTTAGTGGCTCAAACCCACCAGCGGCTCTGTGGGGAAAAAGGAGGCTGTCTACTCCTGGAAAGATTTAAAGTCCGGAGAGTCCGGAGGCAGCCCTCCTCTGCCCCATCTGGTTGCTATCAGTCAGAATAGACTCCAGGGCGGGGAGTGTAGAGTGTGACCCCTGATTGACCACGGTTATAATAAACTGCCCTGCAGTTCCTTAATCACTGTGCTTTCTCCAGCATCACACTGTGCTCTATGCCTCCTCCTTCTTGCTCCTGGTAAATACTAATGAAGTTTTTCCTCTATCCACTTACCTTTCCTCATCATTTTACGTTCACTTGTTGTGTGCCTTCAGTTGGTCCCAGCCCCGCACAGACCCGAGGAACAATAGATCAAAGCGGGGCCCAGTCCTGCCCCATCCTCCCACGGTCCCACTGTGTGAGTTCATGGTGGCAACCAGTGTGCAAATCCACATGGTTGGGGTCTTCCTCTTTTTCTCAGACCCTGCACTTTTTCAAGCATGATGTGCTTCTCCAGGGAGTGGTCTCTCCTGACCATATGTCCAGAGTGTGAAAACCAAGTCTCCGTCTCCTGTCTCCTTACCTAGTCTAAAGGGCACTCTGAGTGGAGGTCTCCCACAACGGATTTGTCTGTCCTTTCAGCACCCATGGTATTCTCAATATTCTGTGTCAAAACCACAATGCAGACTGAGGTAGTTAGTTTATTGTGGCAACTGGCTGATAAACTCCTGTGGGGTTAATTGAAGGATGGAGGGATAAA
>NW_022103906.1:32696028-32697459 GCF_000313985.2 Echinops telfairi
CTTTCATGAGCATTGATTATGAATGCATGCAAGACAAAATCCTTGGCAATTTCCGCCTTTTCTCCATTTCCCATCATGTTGCCTACTCGTCCGTTGGGCAGATTGGGGACTTCTTCACATTGAGTCCTCATCCATACTGAAGGCTGCCATCTTTGGTCATCATGAGCAACTCCTCACGCCCTCCTTGCTTTCACAAGCAAGGTTATGCCATCTGCATTTTGAAGTTGTTGAGAAGCTTTCCCCCAATCCTGACACTTCATTCTTTTCATATAATCCAGCTTCTCCGATGATTTGCTCAGCAAAGACATTGATAAGGTCTGGTGAGAGGATAGAACCCTGGCACACACCTTTCCTGATTTTAAACCTTGTAGTACTCCCATGTTCATCTGACTCCTGATTCAAGTCCAAGTTCTGCATGATCACAATGAATTTTTCTGGAATTCTCATTCTTCTCATAGTTATCCATAGTTTGTTAGAATCCACACAGTCAAATACTTTTGCATGGTCAATGAAACACAAGTAAATCTATCTGGTATTCTCTGTATTAGCCAAGATCCTTCTGACATCACCAATGATATTTCTTGTTCCATGTCCTCTTCTGAATATACCGCAGCAACTGTTGTCAGATAATCTATTATTATAGCATGATCTGTTTCTCCCCTTCAAGTCTACCAGTGTAGGTTTTATAAAAGTCCCCTGATATCGTTTGTATATATATTTATGATTGTTAACTCCTTTTGATTTATTAACACTTTAATCACTATATAATGTCTGTGTTACTGCAGGTAGACTAGAAAAACAAATTCATAGACACTCATAAGTGTAGAAGAAAGAGCTTTATGTACGAGATTAATTAAATATTGGGAAAACATCCCAGGCCAGGCAAGATCAAGTCCATAAGTCTGATATTTGTCCATATAAATGATACCAATCTATAAAGTTCTCTTCAGACTCACGAAATACATGCAATGACGCCGAATACAGGAAGATCACATGCCAGTGGGTGAGAAGTCTTGTGGATTCAGTGGCATTGTAAGCATCTCAACACTGGTGGGGGTCCCCATGTGGCTCATCCAGATCCCAGGCCTCTGGCTACATCAACATAACTCCATCAGTTTTGTCATCCACAATGTCTCCCAGGGAGTGAGCCTGTGTCCCGCCTCCAGCGAGCTCTTTATCTCCTTAGCACCTCCAAATGAGATCATGAAGCTGCGATCTAATTGACAGCCTAAACTCCACCCCTTCACTCCCAATCCTCTCAAATTGACAACAAATTATGTAACCAGCACAATGTCCATTTCTATCTCTTCTGACAGGTTGTGTCTTAAAGTATACTTTGTCTGATATTAAGATTAATGACCCAACTTTCTTTAGTCATTCTTCACGTGGAAGATCCCCCTTGTAGTATTAAGTTAAATTTGGAGGGGGGGG
>NW_022103906.1:32697579-32698549 GCF_000313985.2 Echinops telfairi
ACATAGAGGGAAATTATTACGATGAAAAATATTAGAGAGCTCTATATTGCTGACCCACGCCTATATACCTTTTGGGGGCGTGCCAGCCAACTAATTACATACATCACAGGGAGGGGCTGCACAATAGGTTACACAGCAATGAGAACATGCAATAGGAAGAGGAGGGATTGAGGTATCCAAGATGGGCGGATCCCAGATTCAGGATGGCAGCCTAACTTCGGATGTCACAGAGCCGGTTCGGCCTGTTCCTGGCCCAACTAATAGAGACCATTATCAGTAGGATGCGAACTCCACCCACAGGAGCCTGTCCATTGTCCCCAGGAGCAGGGAGCAGGCCCAGTGCAGTCTGGCAACTGATCACCCTCAGGGAAGGGAATGCCTGCATATCTGACCTCCCCCGCCCCCCCCTCTCATTCACATTTAACCTATTTGTGCTATTGGGTTTAGGGTATGAAGACCACATGTAAAGATCGCATTACAAGCAAAGGAAAAGCAAGAAATTGCCAGATACAGAGAAGCTTAGAGAGAAAATAACCTTCCCGAGAGTAAGCGTAAAGCACAGTCTACTGGTGTCCTGACCTTGCTATCCTGATATCCAAAGCTGTACAATTAATTATTTTTAAGCCATGTTCTTTGTTGTATTTTGTTATGATAACCCATGAAAAGTAAAAAAAATTTTCCAAGGGTTTCAGTCTCAATAGTCCAGCCTGGAAACCTCACAGAAAAATAATTTGAATTTCCCATTCCTTCCCAGTTCCCATTGATAGAGTATATACTTCTTGTATATAAAATGAGTGGTTTTCTTGAGAAAAAAAAATTTTAAGTGTTTTCTCCAAATAAAAGAGAAACACCAAACAGAAAGAGACAGAAAGCAAAGATAATACTCACAATCTATGAAGACACGTTTTTTCTGATTTTCATGAGGGGAAAAAAGGTTGCTGTTTTGTAAGTGGGTTGAAGGAAGGTCCTA
>NW_022103906.1:32699134-32702512 GCF_000313985.2 Echinops telfairi
CTATTTTCTCTTGATAAAATGTTCAACGTATTTGAGACAAAGTCTTGGCACCTTTTCACCTAAGGAGCGCTCTGGCTATAACTTGTTCTTCTCCCAGTTCATAGTATTTTCAACATTCTCCCCAGCACCACAATTCAAGTGCATCAGTTCTTTTTGGTCTTCCTTATGCAGTCCTTATTCCAACTTTCAAATGCATATGAGATGACTGAAAACACCTCGACTTGGGGCAGGTCCACCTTCCTCCTTGCTCTTCAACATTTTAGAGGTCTTGTGCAACATATCTGCCGCAATCAATGTCATTTGACTTTTTGACTGCTGATTCCATGCATATGGATGGTGTATCCCGGCAAGATGAACTCCTTGATAACCTCAATCTTTTCTCCACCTGCCATGACGATATCTATCGGTCTAGTTGTGGAGACGTGGCCTTATTTGAATCGAGTGGCAATCCATACTCACGCTGCAGTCCTTGACCTTCATCAGCAGGTGTTTCAAGTTCTCAGCGCTTTCATCCAAAAAAGTCGTGTCACATACATGTCAAAAGTTGTTAAAAAGCCTTCCTCTCAGCCCGATGCCATGTTACTCTTCATCTTGTACTGCTCTTGCCTTTTTTGCTCAGCAAACAAATTGAATAATTCTGGCCAAAGGGTTCAATCCTGGTTCACACCTTCCTGATGTTAAACTACAGAGTGTTCCTGAGGTCTGTTCAAACAACTTCCTCTTGTCACATATCCAGACTGTGCATGAGCATAATGGATTTCCACTCTGGTTAATGGTACCCTTTAGAGTTCGTTATCATCCACACAGATGGATGTCTCTGCATAGTCAATATTCATGCACATGTATAATTGGCTTATTTCTAGTTCTTTCCTTGATTTCTTCCTTTCATTTTAAAATAGTGGACACTATTATACTACTGGAATTTACTTTGTTTTAAGGTATACAAGAAGTATTATATGAGTTGGGCTTTTGTTAACAAAATATCCTAGTAATTTTTAGGAATAGGCAAATTTTTCAAAAGATGAAGGATTTTCCAGAGATCAGATCCAAATTTCTAGTTCAAGGCTCTAGACAGTATCCTCATTTGTTATAAAATGTTCCAGGAGTACTTTCAATATATCCAAAGGCTTACCAAAATCAGCTTATCTATTTTATGAAGTTTATCTACGATATAACTCTAAATGTTAATTTTATTATTTAATTTATTAAAATGTGATCAATTCAACTCAATGTCTATAAGCAAGTATTTCTTGAACACCTGGCAGGCAGGCATCAAATCCTATCCAAGGACCTAGATCCTTTAAGTAGCAATGCTGGTTATACATAGGAAAATATAACTGACCATTAAAGTTTGATGACTATGTTTTGTTAGAATATAGAACATAGAGGGAAATTATTACGATGAAAAATATTAAGACCTATCTTAAAGTTAATGTCTAAAACCCCAGTACCAAACCTACGATTCTAACTCAGAGAAATCTTATAGGAGAGAGTAAAACTGCCCCTTTTTCCAAGACTTGAACTGGCTCCAGGGCTCCTGTGTCCTGTCTTTCCTTGTGTGCTTATTATGCAACTCGCTGAGTTTGTCTTCTGTTTATCTTCTGTTCAGGGTAACTCTGGATGAGGGATATATGTGTTAAGGCAAGTTTTGCGAATTGCAAGCAATTAAAGAAATAGGGAGACACCCTGACTCTCCCTATACGTAAGCAGTTTTAAACTCTTGAGCAAAATGGGGAATCGACGTGTATTCATTTTTTTCTGGACTCAGCACATTCTGATAGTATGAAGAATCGCTGCGGCGTGGGGCAGCCAGTTGCTTGAAACGAAGTCCTTTGGACTGAGCGTGGGTCTTCCTCTCCACTCAGGGAGCTCACACGTGCTGTTGTGCTAAAGAGGATGCAGGAACGTCCACTAGATGGCGCGCGAACACATGTAAATGGTCTACACTCTTGGCAAAGGGATTTTTAGCATTAATGACACTATCCTGGATATGAAATAATACAAGGCCTATTGATTCCTCACATAGACATTTCCGTATCTATCAGAAAAATCACCTTCTGTAATCCTACACTCACTCTGTTTTTAAAAGTCAGCTAGAATCAGAAGACCCTTAACAAACAAACAAAACAATAAGAACAAGGGAGACTGGAGCCTAGAACCCAAAGCCCATCTGTAGACAATGGGACATCCCCCCACAGAGGGGTCACAGGGAAGGGATGAGTCAACCGATGAAACACACAGTAATCCTCTGGTTCCTTGAGGCTTCCTCACCCCCAGCACCATGACCCAGTGATGCCTCTCACTTCGGACTAGACCGCTTGTACACAGGTGTAGGTAAGAGATAGAGCTCATGTCACACGCCACCCAGGTGCAGGAATGGGAGAGAGATACCAGATGGAAAGGTTGAAGGGGGGGCGAGGAGAAGAAGGCGGAACCGATCACAATGATGGACACACAACCACACACACTGCTCCAGGAGAAAGAACAATGGAATCCGTGGGGGAGGGAGACAGTGGTCGGTGTGAGACATGAAAATAATAATTTATAATCTATCAAGGGGTCATGAGGGTGGGGGAAGGGGGGAAAAAGAGGAGCTGATACCAAGGGCTCAATAGAAAAATAACTGTCTAGAAAAGAATGATGGCAACATATGTACAAATATGCCTGATACAATTGATATATGGCTACATCATTGTTGTGTATTACAATACGCATTGTAAGAGCCTTCGATAAAATGATTAAAAAAATTTTTTTTAATCAGCTAGAAAGAAATGCCCAAGATCTTGTTTTCCTTAACATTGAATTGTGCTTCTGACAGGAAGTAGACGAGTTGTGTGGTTTCCGATTAATCACTATGTCTTTTAATTTATCTGAAATTTAGAAAAATTATTTTTAGATAAGTGACAGTGATGCATAGCACTTTTGCTGTGTAGTAGACAGAATGACTCCTGGATTTAGAGTTTGAAAAGGAAGTTTTACGACATTTTGTGGTGTGACATTAGCCAGTTCGTGATGTCTTAGCTTTTACACCTAAGTTGTCTATATTACTCCTCTTACTGATTAGAAAACAACTACTAAGAAGTTTGAGGTTTTTTTCTTTTTATCATATCGCTATTCAGGCTGAAATATTTTCCACAGCTAAGACATTTGGAATATATAATTAAATTTTCAAAAAATGAAAAGGGAAAGGAAATAAATAACTACACATTATCAAAGTTTTCATGATGAATGAGAATTCAGGATACTGTGATGACTACTCTTTTTTGTGTTTAAAATGTTTCGTAGTAAAAGGTCAAAAGAATTATTTGCATTACATCCTTATTGTTGTACGGATGAAGGAAGATGTGCATGTATTGCTTACCTAGTCTGGCTTCGGCT
>NW_022103906.1:32704610-32705471 GCF_000313985.2 Echinops telfairi
GCAGCTGTCTGCTTAACTTCTGAAAAACTGTGTGCTTAACCCCTTACCCCAGGTGGTGACCACCAGGATGTCACATGTGCAATAGCCCAAGGACAAACTTCCCAATTCCTCTTTTCTCTGGTAACAAATGGCTTTATGCGTTTTCATAGGACAGTCCTAAGGAGTGCACTATTTATTTTAATTGCTATAACTAGGCCTTCTAAAATAAATGTTGGTGCAATATACATTTTATTTCTGGATGATAAATTATAGAAAAAACATCGACCGAAACACAGGTATCAAGCTTTATTGGGAAGTGAAGCCTCTGGACTACTCCAAAAATGGTGAGTGTAGCACCCATACTAATGAGGCAGGGACAGACACACCCTCGGGGCTGGAGACCAGTAAGTAGGGGTGGAGACTGGTAACTAGGGTGAAGACTGGTAACTAAGATGGAGACTTGTAACTAAGGGTAGAGACTGGTAACTAGGGGTGGAGACCGGTAACTAGGGGTGGAAGAGCACCGGGTAGCCTCCTGATTGGCAGGTTTGAATGAGGCTGGGTGGCGTAGCTTTGGGCATGTGGGAAGGTGGGGGTTGAGAGAATCTGTGAGCAAGAATCGTGGGAGGGAGGTACTTAAATTGGCTAGGTGCTTTCTTACATTAATCCTGCCTACTAATCCTGCCGTTTGGTAATAGAAACAGGACCTCATCTGTAGCTGCTTCCTGCTGGACAGGGGCGGCTAAGGGCTTATAGCTGTTCTGTTTGGGCAGGCTTGGGTCCGGTGAGCACTTTAGAGGTTGGAACCCAGCCATGTACAGTTCTGTGTAGGTTTGATTGGTGAAGGCACACATGCGTTCCTGCAAAAAGTTTTGAAAATAG
>NW_022103906.1:32706668-32719586 GCF_000313985.2 Echinops telfairi
AGGGGCTGCAATTGCTCTTTTGCATCTATAGGACTCAGATTTATATTTTTGTATGGTGTTGTCCATGTCTTGTTCATCTAGGAAAGTTATGTCTTACGTGATAAAGATTGGGCTGCAAAGTCCTGTCCAGTTAGCCCATAGATATCTGAAAACAAATGTGTTACATCGGAAAAATATTCTAGGTGAGATATATTGAGCCTCATTATTTGGCCAAAGGAGTGTCTGACTACAAGAGTCAGTAGAGATATTACCTATGGGTTGTAACCCTTTTGGGGCCAGTACGCAGATAGGGTCTTGATTGGAAAAGAGAAGTACTTCAGTGGCTACTGGTCCAATGGTAGGGGATGCTTTCATTGTCTTGGTTATGTTGGGTGTTACCCATGAAGATGGAATGGGAGATGCTGGATATTTGATTTGTCAGGGGGCGAGGCATAACCAACACTGTGTGGTAAGCATTGTTTGGTTAAGAAATTGGTGGGTGGTGGTAAAGGGAGATGCAATTAATGCCTGGGAGTCAGATTGTTGTGCTATTTGTCTGAGTTTGGCTGACGTTAAGGTTTGCATCATAGTGATTAACTCTGCTTTTGGAGAGGTTATGTTACTGGAAGAGAGTGTGCTTCAACTGTATTTGAGGAACCAGCTATAGCATAGCCGCCTGGTATACACCCTTGGAGATGAGAGTTGAGCTTACATCTATGAACCAGATGTAGACTGGGTTGAGTAGGGGTGATGCAGAGATGTGAGGTAGCGGACTGGCAAAGAGATCAAGGGTTTGTTGACATAACACAGTGGGTGACTAGGTTGTGTAAACAATGAGAGGACCTATATGGGTGCCTTGGTCAAAGGTAATTTTTGAGCTTTATTGGGCTAGGAAAGCAGCTGCTACCAGGGCCTGTAGGCAGGGGAACTATCCCCTAAGAGTTGAATCTAGATGTTTAGATAGCAGAAGTCTAGATGTTTAGATAGCAGGAATCTAGATGTTTAGATGCTTAGATAGCAGGAGCGAAGGAAGGTTCTTTTTCCTAGCCTAAAAATCCCACAGCCATACCATAAGTCATATATAGAGTGAAGGGGAAAGTTAGATGGGGGAGAAAAAGAGCAGGAGCTGAGAGTAGGGCAGATTGAAGTGTTTTATATGCCTTAATATGTTGTTGAAAAATGAACAGAGATGCAGAGGAACGAGAAACACACGGAATGAATCTGTAAAAAAGCAGAGGGCTGCAGCTCACTCAGGCACGTAGCAAGGAACTGAGCTGTGCCCTCTCTATTTATTCGTGTTCAAGCTTAGGAATACGTGACTGGTTACATTTACTCAACATGATCCGTTTGCACAACACGCTGAACCAAATGTGCATCCTTAAAGTCTTGATTTGTATCCAGGTTCTAGCTATAGTCTGGCTACATTTCCCCCTTTTATAGCATCCAGATGAAGAGAAAACACTGCAAAGGCAGCATTTCTCCTGTCTATGGTTCTTTATTTGTCGAGGATTTTTTCAGCAGACTATATAAAAGACAAAACAGAGTAAAAGCAACCCTGCAAAAGAGTCAAATATAGCTTTAAGAGAGGGAATGGGGTTAAGTTGATGGAGACTTTGCAAAAAACTGTCAGACACTTCAGTGCCATCAATCTGTTTTATTTGTTTTTTATAAGTATCCTGTATATGACATTGTAATTGCAAAATATCCTGTTTTGGATTGTCATAATTCAATAGATGTCTTTTAACACAATACCAAGGAAACAGAGTATCATTGTAAATCACAGGAGTAACACTTATGGAGGTATGATTCCAATCATATTGTAATTTAATTTTTTGCATAATACTATTAATCTGGTCTCCCAAAAGAATAACTGTTTGAGATAAATCAGCCAATTGTTCATGAATTTGCTGATCAATATGTTGTTGAGTGGACCACAAAACCTCAGAATTTTGATGCCAATCATCTACGAAAGTAGCGGTTTGTACAGACTGATGTAAAGCTAATCCTGCGGTAGTAGCAGTAGCAGTAACCGCGATAATTCCTAAGATTGCAGCTATTAAGATTCCCCCAAATCGCTTTGATCTTCTCAAAAGTCGTTTAGCCAATTTGTCAATTCAAGCTAAAGTAGCAGAACTTTGCCATTGCCGAGACAATTGAGTAGGAATCAGTATTCCTACTCTACCTCTCAAAATATGTATGCTTTTACTGCTAAGATTCAAAGAAATAGAAGAATTGAAACAAGTAAAATAAGAACAATTATTACAATTAATTTCTCCAGAGGAGTGATTCCAATGGACAGATCCTTTCATGAAAAGATATGGCAAACGCACACAAGCTTGGACATATCGGGTTGTATTAATGGTGAAAGACAAGGTGTGATTTCCTGTATGATTAGTACTGTTGCCAATCCATCCTCTAATAGGGAACAAGGCAGCGCCTATTTTCCATAAGTGAGTTTGGAAGGGTTTTCCCATCATATGAGGGTTGGGAGGAGAAAATCCTCCTCCATGCCAAAAACTAGGCTCCAGTGCCTGCGTGTCAACTGTGTGGTTCTGAGAATGCCATTGAAGGTCAGCTGCACTAGATTTGACCCAAGCGGAACCTGCAGGCCTCCAATCAATGACAAGTCCTTGGGAATTATTCACTAGCACTCGGACCTGTTCTCCTCTGAAAGTACTCCAATGGACCCCTTCAGATAAATGCAAATAGGTTGGTGATTGACTTGGGGGCAACGGAGGCAAAGAAAAATTTCCTGTTATATTTAAATTGGAAAGCCCTTGAGCACTTAAAATTAGTAATATCGTGGCTTGTTCTTTTCTCCTGAATTTTTGATGATAGACAGCCAGGCCTGATATTTAATTTTAAACAATATTCTCCATGTGCAATACATATAGGAAGTCCTTCAACCCGAGTTTCATAGGATGTAATAATGGTGCCTTCTTCATTTGCTCGAAATGGTTCTTGATCGTCTAAAGGCCCAGGCATCCAAGAGGATTCATTAATATAAATTGGAACAGTAGGATCTGTCCAAAAGACTCCTCTATTCAAGGGTGGGTTAGGATATAGGTCCAATAAATAAAATTCTCAGCATTTACCTGAGTAGTCAAAACAGCCATCATAGCTAAAAACAAATGAGAAGTATCATCCTTAAAGATGGCTCTCTCAGCAATAGCAGTAAAAGGACCAGTTCCAGTCAATTGATCAAAAGTTGATCCTGGTGGCAGCCTACAACAATTGATCTGAGCCTGTTTCTCCACTTTCTCATGCCACCAAGCTTTAAATTGTATATACTGGCCAGAGGTTAGCACTGTTTTGACTAAAATATCCCAATCTGAGGGAATCATAATATTGTCAGTAACATAAGAGTGTAAGAGTCCCAGAACGTAGGGTGACTGTGCCCCATAAGAGTGTACAGCTTCCTTTAAAGTTTTCAAAATCTTAAACTCATGCCCTTCATGATCACATTGCACCCATCCATTAGGATGTTGAGCATCAGCAGCCATATGAGTTCTGATAACAGGGAAAAGAGCAGCTATAGACATGGGAGAGGGTAAAGAAGTCTCAATAACTCACATAATAATTTCAATCTCTCAGCTGGAATTCGAGGCATAGCATTAATCTCATTGGGACATGCTGGATGCTTTTCTTCAAAATAAGGGACTGTCAGTTCTCCAATGGTCTTTCCAGAATCTAACTGAAGACATTCGGCTATTTTATTTACTTGACAAACCAAATACTTTAATTCCTTAGTTATGGGAAACTTATCCTCCTCTTCAGAGGAAGAATCTGAGGAAGAAGAAGATCCAACTTCAAGCCTGTCATAAACTCTGTCATCTATGGGCTTACTAGATGGATCCATATCAGCAGCATCTGTAACGTTTTCACAAGCAGGGTTTCTTTTTCACTTCCAGTATCTGATTGAAATGATTTTAAGCAATATTAACTGAAGACATTAATGCCCAAACATCATGATCAATGGTTTCACCCCTTTGATGTGCCCTTTGCAAATCATGAGTCACCTGTTTCCCTACTTTGGCATTTAATTGATTCTTGTTTTCAGGGTGAAATCAATAGCAATGCTTATGTACACAAGCAAAAAGTTTCTTAAAAGTCCAAGATGGGACTTCTACCCCAGTTGTCTTTAATATAACTTTCAAAACTTCACTATATTGTTTCTCTGAAGATACAGAATTTCCCATGTCTCTACTTTTTGCCAAGGTCAACTGCAGTATTCACATAACTTACCACCCTTGGTTGCGTGAGTCCTTCAGATGTCCCTTCAGGTCCCTGTTCATGACGCCAAATGTTGTTGAAAATGAACGGAGATGCAGAAGAACGAGAAGCACATGGAATGAATCTGTGAAAAAGCAGAGGGCTACAGCTCACAAACGCATGTAGCAAGGAACTGAGCTGTGTCCTCTATTTGTGTTCAAGTTTAGGAATACGTAACTGGTTACATTTACTCAAATTGTTTTTAAGTCTAAAAAATTACTTTCTCAAAACTACATTATCTAAGAAAACAAGTCATCTGGTGCTGTAAAGATACAATCTATAAAGTCAAGAACAAGGACCAAACAAACTCCAGGAATCACACACACACAAGGAATGTTTGCATTTCCTTGAGAATCAACATGATCCGTTTGCAGAACACGCTGACCGAATGGGCATCCTTAAAGCCTTGATTTGTATCCACGTTCTAGCCATAGTCCAGCTACATTATTAATAGATGTTGCTGGGTCTAGGAGGTTCAGTGAGATCCTCCTCTGCAGCTTCATAGAGGGATTTAGCTAATATGCTAAAATTGGGAATCCACAGTCTGAGGTAGCCCACGAAACCTAGAAAGGAGAGTATTACAGCTTTTGTAGAGTGGTTTTCTATCTACTGTCATCTCTCTGGAGTGTTTTGTGAGTCGGATCCCAGGTTGATGACAGAGAGGAGAGAAAGTTGGACATTGATGGAGCTGCCTTTGGCTGGCTTTAATAACTGGCAGAATAGGTGTTTTGTAGGGTGAGTGGTGGGCCTTAACAGGCCTACCTTGAGTAACTTTGAGATTGAGGATTTAAGGCCCTTCGGGTGTCATAGAGCTATAGGATATTGAGGAACATCAGGAAATGTCTATGGGCCCTTTAATCTGATGTAAACAGGTTGGTGCTACATAGCAATAGAGGGTTGCGTGACATCACAAACATGTGGGTTAACTAGGACAAGTGATAAAGAAGGGGAAGTGGTGGGGGGTATTAGAGTTATTTGGGGAGGAGATGGAGAGAAGGCAAGTGTCGCTTATGCCTTGTAAAAGAAGCAAGTTGGGAGGCCAGGAAGCCCCAGTAAATGAAAAGTTACTGTTTTGAATTTAGCAAGAATATCTGCCTAGTAGGAGAATGGGGCATTGTAGAATGACTAAAACTGGTGTGAGAATTGTACATTATAAAAGCTACATAAGAGTGGCCATATAATGAGGGATTGTGAGATTATATCAGAGATTCCTACAACAGTGGTGGAGGGTTGGGAAGTCCATCCTGAATATTCAGGTAGTGTTGAATAAGTGACCCTCATGTCCAAAAGGAAAGAAATGGACTTATCTGAGACGATGATCATTACTCTGGGCTTGTGATGGGTGATGAATGATCTTTGTGGGGGCCATTGACACTGGGCACCGTCAATCCTCTATGGCCAGGCCTAGAAGCCCTGACAAGGAGGCATCTTGAGCCTCTGACTCCAGAGGTATTATGGAAGAGACTGTCCTTCCTGCCCTCTGTCAGAAAGAGCAATCAATTTCCCAGCATCCTCTTGCTTGCACTGTGGGCACAGTTTTGGCAGGAGATGGATTGGGGCATTCGCATGCCCAATGTCGCATCTGGGAACATTTGAAGCAGTGCCTGGGTGGCTTACCCAATCATGGCCCATTGTTAGTTTGGATCCATCCACTTTGCTCAGAAGGGCATTAGCTTGCATCTGATATTTAGCTTTGTCCCTTTCTAGTCCATCTACTTTTTCTTCTTTATCATCCCTATTATCGAAAAGCTTAAAGGATGGTTTTAAAGGGTCTCATTGTCGAATTTAAGGACCTTCCTCAAATTTTAAGGTTTTTCTTAATGTCAGGAGTTGATTGCGAGATAAAGTGTGAATGAAATAACGTAGTGTCACCTAGAGTTGAGGGATGAACTCATAGAAAGCTTCCAAGAGGAGAGGTAAAAAACTGGGCAGGATTTCCTTTTGGGACTTGAAAGATTTCTCTAACCTTGTGCTGTCTTTTGTAAGTCCTCAATGAGGTGCATAGCCATGTCATCTCGGAGAGTGCAGTCCCCATGACTGAGTTGATAATTCCAGTTAGGGTCTGGACAGGGAACTGCATTGGAGACCATGAGTTTATTCTGTTTCTGGGCATGAATTTCATGACCTGTCACCTGGGCCATTACCCGGACTCTCTCCCTGTCTTTGGGGAATAGGGTAGTTGTAAGAATAATATAAATGTCATGCCAGGTAAACTCATAAGACTGAGTGAGATAACTGAATGCTTTAATGTGTCTGGGTCAGAGGAAAAGGGTCCCAGTCCTTTTTTATGTTTTTGTTTTGAGAACCAATAGTTCAGAAAGAGAAAAAGGGATAACAAGTCCCTTAGTCCCTGCCACTTCACGGAGAGGAAGAAGGTGACCAGGGTCTGAAGGTGGAATCTCTGGGTATATGGAAGAGGCTTTAGAGCAGGGAAGGGCTGAGCATAAATGGGTGTGGTGGAGAAAATGGTGGCATCAGGGAGGGGTAAGATAGCATAGAAGATGGCCACAGCATGAGGGAAGATGCTGAACAAGAGGAAGGGAAAGGGGACAATAGAGGGTACAAAAGTGGAGAAGATGGCAAATAATGAAAATGGTGGGTTGGACGGGGAAGGAGACAATGGAGGAAAAGATGGCGGGCCTGTGGGGGTAGGGTGGAAGGAGCCAGATGGGCCAAAGATGAGACTAGAGAAGGATTATATAATGGGGACTTGGGCGGCCAAAATGATGGAGCACATGAAGGAGAAGGAGGAGGAACAAGAGGGGGAGGAGGGTCGGTAGACACGGGTGTGGGCAGTGAAGGCATTTTGAGACAAATCAAAGGAAGATTGTCTGGGAAAGGAGGCTTCTCCTGAGCCAGCAGGAGTTGGGATATGGGGCAGTTTGACATAGAAAGGGTGATAAGAGAGGTGGAAAAAAGCCTCTACATAGGGAACTTCTAGTTACTTGTCATTATGTTGACAAAAATAATCAAGGTCCCAGGGGACATTAAATAGAAGAGCCATTTTCTGCCCATTTTGAGTCATTATCTACTTTATATTGAGGCCAAATCTGATTGCAGAAAAGAATTAGGTATTTAGGCATTGTGTTATGTAGTACTCTAGAGAAATAAATCCAGGGACACTCATGTGTATACTAAAGAGCTTTATATAAAGAGTAATTGCATGTTAAGAAAACATCGTATCCTAGTCCAGATCAAGTCCTTATGTCCAATATGAGCCCACATGATGGATACCACTCTGTAAATTCCTCTTCAGACTCACATAGCACATGCAATGACACAGAATGCAGGACAATCACAGGCCAGTAGTGGCTAGTCTTGTGGATCCAGTAATGGTGGAAGCATCTCAGCACTGCTGTGGGTTCCCATGTGGCTCCTCCAGCTCCAGGGCTCTGACTCTGTCAGTGTAGCCCCATGTAGCTTTCCAAGAGGAATGTTTTGCAGGGAGAGAGAGTGTATCTGGCCTCTAGTTAGCTATTTATCTCTCTAGCACCTCCAAATGAGGTCATGAAACTACGACCTGATTGAAAGACTAAACTCCACCCCTTCACTTGTAATGGTCTCAAGTTGACATCAGATTATATAGCTACCACAGGCTTAATATTTGGGTATAGACCCAGAAGCTTAAGATTAGCAAGCATGCACCCCCAAGGGGAATTTCAGGGTGGCCTAGACTGGGTACTTCCCATGGTGGGGGAAGGGTGGTTTGAGTGAAATTTGAGTTCCCCAGGAGAAAGATGGTCACAAGGGGAATCCCTGTTAAGTCCATAAGAATCTGGATCCCATGAAGGGAATAGAGAGAAGGAAACAGGTCAGGAGGGTGTCTCCACTCTGAGTGAAATCAAAACCTAAGGTATGAAGAGTCAAGATGTGATCTTTCTGAAAGGTCATATAGAAACAGTGATGAAATCAAGTAAGGGAACCCAAATAAACCCTCACCTAGAATCAGCCAGTGTATAGATGCAGTCTGTAATGGCAAGTGGAGAAGGTCCCTGGAAGATACCCTCTTCGGCAGGTCAAGGAGGGAGTGGGTGGGAAGCTAATCATCCAAAGAGAGGGTCGTTGTGATCCTGAGACTGTACCTTCTGGGTTTCAGCACCAAATAATAGAAGAAGAAAAAACAAGCTGGAGGAGGAGGAGTCAAGATGGAGTACAAGTAGAATCACTTGCCTGGCTCTTCTGCTGTCAGACCAGAAAATTAAGAGGTAAGGAGGCCAATATGGGGAGGTGGGGTGCTGAAAATAAATTCAGAGTACAAGGGTCAGGTTCAGTGCTCTCCTTTTGATTTTCACCCACAAAGTGATTTGAAAACTTGCTAAAATGCCATAAGTTCACTGTGTCTGCCTGCGGGCTCCACTAACCCCTCCCTAGGTCCAGCAGGATACCTTCTGCCACACTTTCCTGCACCCTAGTCCTGCAGTGAACTGTAATTTCCCCACATTGCTGTCTAAAAGTGGTCATAATCCCAGGCTCGAAGTGTCTCTGAGAGCTAGCCACAAGACCTCACACCAGAGTTCCTCACTCTGCTAGCTACCTTGCACCTGAAATGTAGGGCTTTGCCAGGAGTTGAGTGATTACATATGCTATCCTCTTCCCGCCTCTTCTTAGCTCCACACCTGCCAGCGTGGGTATTGATAGATAATTAGACAATAATTTGCAACACTTGAAGAGCCGCTGAGATATTTACCTGTGACAGAATGCAGTTCTACAGAGCACATATGGCAGTGACTACAGAATAAATCCAGGAGTGACACAGGTGGGCAACTGTGGATGAATTCAGATTCACTCAGCCCAAAACCCACTCCACTAAGCTGGTCCCCCTTCCCTAGGGGACAGTATGACACCAAGGCATCCCAAAAGCCCATTATAAAAAAGGGGGTGGAATTTTTTCTAAAAACACTTCAAATTCTAGGCTGTGGTCCTTTGTGTTACTTAGAATGTAAGCCTGCAGAACTCTGTCCATTAGCATCCATTAACATAACAAGGTAGCCAGAACTCTAATCTACAGAGCACAGCCTATGATTTTTAACATAATAAAATCGGAAAAGCCAACAGGCCTTACCAGTTTTTAGTTCTAGAGTGTCTTTGAAAGGCTGAAAATTGTGGCCTGACAGTTCAGACCAGACTCACTCCCACCCTGCAGGTCTGCCCCAACCCAGACCAGTGGCACACCGACACTCACTAGCCGCCTCCCAGACTCTGAGGCTCCCCACCACCACTGACCACTGAGTCACCACTGCACCCTGCCTACATAGCAGTCTGACCCACCACCATTGTGGGCCACAAGAAGTCCTCGGAAACACTCTTAACAGTCACACAGAGAAAGAGGTCAGGGCCTCTTGGTCCTCCAGAAACATGGAACCTAGTTCTTCCAAAATGACATGCAAACAGCAACAAACTGCATCACCCTCAATAAGAAAACAAGTAAAACAACTGCAGAGTTAACGATGCTCATAGAAGAATCAGATAAGGATATGCCACAAAAGGAAATCTTCAGAAGACTGCTTGGAGTAATACAGGATATGAGGGAAGCAACGCAGAATAAGGATGCAATGATAGAGGAGATGAAGTCCACGATAGATGTGATGAAGCTCACTTTAAAAGGGCATAAAGTTCATGTACCAAAGGGAAATACAAGAGCTAACGGATAAGGTAACAAGCAAAACAGAAGATCGTGGATCTCACCAACAGAATAGAATAGGAGGATAATCGTCCCAGGCAGACTTCAACAAATGGGAAAGACAGTCAAACAAGATAATCAAAGGGGCAGAAGAGAACCTGAGATCAACGACAGATGCTATGAATAGGTACAATATTCGAATAATTGATCTCCCAGGACAAGACACACTGAAGAAATCAACAGCTAAATCAGTGAGGGAATTTCTGGAAGCAAACTTCCCCACCTTAATGAATGAGAATCAGACACTCATACAAGAAACAGAGAGGACACCAATTCGTCTAAACCCCAGGAAAATCTCACCAATGCATATAATAGTTAAATTATCCAACCTCAAGGAAAAAGAAAATTTTAAGAGCAGAAAGAGAACAAAAAGGCAGTCATATACAATGATGCTCAGCTAAAGATATACTCACACCTATCAGCAGATACCAGGAAGAGGAGAGCATGAAGTAACATTTTCTGAAAGCTGAAAGATAAAACCCCAGCCCAAGAATCCTCTACCCTGCCAAACTACCTATTAAAATAGATGGCAAGGTATGAGTCTTTTGTTAAAAGGAAAAACTCAAAGAACACCCCATAAGACACCCAACCCTGCAGAAAACCCTAGCTGACTGTGATCAGAAGACCAACATCCACCAAGCACAAGCAGGAAACTACCATATTTCCCAACTCCACCCAGAAAGCAATGTACTGATAACAATCACCAAGATAACATGGCCTCAGATGGAAAAGAAAGCAAAAATGAACCTCCTCACACAAACACAGCTCACTGATATGAAGGGAAACACCTAACACAAAAGGTACAAGATTACAGCAATAACTCCACAGATCATGATAATAACTTGGAATGTCAATGGCCTCAGCTGATCCATTAAAAGACAAAGGCTACTAGATTGACTCAGGAAAAAAATCCATCAATCTGTTGCCTGCAATAGACAGATCTTTCAGCTAGCAAAAAAAAAAAAAATTGGATAAAAGACTGGGGGAAAATATACCAAGCAAATAGCAACTAAAAAGAGCAGGGGTTGTAATCCTACTCTTCGACAAAATTGACCACAAGGTGTAAACCATAACAAGAGACAAGGAGGGGCTCTATGTAATGCTCAAAGTATCAGTAGACCAGAAAATGGTGACCATAATAAATATATATGTGCCTAACCAGAGACCTGTGAAATTCATCAAACTATTCCAAAGATAAAAAAAGAAACCGCACATTCAAAAATCATAGTAGGTGATTTTAATACACAGCTATCAGATAAAGATAGATTACTGGGAAATAAGCACAGCAGAAAGGCTAGAGAGTTAAACACTACAATTGGGCAACTGGACCTGATGTAAATTTATAGAGCTTGCCCTCCAAATTTAAAAAAATCACATTCTTTTCAAGTGCACATGGCTCATTTTTGAAAATAGACCACATGATGGGGCACAAGTTAAGCCTGAGTAATTTCAAAGATATAGCGGTTACTCAGACATCCCTTTGGATCACCACACCATAAAATTAGAGATAAATAAAAGGACAACTAGAAAAACAAGGGCAAACAATTGGAGGATGAATAATGATCTGTGTGAATCATGGGTACTGGCTGGTCTTAGTTAGGAGTTTAGGGAGTTTCTAGAAACTAATGAGAATGAGAATGCAACGTTCCAAAACTATGGGATATTACCAAAGCAGTTATCAGAGGTAGCTTGATAGCAATAAGTGCATAAATGAAAAAGGAAGAATGTGGTAGTTACATAGCTTTTGTGAATTTGAGACTTACCAGTGAAGGGGTGTTTAGTCTGTCAATCAGGTTGCAGCTTGATGACCTCATTTGGAGGCGCTAAGAAGATAAATAGCTCCGTAGAGGTGGGACACACGTTCACTCGCTGGGAGACATTGCAACTGACAAGACATATGGATCTATGAGCTGGAGAAACCACATGGAGACCCCTCCCCATACCCAGACTAACGTAAGAAAGAATTATGACTCATATGCTATCACAAAACCTCAGGAACTAGAGCAGAGACAACAGAACAACCCCTCCAGTAGCAAAAGAAAAGAATTAATCAAAATCAGGGCAACGTTTAATGAGTGCGAAGACAGAGAACATTGCTAAAAATGCAGCAAAAGGGTGATTCTCTGAAAGGATCAATAGAATCAACAGAGTGCTGGCATATATAACCAAGGAAAGAAAGGAGCAAACATTAATAGCCAGGATGAGGGATGATCGGGGAAATCACAACAGACCCAATGAGATTAAAAGCATAATCACAAAGTATTATGAAAATCTGTACTCTAATGAATTCAACAATGTGGGAGGCATAGACAAATACTTGGAAAAACAATCCTTTCTGAGATTATCCCAGATAGAGGTCAAGAACCTCAACAGATCAATACCAATAGAAGTAGATATGGTTAACAATGAACTACCAACAAAAAAAGCCCCTTCAGGACCAAACAGCTTTAAAGGAGAATTCTACCAAGCATTCAAGGAAGAGCTGGCACCAATCCTCCACAAATTATTCCAGAGCATAGAAAAAAATAGCAAACATCTGAATTCATTCTAGGAAGCCAATATAACTTTAATACCCAGACAGGGCAAGGATCCCATAGGAATAGAGAACTACAGGCCAATATCTCTAATGAACACAGATGCAAAAATCCTTAATAAAATACTGGCAAATAGAATAAAAAAGTATATAAAACATATCATCCACCATGATCAGATGGGGTTCATTCCAGGGATGCAGGGATGGTTTAGCATCAGAAAATCCATCAATATTATACATCACATTGATAAGAAAAATTATAAAATAACACGATAATATCAATAGATAGAGAAAAAGCATTTGACAACATCCAACACCCATTACTAATTAAGAGGCTCAAGAAGATAGGAATGGAAAGACAATTCCTCAAGTTAATACAAGCTATCTACGAAAAGCCAACAGCCAACATCATAGTCAATGGAGAAAAGATTAAAATCCACTGAAAAAGGGGACC
>NW_022103906.1:32720489-32722495 GCF_000313985.2 Echinops telfairi
AACAACAAGTGGTGCTAGAAACAATGGATATCCACCTGTGGAAAGATGAAACAAGATTCTTACCTCACCCCATGCACAAGAACAAACTTAAGGTGGATCACAGAGCTAGAAGTAAACCCCCAAACTATCAGGACCATCTATGAAGGAATTGGGTCAAACCAAAGAACCTTGGCTTAGGGAATACATAGGCTAACTGCAACAGAGAAGGGTACACACACAGGTGAACCTGAAATGGACAAGTGGGATATATTAAGGATATATGCGCCAAAAGACTTCACCAAGAGCATAACAAGAGATCCCACAGACAGGGAGAGGATTTTTAGCAATGACACACAGACAAGGACTTATTTCTAAAATTTACAGTACCCTCCTAGCCTGCAAAAAGAGCAAAATCAAAATCGTTGGGCCCCTGAGAAAATGGGCAAAAGACCTTAACAGACGTTTCACTAGGAAGGTGACCCTAGTGGCCAATAATTATATGAGAAAATTTCCCTGATAATTAGCCAGCAGGGAATTGCATATTAAAATAAACATGATATATTAACTAACACCTTTGAGGATAGCCCAAATCAGAAATCAGAGGGCAACAAATATTGTAGGCGATATGGTGAGATAGCAACTCTCCTCCACTGCTGGTGGTCATGTAGATAAGTACAGCTTCTGTGGAAAGCGATCTGATGATATTTAAAGCAAATGGAAATTGAGCTCCCTGATGACCCAGTTCTCACTCTACTGGGCATATACCCAGAAGAGTTAAGAAATAAACCATGACCAGTTATCTGTGCACCAATATTTATTGCGGTGCAATTCACAATCACAAGGATTTGGAAACAACCTAAATTTCCATTTATAGACCAAGTGGATTAGAAAACCCTGGAACATACACACAATGGAGTACTGTGTATCACTAAACAGCACTGATTATCACATGAAGCTCATTGTTTCATGAGAAGAATTGGAGGAAATTATTCTAAGCAAAGTTAGCCAATCACAAAAAGACAAGTACAACAGGAGTTCCCTGAGGTAAGTATAATTGGCACAGTAGGTATAAAAGAAAAGCCACTTGTCTCACACTATATCGGTTGAAGTACAGGTATTAAGGCGTGGGTCAGACCAAACCCAAGGAGGTACATGTTATTCCAGCACAATGAGGGGAATGGCAGTTATGTCTCCACAGAATTGGGACTGTGCATGTAGACCCCACCATGGTGCACACACTAAACCTTGAGGTCAATGCAACCATGTAGAGCTACACATGAACAGAGTGGGCTACAGGGCTGGCCCCAGTCAGATCCAAACTGTCCCCCTCCCTAGAATATGCACTACAGAGGCAACACTAAACCTCCAGTTTGGGGAGAGGAGCCAGCTTGCCACAATCACACGGAAGCAAACCAAGAAGGAAAAATAAAGAGGGAAGATCTAGACCCTATATTGACACACCAAGCCCAGAGGACAACATCCTGCATGGAGTTGCTAAGGCACAGAGAAGACTGTTGCACAGACAACAGCTCAAGACATGATGTCCCCTCTCTGGAGCATACAGTGACAGAGGGCAATACTGGGGAGACACGGTTAGTCCGGTCTGAACAGTGGGGTGAACCAACAAGGGAACATAGCAGATCACCAATGGGAGCAAAGCAAAACCACAAAGCCCCAGAGGATCCCCCGAATAAACTTGAGTCTAGGAGGGGCCGCTCCCAGAATTCCCCGAGGACCAGTGGGGAGGTAGTCATAAAGGTCAGTGGACAGACCTGGAATTATGTAAGTCTTTTTGTTTTGCTAGTTATTATTATCTCTTTTTTCCTCTTTTTATTCAATAGTTTGTTTGGTTCAGTCTCTGTCATTGTTGGTTTGCCTACTTATATATGATACACATGGGAAGCAAGCTCAAGGAGAAATCAATGGAACTGACAGTTCTGGAGGGACTTGGGGGAGAAGGAGGCAGGGGAAGGGAGAAGTGAGCAAACAATGCCAGAGACAGAGGAATAATTAGGGAATTAAAATCA
>NW_022103906.1:32726753-32728438 GCF_000313985.2 Echinops telfairi
TTATATTTTAGGCTACTATACCCCACAAGCTTGAGACAGAGCCAAGACATAATTTACTTTATGGGTCTTATGGGAATTTTCCAACCCTCAATGATCATCTTTACTAGGTGGGCACTTTTTGTAAATTCCAGAACCTATACAAGTGGTGTTTTGACCTTCCATTGCCCTTTCCTAATTCTCATATTTTCAGGGAATTTGGGAGTAGATCCAGACCTAAGGCTTTCAGCTCCTGTGAGGAAGTAATAGTTTCCTGAGAATTAGAGACATGCAGGCTTGTGTTAGTCTGGGGAGACTAGAGAGACAAATTCATAAACATGCATATGTATGTAAGAAAGAGATTTATATACAAAAGCAGTTGAATATTGAGAAAACATCCCAACCCTTGTCCAGTCCAAGCCCATAAGTCTGATATTAGCCCATATGTCTGATACCAATCTATAAAGCCCTCTTCAGACTCATGAAACACATGCAATGACACAATGCAGGACAATCACAGGCCAGTGGATGCAAAGTCAGTGGCGGTAGAAGCATCTCAGTGCTGACAGGTGTCTCTATGTGGCTCCTCCAGTTTCCAGGGCTGCTTCAGGATAGGTCCATGTGTCTTCTCCTCAGGGATGTCTTGCAGGAAGTGAGCCAAGAGAGAGGAATTACCACAATGGAGGAAATCCAGGAGTTCCCAGAATTCTCAGGAGTAGGTCATGCCCACATTGACACATTGGCTATCTCCGCATTGATAGACTAGAAGACTGAACATAGAAAGTCTGCAAGCTTCTGAATCAACTATTGAGCAGCCTCCTGTCCAATGGGTGACTCAGCCACAACTACAACTTAATGCTCCTCATGCATGTGGGCTACTTGTAAAATCTTTTTATGGATTAAGAATGTTTCTGTTGAGCCGTCAAAATCCACAGCAAGTGCTCAAAATCTAATGCAGTGTTAAATTTGCCACAGGAAACCTCCCTTTTAAACTGTCATTTGATTTTGCCTCCCACTTTAAACTCTTACAAGCTTTTATTTAGTATAATCGAGTTAAACTCTGGACTGCCCTTTAGTAACCCGACTACTTCCAGTGGTACTTTGTTGTATTCTCATTTAGAACCTAATTAAATGATTGCTTGTGTGATACTCCATTGCCAAAAACAATGTCCTCCTTTGCCTTTCAGGGGAAACAGATGTTTTGTAGTACTGCACGAAGCCTTTCCTGCAAATGTAAGTGGGTGGTGTCAGGAAAGTTATAACAAATTTTGAATCTGCAGCAATTACATATTTCAGAATGAGAAAGAGAAAGATTCATTTTAGTGCTACACTCAGGCTGGGCTTGGTAATTTTAAGAACTGTGATTCCTATTTTTGTTGTAGTTAAATTGAAACAGTCTTTAAGAAATCTATCACCATGAGGGATGGGAACATTTAAGCAGCAATGCTGAAATTCTGTTGCCAAAGTGCCCCCGAAAAATGGTAGTTTTAAACTTTATTTTTATTATGCTAGCAAGTTAGAGTATGTATAGTGGTCAGTATGCCTTGTGAAACAGAGATAATGCAGGTTCTGTTGAGGAAGACTTACACAGAATTAGATAATGGGCCACAGAGCTACCTACTTAAACAATTTTTTTAAATTGTTTTATTAGGGGCTCATACAATTCTTATCACAATCCATACATACATCAATTGTGTAAAGCACATTTG
>NW_022103906.1:32729188-32738025 GCF_000313985.2 Echinops telfairi
AAATGATGATGGCAACATATGTACAAGTGTGCTTGATACAATTGAATTATGGATTAAAAGATCTGTAAGAGCTCCCAATAAAATGATTAATTATAAAAAAGAATAGATGCATGAGGTAAGTAAGCTTTGCAAGTGATAATATTATGTACATTTTACTCATAGTATTATCTTTCACCACTGCCTCATGTATAGTAGAGGAAAAAGAATGGTTTGGACCAAGGTGATGAACGTGTACAAACATTCCAGGGGAAGACAGCCAAGATGGCATCACTTGGAATACCGGCACTTGGAGTTTACAGAGTCTGCTAATTATGAATGTGTTAACTTTAACCTCTGATCAAAAGGGATAAATGTATCAGTGCCAGACACTCAAAGGCATGTGTTCTGTAGAAAGCCACAGCCTGCACACAGAGCCTTCCTGGCCTTCCTCCTATAATGAAATAGCAGTTATGGAATCGCTATTATGTACCTACTAAGCTCATTATATAGATTGTCAAAAAATCCTTGTAATATTTTACAAGGTGTTTGAGACCTCTTTTTTAAATCATTGAGGTTCAGAAAGGTTAAATCATTTGTCCAATACTATAAAACTATTATCATTCTGGTAGATCTAACATTCAACTCCCCCTTAGCCTTTTTGTGTGTCTAGTTTTCAACATCTCATGGTCTTTTGGGAAATGGATGTGCTCAATATCTGAACTTTTATCTCTTGTCTCTGTGTTAAACTGCACTTAAAAGTTTTGCATTGGGAGCTTGGCATATGAGGGGTGTGCTTAGGATGTTCATGAGATTAGTAGACAAAGACCACATCATGAAGTTCTTATTATTCCATGCCTATTACTTCCTATTTTATCATGCTGACAATGTGAGAATATCGAAACGTTTACATAAAGAATGACAAGGCTATCTTTACATAAAGTTACATATACATAAAGTATTGCTGTAGTAACAGAGGAAAACAGTTTCATCACATAAAAAAGCAATAAGGAAGCTCCACCATGAAGTCTGTGCCCTAGTCCAGATGGATTAATTTATGTGGGTTTTGGGGTCATGGAATTAGAGGAAATAGTTTTGATGGATATGAATGAGATGCAGCTATAAGATGTACAGATCATCTATATGGAATTGAGAAATGATAATAGTATCCAGAAATGAGAATTTAAAAAGTTCACCTTCTTTGTAAATGTACAAGACAGCACATTTACCAAAGTAGACTACATACTGGGAGTAAAATAAATTTTACTAAATTTGGAAAGATTGTAATTATTCAGAGTTTTAGTGAGTTTAATTTTCTAAAGATAGCTTTAACAATAATTCCTGCCTTACATGCTATTTTCTAGAATGATGTTGCTATGGTTTTGTCAATAAATTAAGTTTGTTCCTATTGATTGAAAATTAATAGATATTAGTGACTGCTTCTACCAAAGAGTAAGGGAGAAAGTTATATGGATTATAAGGTTGGATCAGGTAAGACTCTCCAATTTTAATTTAATGATTTTTGGAATCTCCACTTTCCAAAGTATTCATCTGGGAGACTTCCTATCATAACCCAGTTGCCATTGTCTGAATAGCACCAGCATTATAAGTGCCCATATATTTACTCCAGTTGAACCAGGATTTGAGTCATCCAAATGCAAGCATAAGATATGTTAGTGAAGAAACTGTCTTGGAAATTTATATTCTGTCCCCAATTGTACCAATCCTCTGCCCTTTGCATCACTCAAAGTGAAGTCCCAGACATCCTGCAGCAGAGAAATATGATTCTCACTATGCCGTTTGAATTATTGAGCCATAAAATCCATGAACATAATAGTATATTTATTTTATACTACTGAGTTTTAGGTGATTCATAATACAGAGACAGTAAGTAGAATACAGATGATATCTTCTGATGACAACAAGATTAAAACACAAATCAGTAACAAGAAATTTACTGGACTTTCTTTAGATGTTTGACAATTGAGCAATTTCCTAACTAAAGGGGATTCCTAATAGTCCACGAGTTGAAGAACAAAAAATGACAATAGAAGTTAGGAAATATTTTAGGCTGATTTATAATAAAATCCTGATATCCCATAATTTATAAGATTAGCGGTAATTTTGGATCTTACATATATACCTCAACTCAACTCAACTCACTGCCTTCTAGCTGATTCTGCCTCATAGAGATTCTGTAGAATAGGATGGGACTTCCCATGGAGGCTTCTAAGTTTGTAACTCCTTGTGGGAGTAGAAAGCCATGTCTTTCTCCTGTGGTGCAGGCTGCTAGTTTCGATCTGCTGTCCTTGTGATTAGCAGCAGCCCATTTCAAAACCACTGTGCTACCAGGGATAAAGATATATATTAGGGGTTAAAAAAAAAGATTTAAAACTACACGATCTAAGATTATAACTCAACAAACTAGACAACAATTAAACTATGCAGAAATAAATGAATGGAAATTCAAAGGAAACATCAGAAATTAATGAAGTAGGAAACACACATGAACAACAGAAAACCAAGAACAAAAGTAGTGCATTTTTGTGATCAGTAAAGTCAATAAATTCTTTTTTTATAATATCTTTAAAGGAGAACATTCATTAAGCCTTAAAAGAGACAAAGACAATACAAAGACAGACACATCATTCAGAAGAAGGAGGTCCAAGGTCAAAATAGTGTCTGAAGAGTTAAGTTTGGAAGCTAGTTAAATAAGTATAAGGGAGTTGAGAGGCGCCAGAAACCGAATCAGCCAAATTTTAGTGAACAGGCTTTATTAGGGGGAAAAACTCCCGACTGGGTGAAGTCTCGCAGTCCGCAGCCTCCGGACCAGGGAGTCGCGCCCCAGACAATGGGAGCGACCTTTTAAGGACGGGATGGCCCTGGGCACATATCTAGTAAGGCGGTCAGGGATTGGCTGGCACAGGCACGTCCAAGGAAGATTGCTGGTGATTGGTGAATGCAGGCATGTCCACGCCCCTAACCAGGTGAGGAAGGCTGCTGGTGATTGGTGGACGTAAGTACGTCCACGCCCCTGGCCAGATGAGGAAGGTTGCTGGTGATTGGTGGACGCAGGTACATGGGCGTCTCTGGTCAGGTAAGGGAGCACTTCTTAGTTCCTGAGAGAGCGCACACGTGACTGAGTGCAAGGTCTGGAGAGAATGGCTTTAGCCAACTCTGACCAGCTCCGCATGGGGTGGGGGTTTATCGATTTGGCCAGACATCCAGGAAGGTATAGATAGAATGAAGGAAACTGCCATCAACACATCCACTCACAGATGGCAGTGGGATTACAGGAATAGGAGGCTTGACTGGGACACGTGTTATGACATATAGAAGGACTGGCAAGCTTGGTCCATGACCTTCCTACCAACATATTCATAGGGATTGACTTATGACTATGTGACCCCTCTATTGTCCCCAGTATTGTGTGGCCCCTGCTTACCCCCCCCCCCCCCCCCCCCCCCCCCCCCCCCCCCCAACAAGCACACACCTAGGCAGGACCCCAGGAGAGACTGCGCCTCCCTGAGAGGGCTAGAGAGGGTGGAGATAGTATACTCCCCAAAGCACTCTGTCTGAGGGCAAGATTATCTAATCAATTCTTCCTGATCATTGGTTACAGACATTAAACACACAACTTTATTCAGATTTATAGTAATGATTTTATTTTAATATTTTATAATTAGTGGAAAATAACAATTAATTGTTTAATCTACAATAACTCACTGCCGTAGAGCCACTGGGGACTATCCACAACAGAAATGTCAACAATCAAGAAATAAATGTAACAAAAGTAGTCAAGGCTTATACTCTAAACACTAAAAAAAGTCTAAAGTAATTAAAGAAGAATAAATAAATTTAAAGCTATAGAAGACTCATATGTGGTTTTGTTAGTTGCTCGAGTTGGCTCTGACTCACGGTGATACTATGTATGGCATAATGATATGTGGCCCTGTCCCAATTTATCCTCATGATCGCTGGAATATGTTCATGGTTATCTTCTCACCTAAGGGACTCATCTTCTCCCACTTTATCAGACACTGCATCTGTTGTGATCTCTAGGATTTTTACTGGTTTTTTTAAGAAGCAGATTGCAGTGCTGCTCGTGTAATCATGGGTCAATCACACTAAATATTAATCATGGGTCAATCACACTAAATATTCAAACAATATGGACAGAAATGTACCTATGTATATTATTCCTTTTACATAAAGTTCAGGGAAAAGCAAAACCATAACCTTGGGAAAAGGTTGGTAATATATTTCTTGATCTGTGGTATGCTTGCTTTATGAATATCCATCTAACTTTGCACCTATCAATTTCTTGTAAATTACATTGTAACCAGTTCACTTGGAAAAGAACAGATAAATCGTCGAATTCATTGTTCCGTCGATCTTTCCTTCATAGGTCATTCTGCCTTGTTTTGCCTGTTCAGATAAAGAGTCAAATAGAGTGGTAGCTTCCGACGGCTAGAGATGTAATGATCAAGATTGCTCTTGTTCAACAGCTGACACCACCCACACTCACATCAACCTGCGCTTTCCCAGTCTCTTGCTTCCTAACAGGATGTAGTACTTTCCTGGTGGGCTGGGTCCCCCCCCCCCACTCCCCCCGCGCCTAACTGCTCTCCTGCTCATCCAACTGCCATCTGCTGTCTGGAACCATGTTGAGCCTCTTTGCGTTTTTTGTGTTTAGTGGGCTCCAGACAGTGTCTGGTAAATAGAAAGGGCCCTCCCCTGTTCTTTTGGGGGAAACATCAGCTCTTAAACTGCAAGTTTGTGCCCACCCCCACCATGCCCCTTTCCCCATAATAATCCACACTGCAATGGGGGAGGGGGCTCCCCAACTTGACTGGGAAAAGATAGATGATCCCTTGACTCCAGGGACATTTCCTCAGGATAGGAATTTCTTAACCTGCCCTCCCTAGGGAAATATTCCTACACCTGTATTCTTCTTTCCATTTAAAACCCAGAACTGTAGAAAGAAGTGCGGATCGAGGGTATTTGAAAAGACGGTAACATGTAGAATGCATACTTTGAATTTGGATGTGGAAGTAGAGTAGGAAGTGATGCGGTAGTGAGTATGCTAATAATCTAGCTTGTATTTTACAGAACCTGTACAAGCGGATTTCCAGATTACAATTCCAGAAAAAATAGGGTCGACAATAGATGAAGATTTTCAATCGCAAGTAATTAAGAACTATTTTGTTTTGGTATTTGAAATCATTTTACTATTTGATTTCTAATAGTAAGAGTTAGCTTTATGTTGACTACAGCTTATAGCCATTTAATGAATTTCGATTTGGGGTGAGATTTTCTGAGGTAGAAATTCCTTTTCAATATGAATCAGAATTAAAAATGTTTATTAAGACTAATCTCATATAGTGCACATTCTGCCATTTATCAAAATCCCATTTGTTAACTACTGAAAATCACGGCTCTTTTGGGTGCTATCTCTAGTCACTGTTTAGGAAATCTGCTTACTGATTTCAGCTAGGGAATTATCTGTCTTTTGTCCACCCAAATCAAGCTATGTGGAGGCCCATGATTTGGAGGAGCTCTAGTGACATAGGGTTATGTACTGATTTGCTGAATGGTTTGCCTTTCAAATCCCCCAGCCCACTATGTGAGAGAACTGTGAGGTGTTCTACTTCAATCGAGTTAGAATCTCAGAAACTCTTAAGGGCGGTGCTATCCTTTCCTTCAGAGTCACTATGAGGGAGGCAGGGTAAAGTCACGAGGGATGGCTTTAACCTGAAGATGTTTATTTCCTCTCCGTTTAGAAGATAGAAATTAAAATTCAAGCCACAAGCTCTAGGAGGAAGACTTTGTTTCTCTGTCAGCACTGGAGGAAGGTTTTTTTCTCTTCAATTTCTGCTTTGTGGTTAACATATCTTGGACAAGGCAGAAGGACCAGGCTTTCTAGTCCTGTAAAGAGTTCATCCTACCCTGTCCTTCCTATAGGGCTGCTTTGAGTTAGAACTGACAAGACAGCAGTGAGTTTGAAGTATGTATCCCAATCTAGGAATATTCTGTCAATAAATATAAAATTATTTCATTTCTCTTAGTATTATATTATGTCATCATTTTCTCTATAGTGTCTATACTAATGTGAACAGTGTGATTGTTAAGATGTCTTAGTTGATCAGTTTTAAGTATTTAATATCACAATGATGTTTAAAAATCGGCTTCATCTATAGCAATTTGGCTAAATGAAATCAATCAATGTGTATCATATACCAACAAAATAAAATCAAACCCACTACCATCGAGTAGATGCTGACTCATAGAAACTCTGTAGGACAGGGAAGAACTGAACTTGTGAGGTTCTGAGACTGTAACTTTAGGAGGGAGAAAAAAAGCCTCTCTTTCTCCCACAGAGAAGATGGTGTGTTGACTCGCTGACCTTTTGGGTTTGCAGCCCAACACACAACCGCAACACCACCAGTAAGGTCTCTGTATAATAGAGGAGAGACACGTGGTTTTTTTTTTTTTGAGACTTGTTTTATAGTACCCATGTAAATGATCTATTAAGTGCTAGTTACTCATTTTAAAAAATATTTTAAAACAATCCTTTCTATTTAATTACTTATTTCATGCTGCCTTGTGCATCCTAAAATGTTTTAATATGTCCTTAATCTTATATTAAACTAACATAACTACTATGTTAATATTTTTTTGATTTTCAGACTATATTGATTTGTGGGATAAGTTAAATAAATGAACAAAGAATTACATAAATGATATGATTAATTTTGTTAATTTTACTATGAACTACAATCCTTTAACCTCAAATTGAATTAAAGATGATGTCTGTGTTGAATTCCAGTTTTTAAACTTTATATTTATATTACATGATCTAAAATTACATTTTATTATCATTAATCCACACCAATAATTGTGCAGTTGTGCTTTTTAATAGTGTCAGTTTACTATATCTTTTTTACATGCTCTCATCCCAGGTGTTTTATAAAATATTAATTGAAGGGAAAACATACACTGTGAACCTCACACAAAAGTATGTAACAGTTTCTTTGCTTTATTTATGCATAGGTTTTGTAATCTAGAAACAATCATTTTTCACTTGAAAATGCTGTAATCATTTTATATATATATATATATGTATATATATTTATATGATGAATAAATACTACAAAAAATAATGTGGTATGTTTGGTATTAGAGGAGTTACACTTTAGAATGCATTATTTAAGTATCATTTTAGTTTGGTTGGGGAATGAACTGTGGTAAAGGTTATTCTAGAAAGAGGAAGCAGCAAGAGTGAATGTACTGAAGTAGGAACATCCTGTTATGGAAGTGGCTTATAGCATCATATAAGGAGAGTGGAGTGAGCAAGAATTTTTGTAGCCATAATTTTGAAGGTACATTTTAAGTGAAATTGTGTGTTCTGATAAATATAATAGAATGAATTAATTTTACCTAAAAGCTTTAGAAAACAAGGCTTCCTCACACAAATTGTCTTTTATCTTCATTTTATAGAAATATTTTACCCTATAATTTTAGGGTTTATGGTTATAATTCTTCAGAAATTATGAAACCTCTTATCCAAAAGTTTCAGGTGAGCTTCTCATTTTCTGTCTGTATTTTTGCCTTCTAATGACCATATACGTGATCTTTTATTTAGGTGCCTCATACTATTAGTGTTGAAAGACTTAGAGTTTTATATTAAAACAATAAATTTAACCATTCTTAAGAGAATTAAAAAAAAAATCTAACCAGCTATTGTTAAAGATAAATCCTGAGCTAGTCCTACTAGTCCTAATATACATTCTGTTAACACGATGAAATTACATTGCAATTAAAGCAAGTGTCATTTTACATGTTTAAAGACATTAGTTTCCAGATGAATAGATGTATTTGAGGTAATAAGACATGAACATGCAAAACTCATAATTAGAATGGACAATTATTTGAATCAGTAAACCACCAAGCTTTTAAAGAGGAAAGAATATTTAAGTACAAGAATGAAGAAAATACTCTAAAACTGATTATCATGACGGTGGCAAATTTATTCTTGATGTGATAGAACTATGGAATTGTATGACATATGAATTATATGCCAATAAAGTGTTAAAAATAAACCTTAACCTAAAATAAAAAAGAACAAAATTAGACCTAGTAAACTGAGTCCTGAAATGCACCCAGAATATATTACATAAAATCAAGATAGATGAATCTAGATAAGATAGGCTAGATAAACAATCTGGAGGAGAAAACAACAGGACCTATGGTTCCAGGAGGACAGGGGAGGGGGGTGGGGAGGGAGCGCAGGGGGAGGAAGTGGTGTTAACCAACCCAGGGACAACGGAACAACAAGTGATTCAAAATCAGTGGCAAGGAGGGTGTAAGAGGCCTGGTAGTGATTGATCAAGGGCAATGTAACTGAGAGGAAGTACTGAAACCCAAATGAAGGGTGAGCATGATAGTGGGACAAGAGGAAAGTAAAAGGAAATAGAGGGAAGAACTAGGAGGTAAAGGGCATACATAGAGGCCTAAATACAGGCATGTACATATATAAATATATTTATATATGATGATGGGGAAATAGATCTGTGTGCATATATTTATAGGTTTAGTCTTAAGGTGGCAGATGGATATTGGGCCTCCACTCAAGTACTCCCTCAATAAAAGAACACTTTGTTTGACTAAACGGACATTCCATGATACCCACCTCCCCAACACGATCACTGAAGACAAATGTGTGCATAAGGGTGTGGTGAAGAAAGCTGATGGTGCCTGGGTATCAAAAGATATAGTGCCTGGGGTCTTAAAGGCTTGAAGGTAAACACGCGGCCATCTAGCCCAGAAGAGACAAAGCCCACATGGGAGAAGCACACCTG
>NW_022103906.1:32738774-32761100 GCF_000313985.2 Echinops telfairi
ACAATGGATGGATGTATGGATTGTGATAAGAGTTGTGTGAGCCCCAAATAAAATGATTCAAAAAAGAAGATAAATGAAATTGATTTATAAAATATAAATATAGTACATAAATGGAGATAGATGAAAGTGATTTATAAAATAAAAATTAAGATATTTTATCTCTTTGAGAATTTTAGAAGTAAATAATGAAAAATGAATGGGAAAAATGCAGTGAATAAATGCAAGATGAATGTCAATGAAAAAGAACATCAAAGGAAGCTTGGGTTCTTGACTAATTTCAACAAAGATATACTAAAAAATTTAACATTGTAAAATTCTATTTATTAAAACTAGTTAAGCAGTTGTCATAAAGTGAGATTTATCAATTGAATTACAGAAATAAGAGACATAAATTTTGTTGAAGTTAAAATAAAATCACATCCACATTTTGGTGATCTATGTCAACCAATAATATAACAATAGAGAATTAAAATGTATTTTTTAATATCTAAGGAAACAGAGGATGGATTTCAGGATAAAAGAAACATCAGATTATGATAATAAAATGCTCCATGATATTGAGAGTATAATACTAAAATATTTTGTGATATTATCCTCCAATAATTAATAGCAATGATTATAAGAAATGTGTCATCATGATATAAATATCTGGTTACATTTCTGTTATCATTTGCTTTATAGCTCTAAATCCCATTAATTTCTACCTTAGATTGATACTCAATGGATTATTTTATATTTAAAAGCTTTCCAAGTATTTTAAATTACTTTTATCAATTTATATTTTAAAGTAATAATTTCTATGTTGCTCTTTATTTAATGTTGGAAAACTAAGACAAAGTTATATGAGGAATATCAGACTTGGATCCTTCTCAACTTGATCGAATGATTGAAGGCACTATCATTCAAAAGTAGAAGAGAGAGAAAAACTAAAGACACTCATTCTCTTGGATTCCATGTAGAAATATTGCACATTGAATCAAGAATCTCTTACATTGACTTGAAGATATTTTGTAAACCGAAGGGAATGAGAAATAACTATTGGACAGAGATGCATACAGATGTAAATACATATAAAACTTCTGTTGTTGTTAGTTGTCTTTAGTCAGTTGTAATTTTTAGAGACACTGTGTGCAATAGAAGGAAATGCTGAGTGACAATATGTGGGGAGAGGGAACGATGTCAAGAAGCCCAGGAAGGAAAACTATGTTCAGAGATTGATTATAAAAGCAATTGTACAATTATGTTTGACATGACCGAAATATGGAGTGATATGACATATGTCACTACAAATTAAAGAAAAAAGAGAATAAAAAGCATAAATCTAGGAATGAGTTCTGGACTCACACAAAATCCTGGCTCCAATATAAGGACAATTCACTTTCTTACATAATTGCCCTCCTGGAGAAATGCAAGAAATGATCATTGAAGATAAGGGTGCTACAGCAAAGAATGGTGAAGAAAGTAGATGATGCCCAGCTATGGGAACAGTGTCTGGGCCTTAAAGGCTTGTATTCAGTCAAGCAGCCATCTAAGCGAGGAGTCAACTAAGTCAACGTAGAAGAAGCACACCAGCTTGTGTGATCAAAATATGATGATGACAAAATTTGAATATAGTGAAGAGAAACGTCTCAGAGCTAAAATTATGAACACCCAATTTGTAGAAAGCTATGGAGGACAGTGAGAGCCCAAAGCGCATTTGCAGATTATCTAGTCAGACTGAGCAGCTGGCAGATCTAATGTAGCCAAAGGCAAGATTTCTGAACAGATTTACTCTCAGGCAGATATTGTAACCTAGATTGTGCTGGATTGCACTTGACACTTGGCCAGTTGACCTTCCTATAGACATGACCTGAATTTGTACTGGGTGCAAGTATCTCTTAGTTGTTCCATGACAGAAATTTCTTCCCTGGCTTATTGAATGTTGATGGGGATGTTCTTCTTTTTATACATTATTTGTATTTTTGTCTTTATACTAGTATTATCTCATCCTTTCCACCTTAGTGCAATTGGTTTTTTATTGTTTTCTGTTGGGGTTCCCAGCTGTGAAGCACAGCAGGAGTGAATGCCTAATGATAACTGACACAAGGGGTTATAAGAAGGCAAGGGTGGGGGATGTCCAATAGGGAGGAAAAGGGGATTGCGGGCATAAATACTGAAGATAGGAGGGGGGAGGAAGTACAACTGATTGTGACTGTACAACTCATTTTAAAGGTAATTGAATCATGGGCAGGGGGGAATGCTCTAACATTGATGTGGTGGTGATTGAACAGTTCCACTTGATATGATGGAACAATTGAACTATTCAGTTGTGTTTTATGTAAATTATGTGCCCATAAAACTGTTGGGAAAATAAATTTTAAAATAATATAAAGTTCCCCACATAAGACATAAATGAATAAAGGTACTTAACATTTTTATTTTTGGTTTGAGTCCATTGTTTCAGCCACAGTGTCAATCCATATTATTGAGACTATCTTTTTTTTTTCTTACTATCTACCAAACATGATAGCCATGATAGCCAGGGACTGATTTCTCCTGATAACGTGCCCAAAATAAATGAGACATAATCTCAACCACCTTTTTTCTAAGGTGAATTCTGACTGCACTTCTTCCAGCAGATTTGTTTGTTCTTCTGGTAGCTCAAAGTATTTTCAATATTCTCCAACAACACCGTCATTAAAATATATCAACTTCTCGACTGTATCTCTTATTTATTGTCCACTTTCACAAGCAGGTGACGAGTGAAAAGTCCCTGGCTTTGGTGCCATGCCACCTTCACAGTCACGTCTCTGCTCATTAACAATTTCTAAAGGTCGTGTACAGGAGATTTGCCCAATGCAATGAGGTTTGATTTCTTGACGACTGCTTCTGAGAACAGCACAAAATTAAATCCTTGACCATTTCAGTCTTTTCTCTATTTAACTTGTTTAGTGGTTCGGTTGTAATGATTTTGTTTTTCTTTGCAATGAGTTGCAGTCCGTACTGAAAATTACAGTCTGATTTTCATCAGCAAGTACATCAAGTTCTCATAGCTTTTAGTTTGTTAATAAGCCTTCCCCCGATCTTAATGCCTGCTCTTCTTCATATAGTCCAGCTTTTCAGATTATCTGCTCAGCGTCCAGATTGAATTAATATGGGGAACGGATACAACCCTGAAACACACCGCTCCTGATTTTAAACAGTGCAGTGTTCTCTCGTTCTGTTGGCTGGATGCCCCTTTGGCTATGTACAGGTTCCCCATGAGCACACTGAAGTGTTCTGGAATTCCCATTCTCCTCAATTCTGTCCATAGTTTGTTATGATCCACACAGTGAAATGACACTGTATAGTCAATAAAACACAAGTAAACATCTTTCTGGGTAAAAAAGAAAAACACAACAATAACAACAAAAAAACTCCCCACTTCTTGTCATACGTAAACTTTACTTTTAGATATATATTTTTTTTGTCTCTTAATTTCAGAATCTCTGCAATTACCAAGGTCATGTTGAAGGTTTTCCAAATTCTGCTGTGACCATTAGTACCTGCTTTGGACTGAGGTTTGGACATTATTATGTACCAAATGGAATGTTTTTCTAGTATTTTTAATTTAATTTTATATTTATCAAGGATATCTAGATAGTCATATTAAGGAAATAAGCGGTGACCAGATGTCCCGCTTTTGGCGGGACAGTCCCGATTTTTTGAAAGAATGCACAAAAGGCTAGGGAATGGTCTATTTGGTCCATATAGATGACATTTTTAATCAAGAATCCGCCCCCCCCACCTCGGTCAATGGTGTCCCGCTTTAAATCTGGTCACCTTACAGTTAGTACCTGCTTTGGACTGAGGTTTGGACATTATTATGTACCAAATGGAATGCTTTTCTAGTATTTTAAATTTAATTTTGTTTTATATTTATCAGGGATATCTAGAGTGGAGATAGTCATATTAAGGAAATAATATTAGTCAAAGGGAAACATGGAGTAAGGAATCATGGTATAATATTAGCATTGTCTGGAAAATATTGTATGTTATCATTGAATCAGTGTCAGTGATCATACAGTTGTGTACCTTTCAGTAAGTGTGAATGTTATTTCTTAATTCTATTTTATTTTTTATGAGTAAAAGTGATAATAACCTACTGGATTCTCATATCACAACATGGCATACTAATTTAAAATTAAATTTTATTGTTGGCATTTCTAGGGGCTTAATACAGTTTGAGAAAGTCAGTTATGGAATTGAGCCAATAGAGACTTCAGCTGGGTTTGAGCATATTATTCATCCTGTAAAGAATAAGAATGCAAGCTATTCTTTATATACCAAGATGGAGAATGAACGAACTCAACCATCTCATAAAATCCCAAGGGGGGTCGAGGTATGTGAATAATTGAAGACTACATGGTATTGTCATATAACAAGTTAAAACAGTTGCACTAGTAAATTTTACTGGGTAAATCTGGCAAAATAAACTGTTCAGCATGTATAGTTTATAATTATATTTAATCAAGGGTATAGGTTGTGATATAGAGCACATTATTAGTATCATAAAAAATCTCATAATTAGTCTAACAGCAACAACATAAGCACTGGAATTTATGCAGACAATCATATTGTCTTCTAAGACTTTATAGTCTGTATATATTCATCCTTTTCCCATATCTATTATGTTCACACTTCAATATATTAATAGTAATATAATTCATGTGACTTTGAGTAGATGAGGTAATAATGCAAAATTATTTCTATTTACTCTTTATACTCTATGGATATGTCACCTAGTGTATTATTAATCTATTCATTACATTATTCATATAGTTTAAGGAACTTTTTCAAAATACAGATTTATCAATTCTGAAAATAATAGCCATCTAGTACTTTATATCCTCCCTAGTTTCTATTTTCAAATATGCCTTTATAAAACAAACTAGTTTCCTGATAGATAATTAAATCTGGTGTCGTAATGGGCTATGCCCTGTGATGCTAACTGCAAGGTCAACAGTTGGAGAACTACCTGGCACTCCATGGGGGAAAAATGAGGCCTTCTAGTCTTATAAAGCTTTACAGTCTCAGAAACCCACAAGGGAAGTTTTACACTGTCCTATCGGGTCACTATGAATTGGAATCTGCTCAATAGCAGTGAGTTTGATTTGGGTTTTGGTAAATGAGCTATTAGAATTTATTCCATTACAATTTAAAACTCAAATTCTCAGAGCCATAACATTTTGGAGACTCAAACTGTTTTTTAAAGTGGTTGCAATAATGTCAGAAGTGAGGAATCATTCTAAATCATCCAATATTTGTTATTTTCTATATGTGTCGTGCTTAGTTTCTATAATTGCTGTACTAGTTAGTGGGTGTTAAGTGATATCTATTCGCATGTGTAATTGTATGTTGCATTCCTCATGATTAATGAAGGCTGTCATGCTTGGTAAAGTACAGAGTCAGTGAAACGGGAAGGTTATCAGCAAGATGGATGGACATAGTGGCTACCATAATAGACTCAAACATCCTGTGATAGTTAAGTTTGTGTCTAACTCTGATTGTGTAACGCTTACTCGTTGGACTGCCATCCGCATGTTCGGCAGTTTAAAACCACCTGCAGCTCTGAGAAAGAAACACTTGACTTTCTACTCCCATAAGCAGTTACAGTTTAGAAACCCACAGGGGGTCACTATAAGACACCTTTGACCAGATGGTATGGCAGTGAATATGTGTGTGTGCGCGCAGACCAGGAGTCTTAGTTTGGGAGTTTGAGCCTCCCCATGATATGACATTGCATAAATTAATTAACTCCATGGTGGGATCTACGGTTGTAGGAAGATTAGGGGGTAGTGCTAGGCCTTGGATTAGCTCATAGTTGTAATACAATTGGAAGGAAGTTTCATCAAGGATGTAGCCCACTCTTAGACAAGTTGACACTGTGAGGAAGCTAGCTCACATCTCACTGGTACAGATCCTGCATCTTACTCATAGACCAATCACATTGCCTACAGATCCTGGAAGCTATCAGGGGGCCAAATTGCCTGTTGACCTTACATTCATTCAACTCTGTAGAGATAAGCTTCATTTACTGACTGGTTTGTCTTCCTGAAGAGCCCTGATGGTGTAGTGATTGCAAGTTGTGCTGCTAACGACAAGGTCTGTTGTTCAAAACCACCAGCTACTCCTTGAGAGAAAGACAAGCCTTTATATTCCCGTAAAGAGTTACCCTTGGAAATTCACAGGGGGAAAATTACCCTGTCCTCCAGGGACCCTATGAGTCAGAGTGGATTCATGCAGTGAGTTTTTGAGTTGTCTTCTTGCTTCCTGGTTGGTCAGCCCTGGGAGCGACAAGAGGAAAGAAAAGCCCCAAACCCTACTTGCAGATGTTGCATTCATCTGCCTCCCTCGACCAGCCTGTTGTATTCCAGCTTCCTGGTTTTTCCTACTTCCTGGTCATCACCCCGGACAGAACATCCGACTCAAAGACTTGGATCAGGTTGGACTTACTGCAACTGTGACTGTGGGAGCCAGGTTCTTAGTACACAACTCTTTATATGGATAGTTATTGTTCTTGTTAGGTGCCTTCAATTTGGTTCTCATAGTGACCCTGTGCATAGCACAATGAGACACCTCCCAGTTCTGCACCCCCTCAAAACTGTACTTATGTTCGACAGCCCATTGTTGTAGCCAATGTATCAATCCATCTCCAGGAGGCAATCTTCTTCTGCTCTACCAAGCATGATGTTCTTCTCCAGGGATTGGTTTCTCCTGACAACCTGTCCAAGCTCGTGAGACGAACACTTATCATTGATGTTGCTTCTCTAGGGAACCCAGCCTAACACGCATAGCAATGACTGTGAGAATGACCTAGGACTAGACATTGTTTCATTATGTTGTACATACGGTAACTACAAATCACAACTGACCAAATGGTACCTAACAGAGTAATTACTAACAGTAATCTTACCAATCACCTAATTTAGTAATGATAGTAATGACTAATTAGGCTGAGCATCTTTTCACATGCTTATTGATAATTGGTAAAGTATCTTCCTTGGATATACTGGGTTTGGTTTTGTTGCCTAATTTTTATTTGTTTTCTGTTTTTGACTGAGATTCTTTGTATATTTTCAATATGTCTCCATTTGATATATGCTTTCCAAGTATATTCTCCTTTCAGTAGGATGTATTTTTCATATACTTAATAATGTACCTAGATGCACATTTTATAATATTTTAAAGTCTAATTTATATGGCTGATTGACCACCACTGTCTTTCAGTCGGTCAGACCACGATGATTGCATGTTGCTGGGATTTGGAAAAGGATACCACTGGTATTGTCCGTATGAGTAGGGTTAGCTGTATAGGTTAAGCTTTACTAGAGCTTCCAAAGCTAAACTAGAAAGAAGGACCTAGTGACCTACTTCCTTTGTCTTTTTTGCCAATGGAAACTATCAGTAACAGTTGAACACTGTCTGATTTGGTGTCAGAGGATCAGCCCCTCAGGTTGGAAGGAACTAAAATGCATAAAGATAACAAAAATCTTCAAACTGGACCAGTAAGCAATGTTGTATTAAGGGGTAAAAAGATTGAAATTATCAAGGATTTCATTTCACTTGGATGCACAACTGATGCCTTTGGAAGCAACTACTAAAAATAAAATGGCCTATTTATTGTTTTGGTGAAATTGCTGTACAAGACCACTTTGAAGAGCAAAAAAGCAAAGCTGTCATTGCTGAGGAGTGAGGTGTGCCAGATCCAATCCATTATATTTTTCAGTAGCCTGGAAAAATATACATGAGGATATTGGACTATGAATATGAAAAATGAAAAATAAATCAAGGTCTTTGAATTATAAAATTGAATGGACCTCAATAATAATAAATAAATCTTGGAAGAAGAACACCCAGAATGCTCCTTATCAGCAAGGATAGCAAGCCTTCTTCATCGAACGTACTTTCAGCTTATTATCACAAGGTACTAGTCCCCGGGGAAGGACAAAATATTGTCCAGCAAAAAGGAAGAGCCTCCACTGAGATATATTGATACAGTGACTTCAAGCATAGCTCAGTCAAGCATATTTAGGCTTGTGAAGACAGCACAAGACTTAGTAGCCTTTGGGATGCTGCACATAATGATATCCCTTGTTCCAAGTCCCCTTCTCAATCTGGTCTGAACCTCTGGCAGCTTCCTGTCAATGCATTGCTGCAATTATTGTTGGATGATCTTCAGCAAAATTTTACTTATATGTGACATCAGTTATACTGCTCTTCAGAATTTTACTTGGCTAGAAACTTTTTACTTTCCTTAACTTTAAATTCTTCTTGTCTTTTTTTAACACAGTAACCTTTGTTGTTATTGTAATACCAAGTGCTTAAACATTATTTCCTTCCCATACCCCCCTCTACTTCACCATCTCTTTTCCCTTTCTCAACTAGGTAAACAATATTAAAAAGTATAAATAGAAAAGATATAAATGCACTCATTCCAATATAATCAGATATATGGAATGTCTTCTATGCTGTATAAATATACATTTTAACATTATATAATTATCTCTGAGACTTTCTAGAAACTAGTAATTTGATTTATATAGTTCAATAAATGTTCATGGTTTTCAGTACATTGCTTTTTAAAGATCTTATAAAAATAGACAACACACTTTCTGCTTCTCTTGGTACATTTTAAATTCAACAATCTTTAAAATAATTAACTGAAAGAAAGCATAAAACGAAAGTGTCTATTCAAAATGTAAATATTCATTGAATACTTCCAAATGTGAAGTATATGTGAATTATTATCTTAGAGGTCTTTTGTGTAGACAACTCCCATCTGAGAACAATACATAGGTAGAGCAGTAAAATATAATTAATTAGTTATGGAAATAATTAAAATTCAGTTAGCATAATTAATAAAACAACAAATAGATTTTAAAATATCGCATTACGTTCAATTCTAAGTGTTTTCAAAACCATTTTATTAGGAGGCAACCCAGGCATCATAACATTTGACAGTCCAACCACATCAAACAGTATTGTACAATTGCTATCAAAATCAGTTTCAAAACATTTTATTCCTTCTTATACTCATTGATATCAGCACCCCTTTGTCCCCACCCCAATCCTCCACCAGACTCCTCAGGAACCTCTATTCTAATTGTTGTCTCTAGTTGTTCTATGCTGGGTTTCATCAACCAAAACACAGAAAACCACATAAAAAAGATTAAAGAAGATTACTCATAATGACAAAATAGAGATAAAAACCCAACATGAAAAAAAGGCAGGAGATATTAAAAATCAGATCAAGCCCAAAGCGTATCAGAGGAGAGATAAAATAACAAGGTTTTAACCATTCAAGTCAGATTGACCATTTTCATCTATTATAGTCTCTCCAATGCGCTCTGTCTGATCACCAGGTGATTCCTATTCTTCAATTTGGGTTCAAGGAAAATCACTGGCGCTGACTCCCTGCCTAGATCCTGCAAATGTATTTTCTGCTTCCACTGTCTTCCATAGCCTTCTGCACACCATAATCTCACAACTTAAACTCTGCTACTATCCCCTCCAGATTTGGGTTATTTAATTTATATTTCTTTGATCATGGATATGGATGTGCTTCTTCCATGTGGAGATAGTTGATGTCTCACTTAGTGGATGCTATTTGATAATGGGAAACACCAAATTTCTTCACGACACTTTGCTACAGCACCCGTAAGTATGAGGGTAAGTATTGAGCAGGGCCTTCTCATAAGACAAATTGTCCTTAGACTGGAACTAGGACTAAATGCAAACCACCAATCCATTCCTGACTCTGTGTTTTTTATGTGCCTCTGGCTCACCTTAGAGAATCCTTGCTAATTTGTGGCAGAGACTCTTCTTGGAGCATAAGGACCTTCTGTTTACAGGGTCATTGATTGATTAGCCTATTAATACTAATTTTTAAAGCACTGTTGAGAGAAGGAAATTGAACAAGTGTCAGGGTTGCATCCACTCACCATACTTATTCAGACTGTATGTTGAGTAAATTAATCCTAGTAACTGGGTTGTATGAAAAAGAACACAGCATCAGGATTGGAGGAAATCTTATTAACAACCTATGATATGCAAATGACACAATTTGCTTGCTGAAAGTTCGGAGGACGTGAAGAACTTGTTGATGAAGATCAAGGATTGCAGCCCTCAGTATGGACGACAGCTCAATGTAAAGGAGACCCCAACGTTCACTATTAGACCAATAGGTGAAATCATGATAAATGGAGAAAGGGTTGAAGTTGTCAAGGACTCTGTCTTTGCCCTCAACAACAAACAATAGCACTCAACAACAAACAATAGCACTCAACAACAAACAATTACACTCAACAACAAACAATAGCACTCAACAACAAACAATAACACTCAACCACAAACTATTCATGGAAGCAGCAGTCGAGAGATCAAAAGACGAGCTGTTTTAAGTAATACGTCTTCTGCAGAAGACCTCTTTAAAGTACTGGAAAACAATGAGGTTGGAGGATTCAGGGAATAAGGTACATCTGACTCAAGCCATGATATTTTCCATTACATCAGATGCATGTCAAAGTTGGACATTGAATAAGGAAGGACAAAGAAGAATCAATGCACTTGAATTGTGGTGCTGGAGAAAAATATTGAAATTCCTTGGACTGCTAAAAGGACAAACTGATCTGTCTTGAAAAAATTTGCTCAGAGTTCTCTTCAGAGGTATGGTTGGCAAGACTTTGCCTTGCATACTTTGGACACGTTGTCAGGAGAGACATTTCCTACACGAAACATCATGCTTACTGTAGGAGAGGGGCAGCAAAAAAGAGGAAGGCCCTCCAGGAGATGCACTAGCACAGTGGCTGCATCAACAGGCTCAAGCATCGGAACCATCATGAGGATGGCCAGGACCTGGCAGGGTTTTGTTCAGCTGTGCAGAGTGTGGCTGTGGGGCAGGACTCACTCAATAGCACTCAACAACAAGCATCGGATGGGCCCTTATTCTTTCAGGCTCAAGAACATAACATTCAGAAATGTAATGAAAGCCTCATCCAGCCACTATAAGTTCACCTTCTATACTAAGGCATTGCTGAGAGTGGCTCAGGAGAGTATATCTTCAAAATGGCTGAGGCCCACTACCAGTGAGAAAGAGAAAAATGAAAGACAGAGAAGAGTAGTTTTGTTGTGGGTAGATTAGGTGTAGAACTATTTAAGAAAATAGCTAAATTTAAACCTGCGATATCTACAGTTTATTTTTTGAATACCGGATAGTAGATTTCTCTATATAATTTTTCCTTTTTTGAGTTCACTAATAATACTGATAAACATTAAAGGAAGTATGGATTATTCCATTTTAACATAAAGTTTGTATTTTTTCCCATAGTTACAATTGTATAATACTGCACCATACAATAGGTACATAGAAATCCATGTTGTTGTTGAAAAAAAAATGGTGAGTTAATTTTGTTTTATTTGTATAATTTGGCATTTTTATAACTTTAAAAGGTTTTAAGAATAACATGGCATAATATTTTGTAGAATTCATCTATTATTTTTACTTTGCCTCTATTTTACTTTTTCTTTCATAACAAATATGCTGCAATAATCTCTGATAAATAGTTATTTTATTTCATTTTTTCCTTTCTGAGACAGTATCAAACAGTTGATTACCCCAGTTACAACTGGTCACCTTGATTACTTCTGGTTCAGTAGTAAAGTGGAATTGAATCCATTTAAATCTGATTGGAATCTCTGTTCAGTATTGAAACTGGCCTACTTGGGTCTTCCAATAGGATGATCTCTTTGACTTTTCCCATTTCAGTTCATTCAAACGTTTGTACATTTAAATATGTTTTTGTAATATTAACAAAACAATATTATTTTAATATCTAACCAAATTGACACCAATAGGTTTTTGAGATGATCAGAAAGGCCAGGGCTTGGGTCAGATACACCTTAATCATCAAAATAGCAACTCTACTTTTTAAAAAAGAAAGGGTATTATTTCTGAAACAGGATTTACCTCCACATTCATTCCTACTTCCAAAGTAAAAGCAAATCTCTGTGTGGTCTGAAAGTTCATGTGGTTCTTTTATCAGGCTTCTGATTTAGTAAGTAATTCGTACTTTTAAATATTTAATGTTTTCCAGTTTTGATTTTGTCTTATTTCTTTGTCACTGTGATATCTTTGCTTTTATAAGAATATCTTTAGTTAAAAAAAGTAGTAAGAATCAAAAAGTCCTTAATTGTAAACCTATAGTATAGAGTTGACATTTTAATGCATTAATTAAATGTATAATGTATTAATGTATAATTAGTAACTATATTTTTTATGGTTTCATAATCCATTATAGTCTTCTTTGTGCATTTTTGTAAATATTTTCCAATATACTTTCACCTTTACAATCACAAAGAAATGCTGATTAACTACTAGTATTTTATCATTGGCATTTAGATGCACTGAGCAATTTCCTAATTCACTAAGGTAAATTTTGAACAGAAAAAAGGGAACCTGTAAAATATTAAGCAAGCGAAATTGAGAGCTCAGTGGTGATTATATTTTTTAGTATGACCATATGGGCGCTAACACAGCTGCTGTCACTCAGAAAGTTTTCCAGGTGATTGGACTTGTCAGTGCAGTAAGTATTCATGTTCTATTGCCTTCTATTTCTTTGTACTCCTCTCATACCTGTATGGGTATCTTGATTTTCTTGTAAAATTGGAATAATGACAGTACCTACTTTATAAGATGATTGTTGGGATTAAATTAAATAAAGTGCTTGCTACGAAACCTGTACTAGTTTAAACATCATAAATGCTAACTATCATTACTATTATCACTGGTATGGCCATTTATTAAAGTCCTTTAAAGTACACAACCTATCTTCAATTTAGCTGTTGAAATGTAACATTTCATTAAAATTGTGTACACTATATGTGCAATATTTTAACTTTCTTCCCAAATTTATTTAAATGTGAATACATTCCCTGTATGTATTTTATTTTAGATGTTAACTTCACTTAATATTACATTAATTCTGTCTTCATTGGAGCTCTGGATATCTGACAATAAAATTTCTATAAATGGAGAAGCTGATGAATTACTATACCGATTTTTAAACTGGAAAAATACTTATCTTGTTTTGCGCCCCCATGATGTGGCAATCTTACTTGTGTAAGTAAAATACCTTGATAATAGTATAAAACCAGAAACTGGTTCAATCAAGTCATTTGATTTATCAGAACCCTCAGGACAGCCCCATAGGGTTTCCAAGGTTGTAACTTTCACAGAAATAGACTGACTTATTTTTTCTTTTGGTATAGCTGGTAGTTTTAAATCACTGACCTTTCGGTTAGTGGTGGGGTTCCAAACCACTGTACTACCATGTCTCTGGCAATGCAACCTATATTTAATATAACCAAAACTTCAATAATTACCTAATTTTTTATTGCTGTTTTTCTTTTGGAGAAAAAATATCTAGGCCATTTCTGACACATTGCACTTTTCAGGGATACTATTTTTTGAACACAAAATTTTTATAGCAAGTCCTACAGGCACCGAGTTGATTCCAACACACACTACCCAAGACAAGGTTTCTGAGTGTGTATCGTGCGGAGGGGCAGTGGATTTGAACCTCTCATCTTGTGGTTAGCAGTCCATTGCCTACCCAACAGCAGAACTAGATGACCATTATAACAGATCAGCTTTATTTAAATAAACCAATTGACTTTCTGGTGTGTAAATGAAGCTTACTATCGAGATCCGCTTTCTCTATGACTTTCAAAATCTCCAACTCCAGAATGTTTTAATTTTTGACTGGTTTTCTTAGCATTTGAAGAATTGAGGAACTGAGGGAAAGCAATGATTACCTAAGAAAAGGGACCATAACATAAAAGGACAGTAAGATGTCTAGGTCCAAGAGGGAATATCCTGTGGTTACAAGGTTTGACAAAGATTGTTTTTCTTATGTTAATAAATATGAACACAGACTAAATGTTCCCAAATTACTGAGTGGAATAAAATGACAAGAAGATTATACTTTAAAATAAATAAAAAATACTAACTTCTTACAATTAGACTTAATTTTTTTGAAATATTAATATAAATTAAATTTTTAGTACCAATTTACCTAATTTTTAAAAACATAGGAGAAGCAGGATTGTTGTTCATATAGGCCTACCCATTGAATATGGAAATGTAAAGAGATAAATGTTCAAATATGGATTGGGATGCTTATAATTTCACTTCAAAAACATTGACAAGACAACATGGCAGCGGTGTTAGTCTGGGTATTTTAGAGAAATAAATCCACAGCAATTCATGTATGAGAGACTTTATACAAAGGTTAAGTGCACATCAAGAAAACATCCCAACCCAGTGCTGACCAAGCCCACAAACCCAACATTAACCAATTAACCCATATGTCCAACACCAATCCACAAAGTCCTCCTCCATCTCACAAAACAGACTCAATGATGCTGACTGCAGGAGGAAAGGCCGAGTCAGCAAACGTGTAAGCATCTCAGCGCTGGCAGGGATCTCCACATGGCTGCTCCGGCACCCAGGGCTGCATCAGGGTAGGTCCATGTGATTTCTCCTTGGGGAGGTCTTGCAAGAAGTGGGCCTTGCCAGCTAAAGCAGGGAACTGCTAAGGCAGCTGCACTCGATGCAACCATCAGAAAGCAAGAGACCCGAGAACTAGAAAGACGAGGCTCTCTGAGCCATTTATCCCTCTGCCCTTCAATTAACCCCACATGTGTTTATTGGCCAGGTTGGCAAAATAAATTTTAACTGTCTCAGCAGCTTACAGAAGCTGAAACTTTCTCTGAGTTTCAATGTTGAGTAGAAATATCTTATTACACAGCAAGTAAAATATTTTCACAAAGATACTAGGAAAAATATTTTTCAAGAGACATCAATTAATTCTACAAGCAGAAAGTGTTCTCTCATCTTGCAATTTAATGTGAATAAATACAGAAAAAGGAGGAATGGACACAGGAAACCAAGGGAGGGATAATTGATGATTGATTGAGGGGTTGCAATGGATGAGTTGGGACAAATGTGTTTGAATGGTGAAATGTAACACTAATTATCAGCTCAGTAAACTTTTACCTGATCACTGTACAAAGTTCAAAATATGAGAGAAATTGCAAAGATGTCATTACACTATTGTAAAATGTAAATACCTGTACATTATAACACATATCCAAATGATTATATAGTACATATGTCTGCCTATTAGAAAATACACTCTTTTTTTTTTTTGACACTTAGAATAGTCATGGACTGCTGACTGCACAGTTGTGGGTTCAAATGTAAGAGCCACTCTGAGGGAGAAAGATGTGGTTTTCTGCCCCAGGAAGGATTTATAGACTTGGAAACAGGGTTGCTGTGAGTCAGAATCAACTCGATAGCACTAGGTGGGCTCTTCTTTATGTTTTGAAGAGTTTGGGCAACAGTTGACTTTTATAACTTTTGTCTTCTTTCCAACCCATTTTTATGCTCTGTTCTATACATAAGACCAATATTTTTGTGTATGTCCAACTGAATAGCTCTTTGATGAAGGCATGACACGATTCGTTGATTCTGCTCATGCCTCTGCTATGTTAGTTCAATTGCTAAGCTTAAAATCCTTTATATATAATTATTTTAATTATATGCTCAGTTGAGGTTTTTGCTTGTCATCAGAAATTATCCTATAGCAAATGAATACTTTTATACATTAGAAATTAAAAAAATACGTTTTATCTACTGTTTGATTTTAAACACAATGTATTTGCTTTTCATATGATGCACATTTGTTATCCTCTATCTAGCATACGAATAGTAAAAGTATTTTAATTTGATATAAATATAGAAGCATCATTTGTCTATGAAATTTAATATTATGTGTTTCCACCTTTACAATGTTTGTGTTTCTGAATTGTTTTCTTAAATTAAGTTACAGAGAAAAATCAAACTATGTTGGTGCGACATTAAAAGGAATCATGTGTGACATAAAGAATTCAGGAGGTGTTCTTCTGGTAGGTAAGATTTACTCTGCTAAAATGTAATATTTCGTTTTCTAGCCATCCAGGGAAATATTCATTAAAAAGGTTCCCTCTTTTAATGTTACCTAAGCATATTAATATTTTCATAAGAACTGGAAATCTCAGTCACTGACCTAATCAAACTATTTGAATTTCAGATGGCCCTTTTATCTAGCAGTGATAGACATTTTAATCTTTTTATTATCATTATTTAAATAGATATTACATTTAATGATTATAATGTTATTCTCACCCAATTCACTTGTCATTCTTTCATAAATTCAAATTTGACCTTTCAATATTTCAATTCAAAAGCTTATTTTCTGGACAATTTCTTATGTAGGCTTCTGCTATTATCCAAGTCTCTGATTTTTTAATAAATATTCAAAATGAAATTTCTATACCCTTTAATATTTTATAGTCACAACGTAGGAATGAGAGGATACACTGGTAAATCTCAAGCTCCCTGGCTCTAGTTGACAGTATATAATTTATTTAAAAATGTATTTAATGCATTTACACTTAGTGTTTGTTTTGGAATCTAATCATAGTATTTTGGTGATCCTAATACTTAGAATGTCCTTTTATGTTATGTTACATTTGATGACACACACTGTCTTTTGGATTGGGAGTGACATGACGTAATTTAACACCTTGGCTACTGTGTTGAAGTTATGAATAAGCTGAAGATATAAAGTGAAAGATTAATTAAACTAAATACCTATTCTATTTTTCCTGTTTACAAAGTATATTTGAAAACTGTCTGAGAGAAAGCGCTTTCTCCTAATCAGGATCATTGTCATCAGGTGGCTTCCTCACCCAGTGGCATGTGGCAATCTCAAGCGACAGCAGGCCCTAGGTTAGTGCCTCCACGGGACATAGAGAGGGCAGCAAACCCAGACCTTTTGCACGCTGACTTCAGAACAAGTGAATGCAGTCCAAACTAAATGGCCTCCGCCTCGTTCCTTGTCTTTAGAAATTCAATTACAATTTATTCTTACAGTTTTGGGGTGAAATGGTGGCAGAGGGAGGTCTGGAGATTTATGTAGCCAATGTCCCTTCCAAACATTTAAAAATAAATTATAATCCATCAAATACTGCTGAATTAAATAAGTTCCTAAACATTTATTTTAATCTCAATTTTAAAGGGTCATGTAGTATAAATCAAGTACAGTAATAATAAAAAGGCTATATTTGTATTTGTAGCCACAGTCAGCCCCTGACCCGGTTTTAGCAGCAGTCAAGAGATCAAAAAGAGGAGTTGCATTAGATACATTTTGATGCACAAGACTAAAGTATTGAAGAGCAAAGACGTTATCCTGAGGACTAAGGTGCATCTTTCCCAAGCCAGAGTAGTTTCAGTCACCTCATGTGCATGTGAAAGCTGAACATTGAATAAGGAAGACCAAAGAAGAATCCATGCATTTGAATGGTGGTGCACGTAAAGAATATTGGAAATATGGACCGCTAAATGGACAAATCAATCTTTCTTGGAAGAAGTGGCTTCTTAGAAGCAAGGATGACAAGACTTCCTCTTACCTACTTTGAACATGTTGTCAGGAGAGACAGTCCCTGGAAAAGGACATCATGCTGGGTAAAGTGGAAGGGCAGGGAAAAAGAGGAAGGCCCTTATGGCGATGGATTGTCACTGTAGCTGCAAGACTCGCCCCAGGCTTCGGAACAATTGTGAGGGTGGTGCAGGACCAGGCAGCGTTTCCCTCTGTTCGATGTAAGATCGCCATAGGTCAGAACTGACTCAATGACAAGAACAACAACAACAACAACGTATTTGTAGCCAGAATCTGTCCGTCCTTGGAGACTGGTGTGTTGCCATGGTGCTCAGAGCTTTCTACAGGGCTCCTAGGGTTTGACAGACTGGGAAGAAATCCCCTACTTCACCGTCAGACGATGAAAAGCCCACCGACCCCAGTGGCTTGATCCACAGCCAGTCATGGGGATGATGAAGCACCAGCTAGCATTTGGTGCGACTGTGCATGGAGTTTTTTCACGATTCAGGTGAACTCTAGGCAGCTAACAACAAAAGGAAAGTCAGGAAAATGAGATAAAAATTCAAAGAAGGAGTAATAAAGAGATATAATACCTACTGAACCCTGAAAGATAAATTCGTAGAGAAGATAATGTTTCAGAACGGTTGGATAGGTATAATTGTGGAAAAATTATTTGCTGGAATAAAATATTTACACTCGAAGATGATAACTAGTTTGAGTTTTGTAGCTTTTGTTTGAATAGGAAAAAAGGGCTCCAAGGTTTATTTGAATGAATAAATGTCTGATGAAAATGTTGTTTTGGTAAAAGTACTATCAAGAGTCATGTTTAAGTACTTGTCCAAAAAATCTATCCTTGAGAAATGGAGAGTGAGAAGGAGGAAAAAGAGACATGACGTAGGGAAAAGAAATATGTGACAAAGAGGGAAAGGGTCTCGAAATATACAGGGTAATATGATGAATGACAGAAGTATTACTCCAATAATTGTGGAAAAACAAAAGAGCATTTGTCATCTAATTGGAGCATTAATCTCAATTGTATCTCATACGGCATAATATAATTAAGTTAATATATACCATGGACTTATCGCTGAAAGCGAAAATCATTAAAGTAATTAAAATATAGAAGAATAACTGTGCTAGGCTTATTTTTCTTCCACAGTACATGGAAGATACTAACTTTCTAATTTGAAATTTGTTAAAAAGAAATAAAGAACTTGTGACATCCACTAGAAACATTTGTATGTGCCAGTCATCATTTCCAGAGTATGTGAAAAATTAAAACTCACAAGACCAAAAAAGAAAAAGAAAACGGATGACTAGAAAGGCAGTTAGCTCATAAAGAAGATATCCAAACAGCAATTAAGCATACATAATATTAAAACTAAAATCACAAGACAATTATGCTAAAATAAAGAGTGTAAAAGATATCAGGTGTCATTGAGGATACGCCCATTACTGGTTTCCTGAGTCTTTCATGGCTCCTGGCCATCATATGGGTTCAGAGTAGAGCTCAATAAAGGAACAAACTCACTCCCATTGAGTCCATGTGACTCATAGCAACCCTATAGGACAGAGTAGAAACCCTAGGGGTTTCCAAGGCTATGCATCCTTATGAGAGCAAAGAGCTTCGTTTTTCTCCCATTGAGAAGCTGGTGGACTTAAACCACTGACTTTGGGGTTGGCAACCCGTAAACCTCTACACCACTGGAGCTATTGCCAATAGAACTACGACTTTAACATCAACACATTTCAAAGAGGAATATAAATTTATTTAACTACTCTGAAAGACTGTTTTGCTATGTCTACTCAAGTTCAATCTGTGCCTACATTATGAGTCCATCAAAGGTAAATGAGAATATTTTCAGCACATTTATTCAAAATAGGAGACTTTGTGCCTTAACGGGCTAACCATTGTGCTGCTTGCTAACCCAAGATCATAAATTCAAACCTAACAGCTTCTGTGCAAGAGAAAGATGGGGCTTTCTGTACCTGTAAGGATTTATAGACTCCGATTCTAAAAAAAGGCCTTTATAAATACTTTGTGAGAGAATATTGACTTGATGCTTCACAACGAAAACAAAAAGAGGCAATATATATAAATCTACTTAAAATACTACAGAATTAAGGTTATGGAAAACATAATTTGCCACTATTATTAGGTTAAACTGTTCCCCCTCCCTTTGTCATATACACCTTACATATTCGTAATTATATAATTTAAAATAAACGTGACTATAAGAATGAGCATAACTATATTTTATACTTAAATTTGAGTAGACTCTGAGCAACATAAGTCATTTTTAAACTGTTTACTTTATACACTAGTAACATTACAAAACCTAAGTCTCATATTGCTCTTACCTTGATAATATATGAAATGTATGAATTGCAAAGTTACTTCTCTTGGTAACACTTTACATACCTTTATTATTTTTATCACGTTTATATTCTTATTTTTCTTAGAATGGTCATTTTGCTCTCCAGATGAATGACCTACCTTTTTTTTCCTTGTCTCTTTGTTGTGCTTAGTATTCAAGAGCAATAAGCCTGGAAGCACTTGCAGTTATTGTAACGCAATTACTGAGTCTCAGTATGGGGATACGATTTGATGACAGTAAATGCCAGTGCTCAGGAGCTGCCTGTATAATGAGCCCCAAAGCAATGTAAGCTGTTTTATTTGATAAATTCTTGCATTGATAAGTTTCACTATTTAAATGAAGAAGGCATCACTGTAAGAAGAAACACTAATGACAGAGTACTAGCCATGACCAACGGGCCCCCAAACAAACTAGATATTATAATATTCATGCTATGTATGTATCGCATCTCATTAAAAAATAGCACCTTTATATTTTCATAAGTGACCTAAATCTCAATATTATATTTGTCTGCCAAAGTAGTGTCTGCATTTTTGTATCACACATCTTCATCCTTAGCTGACCCATCTAAGTCTTGACATCCTTAAATTTCAAAAAAGCTGCCATTCATTCTATTATTTATCATGATCATAGTAGGCCAAAACTAATGCCCTGATCATTGCCCTTGTGGTGTCCATAAAAGCCAAAGGGGATTGTAAGTGTAGAGTACATTTGTTGTTGTTAAGTGCCATTTGGTCAATTCTGACCCATAGTGACCCTATTGCAGGAGAAGGAACTTGCCCAGTCCTGGGTCATCCTCCACCTTGTTATGTTCAGGCCCGTCCTTGAAGCCACTGTGTCAATCTTGTTGAATATCTTCCTCTTTTTCGCTCCCATCTACCGGACCAAGGTTAATGCCCTTTTTCCAAGGAAGGATCTCTACACATAACTTTTCCAAGGTATGTGAGACAGAGTCTCACCAACCTTGCTTCCAAGGAGCATTCTGGTTGTACTTCTTCCAAGACAGAATTGGTAACCCTTTTGGAAGTCCATAATATTTCCAATATTCTTCACCAGCACCTCAATTCAAATACATCAACTCTTCCCCAGTCTTCCTTATTCAATGTCCAGCTTTCACATGCATATGAGGAAATTTAAAATGCCATAGTTTGAATCAGGCACCTCTTAGTGCTCAATGTAACGTCCCTGTTTTTCAATAATTTAAGAGGCCTTATTCAGTACATTTATCCAATGCAATTTGCCTTTTAATCCCTTGACTGCTGCATCTATGACCATTGATTATAAACTCAAGAAAAAAATCCTTAAGAATTTAAACTTTTTCCCCATATATCATGACGTTAACTATTAGTCCGGATGTCATCTTGACATTGAATTGTAATCCATACTGAAGGCTACAGTACTTGACCTTCATCAGCAAGTGCTTCAAGTCCTCCTCTCTTGGAGCAAACATAGTGTGTCATCTGCATATTTCAGGCCTTTAATAAGTTTTCCTCAAGTCCTGATGCCACATTCTCCTTCATAAAGTTCATCTTCTCTGTAATTTGCTTATCCTGCAAATTGAACAATGTGGTGAGAGGATACAACCCTGACACACACCTTTCATGATTTTAAACCATGCTGAATTCCCTTGTCCTATTCAAGCAAATGCCTTGTGGTCCAAGTGTAGGTTTTACATGAGCAAAATTAAATGCTCTGGAATTCTCAGCCATGATTCTTCATAGTTGGTTATATACACACAGTCAAATGTCTTGACATAGTCAATAAAACATGAGTAAACATCTTTTTGGCATTCTCTGTGTTCAGCCACATTCTTCTGACATCAATAATGATATTCCTTATTCCACATCCTCTTCTAAACCTTTTCTGATTTTCTGGCACTCCTTCTCAATATACTGCTGCAACTGTTGTTGAATGACCTTCAACAAAATTTATTGTATGTGTTATCATTGATGTTGTCTCATAATTTCTGCAGTTTGGGGTCATCCTTCTTTGGAATGGATATAAATAGGAATATATTCCAGTCAGTTAGCCAGGTAACTATCTTCCAAGTTTACTGGCACAGATGAGTCAGTGCTTCCAATGGCTCATCAACTTGTTGAAAATTTCAATTATTACTCCGTCAATCCCAGGAGCATACATTTTTCCTATTGCTTTAAGTGTTGCTTGGACTTCTTCCATAAGTATCATTATTCCTTGCTCACCTTCTACCTCTTGAAATGGTGGAATGTTAACTAGTTTGTTTTAGCACAGTCACACTGTGTCTTTTTCATCTTCTTTTGATGTTTCTTGCATCATTCAATATTTTGCCCTCAGAATCTTTCAATATTGCAACTGGAGGCTTGATTTTTTTTTTTTTTTGGTCTTTGATGCCTGATCCCTTCAAGCCTTGTCATCTCCCAGGCTGGTGTGCTTCTTCCATGTGGGCTTTGTTGTTTCTCAGTTAGATG
>NW_022103906.1:32761793-32763950 GCF_000313985.2 Echinops telfairi
CGTTCTTTTCTAGACATTTACTTTCTATTAAGCCCTTGGGATCAGCTCCTCTTTTATTTTTACTGCTGCCCCTCCCTCATGTCCCCTTGATAGAGTGTAGGTTGTTATTATTTTCGTATCTCCCGCTGACCCTGTTTCCCTGCCCCTCTGGTTCCCCCTGGATGGGGGGGTGGGTGGTAATGTGCATTCACTGTGATCAGTACAGTTTTCCTTCCCATCTCTCACCACCTTCCCCTACCCTTTTGGTGTCGCTATTCCCATTCCCATTCCTGGGTTCTGTGTATCGTGAGCTTTCTCTCTTGCCTGTACCTATCCACTTGCTCCCGCCCAGTTCAGAGTGGGAAGCAGCACTGGGGTCATGATAGTGGGGGGTGAAGAGTCCTCAAGGGATCAGAGGTATTGGTGCTCCACTTCACCCTGATTGACTCATACCCTCCCTGTGATCCCTCTGTGGGGGGATGTTCCATTGTCCACAGATGGGCTTTGGGTCTCCACTCCAGTCCCCCTAATTCTCACCAACACGTTTTTGTTTGTTTGTTGTTTGTTATGAATCTTCTGATTCCCGTTGCCTGGATGCACCTATGACATTCTTTATGTCATCCATTCAATAGCACATGGGGTCTTCAATGTGTTCAATATAACAAATGTTTCCTTGCGATGTTCTCAAAATTCAGGTGCGATGGACTCATGGTAGTGTTTTTGCTCTCATAGCCTTGTTTTATGTTTCTTCAGCTTCAACATGAACTTACATATGAGCAATTGATGGTCAGTTCCACAGTCAGCTCCTGGCCTCATTTCAGCTGTCATGCAAACTCCATCTCTGCTTTATCTCCAAGGTCATATTTTCCTACTACTGTTCCTCTTTGTTTCCAATTTTTACATTCCAATTGTGGATAATTATCAATGCATCATGATTGTATTTTTGGTCAATTTCAGACTGAAGAAATATGTAATCTCCATTGATTCCTTCATCACTAGCTTGAGTGGTTGGTTTATAAATTTAAAATGGTTGTATTGACAGATTTTCCTTGTATGGGTATGATATCCTATCTCAGTGTTGTACTACAAGATTAATAATGAACTTTTTTTTGATGATCATTGTCATGCCATTCCACTCTAAATCGGTCATTCCTCCCTAGTAAACCATATGACTATCTGATTAAAATTGGCCAATAGCAGTCCTTTTCAGCTTACTTATGCCTACAGCCTATTATTGCAGCCACTGGATCAATCCGTTTTGTTGAGGGTCTTCACCTTTTTCACTGCTCCTCTACTCTACAAGGCATGATGCCCATCTCCAGGGACTATCTCTCCTGACAGCATGTCCAACGTATGTAAGATGAAGTCTTTCCATCCTTTCCTCTAAGGAGCATTCTGGCTGTACTTTTTCCAATACCGATTTGTTTGTTCTTTTGGAAATGCATAGTGTTTTTAATATTCTTTCCCAGAACCACCATTCAAATGCAACAATTCTTCTTTGGCCTTCTTTATTCAGTTTCTCACGTTCACCAGCATATGAAGAAATTTAAAATACTGTGGCTTTGGTTAGCAGGGGCACCTTAGTCCTCATAGCAGCGTCTGTGCTTTTCAAGACTCTAAAGAAGTCTTGTGCAGCAGATTTACCTAATGAATTTTCATCTTTTGATCTCTTGATTGCTGCTTTCATACGCATTGATTGTGGATCCAAGCAAGACAAAATCCTTGATCACATCTGGAACTTGACTGGGACTCTGTGTCTGCCTCCAGAAGTGGCCCATGTGGGCCGCTGACGTGAAGGGTTGTCATCTCCCTGCCATGTTTCCACTTAACTTGGATCTGCTGGATTCCCGACCCACTGGGCTGTGATCTCTCTGATTCCGGCTTCACATTTCTGTGTCAAATGCCTGCAGGGACATGATTTGGAAGAGAGCCTCAGCTAGCATGGTCTTGAGTTGGCCTGGGCTGGAATGCCTTCTTGGTATAAAATTACTTCTTGATAAAATGTTTCTTCTTATACATATGTGAACGTCACTGGTTTTGTTTCCTTAGACAATCCAACCTAAGACTGACTGTCACTTCCCAACTTTAAAGCCTACAACATAGCTAGGGTCATCAAATCAAAACAGCCTCAAACTGGTACAATGAGACATACACAACCCAATGGAAGCCAATAGAGAG
>NW_022103906.1:32764926-32766181 GCF_000313985.2 Echinops telfairi
GGGGTACCGCCTCCTCATCTGGTGTAAGGCTGTGGGACTAGAAGGTAGAGTGACAAGCTGGCTCCCTGACCTATGGAGACAAAGGCAACAGGACTCTGTGACTGCGAGGCGGATGGCTCCAGAGAGAGTTGGCTGCTGGCATAGAAAGGGTGCTGCTCTAGATCAATGCTCATGCCCTTAGTGTTGTTGATCTTAACTTGTGGCACCCTAAGAAACCCCGTTCATCATGGATATTGCCCGTGTGTTCTATGGCCAACTGCGATGAATATTAGGACCCAGATGTAAAAGTAGAGAATGCTCGTAAAGACAGCAAACCTATGTAGATTAGAAGAATTCACCACAAGATTAAAAAGACAGACTGGAACATGTTTTTGCTAGTGATATAGCAGACATTATGCTGAGGGAATTAGTCAATGATTCAAGAGCACATGCTGTAGGAGACCACTGATATAAAAAATCAAATCAAGGAAAGAAGTAGGTTTTGATGGTTAGTAGGGGCATGAGCGGATTGGAGAGAAGGGAGCAATCAGCTATAGTGTAGACAGATGTTAATGTGTGTGAAGGGGAAGTTAATGCACTACTAGAGGGAGATGGGAAAGCAGGGGTAGGGGAGAGGGAAATAGAACATGCTGTGGAGAGTTTGATAAGCTATTTATTTTGTTGAATGCAAAAATAATGCCCTTATACATAAGCCTCCACCCCCCCAATTCACAATAGAAAGTATATATATATGGGGATCTGTAGTCAAGAGAAAACATGTGGACTCTCATGGTACAGATCATAACTGAAGACATAGAACTGGTTACACATAGATGGATACAATGAGGTCTAACTATTGAATTATGGGCTATTCCAATATTCATCAGTTAGAAGAAGAGAAGGAATCATATGTAACTGACACGCAGCAGCCTGGGAGGTGTGAGGTCAATTAGAGAAACCAGTGTGATGGATAAGGAAATTTTATTTATTACTTCTATGAATGAAAGATTAGTATGAGTTTAGAATCTGAACAGTTAACTTTATATTAGCATTTAATGAAACAACATTTTCATGTGGTTTTTTATATGCTCATGTGTAGTATATGCTAGCAATTCTTAGAGAAAGGAACACTGAAGTAAAATGTAATTTTAGTTATTTCAGCGGTGTGAAGCCATTCAGTAGCTGCAGCATGGAAGACTTTATACTTTTTATTTCAAAGCCAAAGTCTCAATGTCTTCAAAACCAGCCCCACCTGGATCCCTCTTACAAGGCTTCA
>NW_022103906.1:32767303-32769370 GCF_000313985.2 Echinops telfairi
TGGATAAGTTCTACCCTGTCCTTTAGGGTCACCGTAAGTCAGAGCTTTCATGGGACAGAACATCATTTTTTTCCTTGGAAGGGCAAGAGGAGAGCTGTCCTGAGCTCTATACGATGGCAAATCATATTTCTGGTCTCTCCACTATATAGCAGTGGCCCATCGGTAGGCACTATCCTGTATCGCTGTTAAATTTATATTGATCTATTAAATGAGCTGCTAACTGCAAGATTAGCAGTTCAAAACCACCAACAGCTCCACAAGAGAAAGGTAAAATGTTCTACTTCCATAAAGAGTTAGTCCCAGAAAAGCACACAGCAGTTCTCCTCTGTCCTATAGGGTCGCTATGAGTCAGAATCCAACGGCAGTGAGTCCTCCACCCCTTTTCTATGTGGTACGTATTTTCATTATCTCCAAAATAAAAAAACCAACTCACTGCCATCTAGTGGATGCCAAATTCATAGCGGTCCTATAGAAGCGGGTAGAACTAACTGGCCCTGTGGGTTTTCAGGACTGTACCTCTTAACGCGAATGGAAAGCTTGCTAACCTTGTTAGTTGCCCAAAGCTTAACCATTAAGCCACAGATACCTAAATATCTCCTGGGGTTGAAATTGTAAGCAGTTATGAGCCAGTGATATAATCTATACTAACAGTAATGCTCACATTATTTTATTTAATTTATTTATTTTAATCCTTTTATTAGGGGCTCATACAACTCTTATCACAATCCACACATACATCAATTGTGTGAAGCACATTTGTACATTCATTGCCCTCATCATTCTCTAAACATTTGCTCTCCACCTAAGCCCCTCCTGGCATCAGCTCCTCATTTTTCCCCTCCCTCTCTGCTCCCCCCTCCCTCATGAGCCCTTGATAATTTGTAAATGATTATTTTGTAATACTTTGCCCTGTCCGATGTCTCCCTTCACCCACTTTTCTGTTATCCGTCCCCCAGGGAGGAGGTCACATGTAAGAACTTAGGGGTTACTTTATTAAATTTTCACATAAAACCTTATGTGAAATAGTAATAATTATTCAATCACTATTTTTAATGTCAGTGTTTGTGTTAATGTATGTATGTTTGTGAACACATCGATTTAGACCCAAGCTGAATTTTTAAAGCAGTTTTATTACGGGTTTGCATGAATGGAAGCACCGAGGGTGGTCGGGAGTATGGGTAAAGGTTTTAAAAGTGAGGAACTATGGGAGCACTATGTCAGAATTGATTACATGGCAGTGCGTTTGATTTGGCTGTTGGTTGATAGTGATGACATAGACCCCCAATCTTATACCCAATGCTAGATCCATTGTTAGATACCAAGAAGCAATCCAGTTCTTAGGGAGTTTATTTATTCCCACTCAGGAGAACCCTGTGAGTCATGTGCAGGATTGTACTCCATAGGGCTTTCTAGAATGAGATCTTTCTGAAACAGATCACCAGGACTTTCATCTGAGGCACCTCTAGGTGCAATTAAATGAGAGCTACTTAATATTATAAAAACATTAAAAAGCATATATTTTCTCTTTTCCTGTGTCCTGATTATTCTGCCTTGGTTTCAGCAAGCAATCAGAAGTCAATCTGCATCACTAAGCTGTAGTGACATATTGGACAGACAGGTCTTAAGTTATATATTTATACAATGTGCTTCAGCTCACTTGAGGAACTCACATGTGTGCTGACTATTTGGGCTTAGTGGTCACTATTGGGCTGCGAACTGCAAGGTCATCAGTGGAATCCACCAAGGACTCCACCGGAGAAAGGCGAGACTTGTGTTGTCGTAAAAGTTACAGTTTCAGAAACCCATGGGGACAATGTTTCCCTGTCCTATCCGGTAACTAATAGTAGGAATCTACTCATGGCGGAGATTTTGGTTTTATATACAGAAACACATACAACGTTTTCTTTGTTAGTTAACATGAATATTAAGCATATAGTTTATATATTTTTTGCTTCACTAAGCAAATTTTATTTGAAACAAGAAAATATGGGGCTTGCTTACCAGCTTTTAATTTGCATTTCAGGAGTGCAGACGGGATCCATGCTGTGAATATAAAACATGCAGGTT
>NW_022103906.1:32769757-32779754 GCF_000313985.2 Echinops telfairi
AATTGGGTTTCAATTGATTTCATTTATTTGAAGACTAGAAAGAAGTTCCCATACTGATAATATACTAAGTAGTATGTTCATTATGCACTTAAAATGTTATCCTTTCTGGTCGGCCCCAGCCCATAGCATCCCTATGGACGAGAGAATGCAACACTGCCTCGTCCGTGCCATCCTCATAATTGTTATGTTTGAGCCCGTTGTTGTAGCCACTGTGTCACTTCACCTTGTTTATTAAAATTCCCTCAGGGGGAATTTTTAAATTTTTGAACTAGATTGGAAATAAATATTGTGGTAATTCTAAAAATATATGAATGGGTGACATTCAAAATTATGACAATTTGAATTTGTGGATTGAAGAACTCAGACCGGAATAGATTTTGTTATTTTACTCTGAATCTTATTTATGAAATTATTGGTTGTTTAAGATGAATGAGGGTGATGGTAAACATCCAAATGTGCATAAATAAAAATATAGATGTAATTGAAATCACACACAAGCACACAGTAACGCAGTCACAGTTAAAAATGCAAGAAATCTCAGTGGAATAATTCCAGAAACCATTTTATGAACCAAACGATGAAAGTAAATCTGCTGCTTTTTAAGTAAAAGAGCCCCGTGTCTGTCCAGAGGAGTCCGTGAAGCACTGTTGGATAAATGGTGAGCCGCTGATGACAAGGTCACAGTTCAAACCTAGCAGCCACTCTGCAGGAGAAATGTGAGACTGATGGTTCCCATAAAGTTTTACTGCCTCAGAAACGTTTTTAGGCTTAGGATCTCTGGGAGTCCGAATCAGCTTGATGGCAGTGGGCACAGGCACAGCAATGACTACTATTCTTAAAAAGAGTTTATTAGAAACATGGAATTAAGAGATTAGCATATTTCAGAATCAGATATAATAAATTCATAATAACTGCAGATGAATCCTACCAAAATTATGATATGTTTCATATTAAGCACTTAGGAATGAAATGAAAAATAAAACGATGACACAATGAATGTGTCAAGATTTGTGATGAAAAGGAAGGGCATGTAGCCACAAGGAATCTAGGGATTTCAGAGCAGAGCTGAAGAAGTGGGTCCACTCTTCCTCCCACTGAAGTGCTGCTCATCGTTGTGCGTATTAAAGGTTTCAGAACGTGCAATGTGACAATCCTCTGCAAAGATGGGTATGTGACAAAGAATCACTAAACATCTGAGGAAAGTCAAAACAACTTAGAGTGGAAAATAATGTATCAGAAGAAAAAGATGTAATATGAAGATTGACCATAATTTAATTCGGTTCATTGATATCTCTAGAGAGATGTTAGAAGCACCCTGGAAAGCCACAGGGGCAGTTCTATGCTGTGCTGAGTCAGAATCGACTATAAGACAATGCGTGGGTTTTTCTCTATTCGTTTTAATGTTTTCCATGGTCCATTTGTGAGGATGCGGGCATTCTCCACACTGGGTTTCAATTTCTACTGAAGGTTGTATTCTTTGATTTTCATTAGCAAGTGCTTCAAGTCCTCCTTGCTTTCAGTAAACCAGGCTGTCTGTGTTAACCAAATATCACATGTGGTTAATAAGCCTTCCTCAAATGCTAATGGCAGTCTCTTCTTAAAAGTATTATATTTGCCCAAGGAAACACACCTTTGATTTCATCACGACTGCTTTCTGATAACGTACTGTGGATCCACACAAAATGAAATCCTTGACAGCTAGTGACAAGAGGACGAATTTTAATCCTGATACTAGAACCAGAGAATTTAGTTCTTGAAGAGGCATTTTACAAAAGAATTCATTTGAGATCTTGAAAATCAAACTCTGTGGGGGACACACAACTGAAAAGTGGATGAAGGGAGACGTCGGACAGGGCAAGATATGACAAAATACCCATTTATAAACTATCAAGGGGTCATGCGGGAGGGGGGAGCAGGGAGGGAGGGGAAAATGAGGACCTAATGTCGGGGGTTTAAATGGAGAGAAAATGTTTTGAGAAACAATGTACAAATGCGCTTTACACAATTGATGTGTGTATGGATTGGGATAACAGTTGTATGAGCCCCTAATAAAATGTTAAAAAAGAAAAAAAAAAGAAGAAGAAAATCAAACTCAGCTTAAAAATAATAACGAATAGGCTGAGTGACTGTCATACCATATTGAAACGTAAAATATTAAGAAACTCAGAAATGGAACCAAGAACGCTGGGCGGAGCTTTCATAGTACGCATTTTCCCCGCTAGGAGAGCTTCAAGCAACTCGCTCTGAGTTAGTGCATCCAGTGGTGTCCCTGGGAAGGTTCTCTCTGGTCACAGTGAATATTTTTGTAAAATCAATTTTGCTCGCACCTCGTTTTCTGTGTCAATTTAAGAGAACAATGTGTAGCTGTAAAATTTTGTCTCCTGCTAGGGAAAAATGCGGCAGAACCTGTTGGGATGTTGAACACAGCTTACAAGGATAACGCTATGGGAAAAACTCAAGTGTACATGTGTTTTTCTCATTTCAAAAGCGAAATGTCGATACATGCAAAGCTCCTTTTGGATGCCCGTCAACTTCCCAAATGGACGAAAATAACGACAAAATTCCTGCACTCATGCTTGAAGATGGACGACAGGTCATTGAAGACGTGGGGAAGTTTTCTGGACTATCTTGAAGCTGAGTTCCGGGAATTTTAATGGAAGATTTGGGAATGAGCAGGGTGTCTTTGAAATTCGTGCCTCGGATGTAGACTGGCCAGCAAAAAGAAGGTCAAGGGGAAGCATGCCATGCTTTGAAAGAATAGCTCCAAAGTGACCCAGACTTTTTTCCCCCAAGGTCAACATGGTGCTATTCTTACAACTCTGATGGCAAACATCAATCAAGCCAGTGGAAGATGCCATGGTCACCTTGCCCAAAAGAGCTCGACATGTGACATAAAAAGTCAAGATGATGCTCATTTGTTTTTTTGATGTGAGGGTGATAGTGCATTTGGAGTTCGTTCCACCAGGTCAGACTGTTAATCAAGCTTTCTATTCAGAGGTTCTGAAAAGATTGTGTAACAGTTTCAATTAAAAAGGCCTGATTCGTGGCAGGAGACTGGTTTTGCCACACAGCCATGTCAATGCACCAATTTTTGGCAAAAAACAGCATGAGGGACATGAATGGACAGTGCTTTGACGACATAGACGAGGTGACGGGGAAAAGAAAAGGAGGGAGGTGCTGTCAACCGTCCAAATAGATGAGTTTGAAAAATGTTTCTAAGAATGGAATCACAGATTTGACAAGTGTATTAAGTGTAATGGAGAGTACTTTTATGGTAATAAGGTTGTTTTGTAAAAAAAAATTAAATACATAGTTTTGAAAAAAAATTCCAGTTTTTTGGGGATACCCCTTTGTATATTAAAATATTGACTATTTTAGCATTTTTAGCATTCTTTTTAAGTATAATTCAATGATATTAGTTAGGTTCATCATGTCATTTAGCTATCACCATTATCCATTTCCATTTTTGTAACTTTCTTAATGCAACAACTCTTGCTCTGCCCCTTGTAACCATCAATAAACTTGGCTAAAGTAAGCTGTTAAATTTGCGCACTCTTCTCATATAAGTGGGCTCATACAATATTTACACTTTCATTAATGATTTCATTCACTCAGTATAATTATTTCAAGGTTCATTCACCTTGTGGCATGTATCAGGACTTTATTTATCTTTATGAACAAGTAGTAATCCATCACATTTATGCATTTTGTTTGCCCATTTATCTGTTGATGGCTTTTCCACATTTTGGCTATTGTGAATAATGTCATAGCTTTGTACTAAGGTGAATGGATTTTCTAAGAATTGCCATAGTTAGTTTTCTAATCTTGAGGATTAAAAAAGATTTTTAACAAAACTACTTTTTTATGTTAAGGATTTCCAAATGGATTACATACCAGATGTGAGAATAAAAATTGACTTTGAAGTTTTCGGTGGGAGAAAATTATGCTTAAGGAAAATAATTTGATTGATGCTTATCTGTAGATATATTGAAACAAAAGATGTTTACAGATATGTATGGATGTTTTGAATTTATATTTGTAAAATTTAAAAATCTACTTATATGAATACTATAGAAACAATAGAAAGTAGAAGAAATGAGAGGATATAAAGTAGAATACTGTTTAGTTTTATGAAGTACTTTCTAGGAGATGAATATAGACAATAGAGAAAAACACTTTTAAATCTTTAACTTTTATTCAAAGATGGAATATGTGTGGGTTTTATTTTTTCAACATTATTAAGACTTAAAAAAATATTTTAGATAACATATTTCAAAATCATTACAATTTTAAAATGTTTTAAAATCAAATTAATTTTCATATCGATGTAATTCAATTTCCTTATTCTATTTTCTAGGTACTCAATATGGTTCTCAAGCTTGTTTTGAAGAAATTAATTCTAGGAACGATCAATTTGGAAACTGTGGCTTAAGCCCTAGAGGATTTATACCATGCACCTTTACGTAAGTAGTAAAACCTGTATACAGTTTTAAGAATAGATTATTTGTATGTATGACCTTAATTTAAAAATTTTGAATTAAATCTATAAAGTATAGTCATTTTGACATAAATTTCTATTATTTATAATCATTCCTACAAAGTTTTAGATATGATTTTATTCCTTCTACATGTTTATAAATTGACATAACTGGTCATCTTAACTTTGCATGCTGCTATTTTTTCCTTAACAGATTTTCATCTTTGTAGGGGTGAAATCAAGGGAACTTGATAATTTTCCAGAATGAATTAGTGGGTGGCCAAAATAAATTCAAATCCATATTTCACAGATGATTGTTTGCTATCCTTAGGTGATTGATTATTTCATTGTAAAGAAGGATAATAGTAAGCAGTATATTTTTGGTATTACCAAGACTGACATCAGTCACTTACAAAAGCACTTAAAGAAGTATTGTTCCATAAGTCATGCTATATAAATTTTAGCAATGGTTGTTTATTATGATTAAAATATGAAATTAAAATGTGATTGAAACATTTATTTCATTTGATGTTACTTAGATTTTTCAGTTTAAAGTTTAAAAAGTTCATGATATAATATATAGTCAAATATTGCATGAACATTTACAATTAGTTGGATTTTAATTATGCATATCTTGTAAAAATATCACACACCCCTTATAATTATATGGATTTAAATATACATATTTATATGTTATATTGAGCTAAACATAAGGCAGTTAATGAGTAATTGTTTAAGAATTTGTATACCAGTGATGCTAAGTAAGTGTGAATATAAGATAGTTCAAATAAAATGTGACTAGCTGATTTGAGGGTCTTAGCTACCTTTAACAGATGTATTCAAATGGAATGGTATATTGGAAGGAAGGAAAGCTTTAATTATGTGATGTGTTTATATGGTACTACAGGAAGCACTGAACATTTCCCAGAGTTCTTCTGTAGCTTTGGATAAGATCATTCTGGAAAATAATTTAAAAATTTGTGTAGTTTCTGATATACTTTTTATCAGTTTACACCCTTCACATAAATTTACTCCTTTATATGGAAATTTCCTTAACTTCTTGATCTAAATATGTATTTGTATTTCTATGCAGTTGTTCAGTTTCTTTCTTTTTTTTTTTTTGCAGTTGTTCAGTTTCATTGGGTGGAAAGTTGGTGTAAGAACTGATCAGCTGCACAGAAATACGAAATTGTAATTTGTTTCATTCTCATAGTTGATATCAGGAAAAAGTGGATATTTTATTATGTTGAACTGTAATTCGTACCATTAGACACACACTTCTTACTTATCTGATGCTGTGGGTTGGATTTGACTTGGTGACATCTAATCACAGCAATTACTTGAAACTAGGTGTATTAGTCTGGGTACTTTAGAGAAACAAATCCACAGAAACTAATGTATAAGAAGAGTTTTATATAAAGGGTAAGTGCACATCAAGAAAACATCTAAACCCAGTGCTGCTCAAGCCCACAAGTCCAACATTAACCCATATGTCTGACACCAAGCCACAAAGTCCTCCTCCATCTCACAAAACACACACTATGATGCTGACTGCAGGAGGAAAGATGACTCAGTGAATATGTAAGCATCTCAGTACTGGCAGGGTTCTCCACACGGCTGCTCCAGCACCCAGGGCTGCATCGGGGTAGGTCCATGTGCCTTCTCCTTGGGTATGTCTCGCAGGAAGTGAGTCATACCAGCTGAAACAGGGAACTGGCTAAGGCAATTGTACCCTGGTCCAACCATCAGAGAGCAAGAGACCCGAGAACTAGAAAGGCAAGGCTCACTGAGCCATGTATCCCTCCACCTTTTAATTAACCCCACATGTGTTTATCTGCCATGTTGACACAATAAACTTTAGCTAACTCACTGTGTCAGATCTCACAGGTAGAAAGGAAATCATCCTTCAGACTCCCAAATCAATCTAATGCTTCCGATGCCAGCAGCAAGTCAGGGGGATGACAAAATACCCGGACCACTCAACTGTTGGCTGCAAATGCAGGGTACCTTCTACTTTGTCGGTGGAGTAGTTCAAATCTCAAGTTTTTCCAGCTCTCGCCTTCTTTTTAACTCCTGCCTCTTACTAGTCTATAGGGTATGATAATTCACTAAGATGATTCACAGGACTTACAGATAGGAAACAAAATCGGAGGAAATAACTGAAGAGGTGCAGTTTGGGAAGATTCCTAATATGAAGTTTCCCCATCCAAAAGGACACATTTCCTTTCCCTAGGTATGGGTGTCTTTTGTTCAGTTGGAAGGTCATGGAGCTTCCATGACCACAAACTTTATGTAGTCATGATTGAGGCCCCGTTTGTAGGATGATTAGGGCACTCTGACATGGGCATGATGGATTGCATCATCAAAACCCCTTTTCATACTTCATAATTACCCACAAGATGGCCTTTCTAAGCCAGCCAGCCCCTACAAAGACACTTCAATTTCGCAGGAAATCACAGGGCTTTATTTGGAATAAACCCATGCATGTATCAACTGGAACCTTCAAAGCAGTACATCTTTTTGTTCTCTTGGCATACCCAATTATGAAACAGGGCACATAGGCAGTTTCTCTTAGGAAACGATGAAACACTAAATTCTATGGATAACATTAAATGTTTAAACCCATAACACCAGAGAGCCCCAATTAAGCCATACATTTTGTTTTTACAAACTTTAAAAATTGATAAAACCGTTGCAAGGATGATCAATTAAAAATAAAATAAAGAATATTTCACTCAGTATTGAATCAATTGTCATAGGGACTTTTTTCTAAATGAAAAAATAATAGTACCAATACACAAAAACATTTTAGAGGAATATAAAAAAGAAGCACCTCAAAAATCTTCTACTTAGGTAAATATAACCTGAACATAATAACATTGCTGAAAATAGGGAAAGAGGCTACCTGAGCAAATATGAAAGGAAAAAATAACAGTACTAAGGAAATGATTAGCAAACAAACCCAGCAATACAGAAAAAGTGATATTTAGCCTGCCAAAGTTGTATTCAAACACTCAAAAAACTGTCAATATAGCTCAGCAAATTAATGAATCAAGGATATAACATGTCATATAATATTTAACAAGCATTTGTAATAAAATCTCTTAGTTTACTAGTAACATGAAGAGAATTCCTTAATCTGATAAACCTTCTTTATAAAATAATCATAGCTAACCTTATATTAAATAGTAAATTTTTGAATAAATTTCTCCTGAAATCAGGAATTAGGTAAAGAAACCTGATTGTGTTACTCAAATTCAGTAATTTTCCTGAAGACTCTCCTACATACCAAGGGGTGAAAAAGAAACAAGAGAAAATTTGAACATCTGTCTATTCAGATGTCACCATCAAGTGTGTAAAATACACAACAAATAAACAAACGTTCCAGGTCAATTAAAATCAATAAGAAAATAAAGCATGATAACACAATAAAATTAATTTGTATATACTAGCTATATGTAACCTAAAAAAATCAGTACTCTATAGAGTGGTATTAATAAGATAATCTGATATTTAGTGTTAAATATAATAGTTAAATACATGCAGAAAAATTAAATTCAATGAAATCAATAAAAATCCAAAGAATGTTATATTTTATTTCTTGCTTGGAATTGAAATACTTCATTTAAAACTGAATGTGCAAATAAAATAGGTTGAGAATCACATAAACAACTCATTAGAAGAAAAGATTGGATATCAAAGGTTATTACAAAGTAATTATGGAGAATGGGAAAGAGGGAGAGAATCCAGCTGTAAGCTGTATTTCATAATTGGTCAGAGTACTTGGGCATAAAAGGATAAATAAAAATAAAATATGTTTATTCTCTTTCTCTCTCTCTTTCAATTACTAAAGAGGTCAAGCATACACCTGTGATCAGTGGAGGACTGCAGAGAGGTTCCCTAAGTAACACACACACACGTCTTATTTCCGTTAGGGAGCTGTCATACAAGTGAAACATTTAAACAGTGCCTGTAAGGGATCTGCTGGGTCAGTTACATTCAAGACAGAGAGATTATTCACAAGTTAATGGGACTGTTTTGGAGACTCCAAAATGGTAATCTTGACGTATTTTCTTAGAGGGCATACACCAACTATGGGGGGATATTAGGAGACATTTTTCATAATAGTGAAAACTGCATTGGTGAGACAGATCTAGGAAGGTTGCACTGAAGAATATTTTTCTATCAAGTCAGTGTTACCTACTCTTTCCTGGAGAGTAGCAAATTAAACTAAAATTCAAAGAAAAGTTTAAGGAAACACAATTTGGGTTCAGTGAAGATGCCAAATCTACCAAAACGATGCCCTCGAAGTTTTCCTAAAAATAGGCGATACATGCACTGCCATCTGTCAATTCTGACTCATTAATCCTATATGGAGTTTCCTAGGCTATAGATCTTTATAAGAGAAAATAGCAAAACCAAACAAAGAAACAAAACAATCCCAACCAAATAGCATCATCCTTGTACCTGTGGAGCCTTTTGTAGGTTTGAATGGTTCACCTTGGCAGTCCAAAATCTATCTGACAGTACCAATGAATAGTTTAGGTTTATTTGTTTTTCTGTTTGTTTAAAAAAGTTTGTCTTGAGCATTGTGCACTTTTAAGAACTATTTGTATGGAGCCAACTGGAAAAGACCAACTTGGAGACTATTTAGGAACCTAAAGCAGTAGTGAACTTATGTACAACTTACAGTACATAATCAGTATCAAGAAATTTTACACGAAGAAACTATGGAATGATGTATATTTTTCTGTGCATATTATGAACAACAAAATATATTCTTTTAAAACTCTTCTGGTTTGTTGTATTTCTCTAATACCTATATGCAAAACAGGAAAGTTTTAACATATATGATTATTGAATATAGTGACTAATCCCAATTCACTGCCTTAGTGGGCTCTCATTGGTTACCAGGGACAGTTGAAAGATCTACAGCCAACAGAATCCTCAGGGTAGCATGGCAATGTGTTCCTAACTCTATTTCTATCAATAAACATTCATTGTATTTATTCAGTTATCTTATTAATTACATACTAAATGCACTCAAACCAAAACCAAGCTCACTGCTATAGGGCCTATTCCTACTCATTCCAATCCTATAGGACAGAGTAGAGCTGCCCCTGTGGAGTTCCTAGACTGCAACATTTTACCAGAATAGAAAGCCTCATCTTTCCCACTCAGAGCAGCTGGTGAGTTTGAACTACTGACTTTACAATTAGCTGCTCAACCCTTAACCCACTATGCCCAAGCCAGTGGCTAAATACACATTATAGGATCAACCCCCATTTTCTATTATTCTATTATACAGCCTTTTTGAGGGAAAATTATAGCTCATAAGTAATTAAGAAGAAAATGAATATTATAAAAAGGGCAGAGGTTGATGTGAAAATAATGTGATAGTCTAAATTAATGTGAATCAAGCAGATCAGGGTAAAACATGAAATCAAATAGTAATACATATTACAGCTACTATTTATTTCATGGCAACGCTACCAGATTATTTAGTACTTTATAATTAAT
>NW_022103906.1:32781788-32782943 GCF_000313985.2 Echinops telfairi
CATATAAATGATGTAGGCTTGGGAAGATAGTAGGAGGGTTTCAAGAGTAAAAGGCAACAGAGATCAATACTGTATATAAATAACCTTGTAATTGCATTCATAGAGTGGCTGACTTAAAGCTTCTAATGGTTGTGCTCATAGTGAAGTGATTAAAGGAGAGAAATGTGTACCTGAGTGAGAAAGTGAGAAAGTGGTTGGAGAAACAGGCGTGATGATCTCACTCGGCAGTGAGGGATTGCTAATGGGCTGATTGCCAAAAGGAGCCAGCTCGGAATTGAAAGGGTAGTAACTGAAACATTGGGTGTATTTCTAAGGTAGTTATGTTCATAAATTTGGTCTTTTGGGGGGTGGAATTTTAAAATTTGTTCTTTGCATTTTTATGTCTCATGAGTTTACTTTAAAGAATATGGATTGCAAGTTGGATGGTTGTACCCTTTAGATGCTATGAAATTGGTTGCAACTCATAGGGGTTCTATGTACAAAATGAATCATTGGTACTGCACTATCCTCAAAGTTATTTTTGAACCCATTGTTGTAGCCACTGTGTTAATCCATCTTGTACAAGGTTTTCCTCCCTCCCTCCCTCCCTCCCTCCCTCCCTTCCTTCCTTCCTTCCTTCCTTCCTTCCTTTCTTTTTGCTGCTCTCCTTCTTAACCAAGCATGGGGTTGTTTTCCATGATCTCGCCTGTCCAAAGTACTGGAGAAGAAATCTTGCTACTTTTGCTCCTAAGTAGCATTTTGGTTATCTGGCACATCACTGCCATCGAATCAATGCTGTCTGACAGCAATCCTATATGGCAGGATAGAACTGCCCACGTGAGTTTCTGAGATGGTACCCCTTTATGGGAATAGAAAGCCTCCTCTTTCTCCTGAGAAGCAACTGGTGGTGTCAAACTGCTAACTTCCAGATTGCAGTCCAACACATCTTCCAAATTCGTCCTGTCTTTTTATTTTCTGTACTTTTTTATTTTAGTCACCTTACAATATTAAGTCTTTTTTAACAAACTCCCTGTTCAAATTCCTTGCCCATATCTGCTCTTTGTTTGTCTTTTCAATTTCTTGATGGTCTCTTTTGAAAACACGAAAGTTTAAATTATGATGTAGTCTGATTACTCTATTATTTCATATTTCAAAATTATGAATTAGTTAAAGATC
>NW_022103906.1:32784259-32785296 GCF_000313985.2 Echinops telfairi
AAAAAAATTACAAAAAAGCAAATTCTAGAACATTTAATTGTGCTCATGTAGAACCTATACACAGACCAAGTAGCAATTGTTTGAAAGAGCAAGGGCACTTTGCATTGTTTAAAATCAAGAATCCTGTGTGTAGTGCTGTGCCTTTTCAGCATACTTATTTACTCTGTATGCTCAGCAAATAATCTGAGGAGCTGGACTAGATGAAGAAGAGCCTGGCGTTACGATTGGAGAAAGGTTTTCATTAACAACCTGCAATGTGCATGTGACAGAACTTGTTTTTTGATAATCAAGAGTGCTTGGAGCACTTACTGATGATCAAAGCACTTACTGTCTTCTACAACATCAAAGTAAAGAAAACCACCTTTCATTATGTAAAGAAGACAAAAATCCTCATATCCTTATGAAGAGCTCGTTCGTGATCTACATAGAACATAACCTTGCTTGCTGAGTGTCAGGAGGCTTGGGAGCATTTTCTGATGAAAGTGAAACTTTGTGGCCTGTAGCATGAAATACAGTTCAAGATAAAGAAATCTCAGGTCCTCACAACTAGACCAGTAGACTAGCATAATAGAAGAGAGAAAGACCGAAATCGCCCTGGATTTACTCAGATCCACAATCAATGCTCATGTGGTAGCAGTCACACAATCAAACCATATGTTGCATAGGGCGCATCTGCTGCACAATACCTCTTTACAGTGATAATTAGCAAAGATGTCATTTTGAGGACTAAAGTGTGCCTGACCCAAGTCATGAAACTTTCAGTTGCCTCATCGTCATGTCAAAGACGAAAAATGAATAAGGAAGACTGTGGAAAAGCTGATGTACTGGAATTATGGTGCTTGTGACGATTATGAGAGTACCATGGACCGCCAGAAGAACAAACAAATCTATTTTGTAAGAAATACGGCCCAAAGGTGTCTTCAAATCAAGACTGGCAAGATTTCTATTGTGCACTATGAGTGCCATCGCGGGAGCAACTGGTCCCTGGAGAGGGACGCCTTGTTTGGAAACAGGGAAGTTCAGTGAAAGAGAAACAC
>NW_022103906.1:32786464-32787928 GCF_000313985.2 Echinops telfairi
TTTCCTAAACATCTATGAGTATCCCTGGATTTGTTTTCTAGTCAACCCGGTCTAACACAGCTTCTAACGTAAAGTTAGCCACTTAAACCTAACAGCCACACCAGTGAAGCAAGACAGGATGATGATCTGCTTCCCGAAGTATTACACATTTGAAACCACAGGGTAGATTTCCTCTGTCTCACAGGGCTTCTTTGAGTCAAAATTGACCTCATAGCAGCAGGTTTGGGTTCTTTTATTTATTTATTTTTATTAATCTCATTATATTCAGAAAGAAGAATTCTGAAGTTTCCAACTATAATTACATACGAGGAGATTTTTTTTTTAAATTGTGCATAATGAAATTAAAATATAATAGAATTTTCCTATGAATTTCTGGAAGCTACCTCATATTTTCAGGGTCCTAACAATGATTTTTGTGCTATGTTTTGATAATGTTCACTGTATTGTCTTCATTGTATTAATCACCACATGCATATGTGCATATATTTGTATGTGTGTTCATTTCTGTGTTTTTAATTGTTTTATGTCTCCTGTACTTTTTTGTCTGGTAAGAATTTTGAGGGTTAGCATTTACATCTGTTTTGTTCAAAGATGTCAATTTAGTGCATAGTACAGTTATTTGGTCCCCCAGTAATAGTTATTTAATAAATATCTAATTTCTTATCACAAATGTGTTAATCTTTAAGTCCCCAATATTATACCAATTAAATTATTTTGGCTTAATTATTTTTCTTTAGATTTGTATGGCAAACAAGTGCGTGGAAGACAATCTTTTGCCTATAGAATGTATGTCTACAAAATGTAATCTTCAGGGAGTAAGTATCCGTATCTTTGGCACATGTAAAGAAATGCAAAAAAGAGTCACACAATAACACAAAAATAACTGGAACATGGAATGTATGAAGTCTGACGACCAAAAATGTCTCAGTTTGAAAATTGGAATGTATACAATTCTCTTCTAAGACTAAAGCTTCTCAAGGCAACTAGGATTGACCACTTTAGATTGCACACTGCTCTCGTAGACTATGTCAGGTGATGCAGAGGAGCGGGGGCACATACAGTGCCCCAAAGCACATCTAAAGAGCGATCCTAAAGTAGAATGCTGTATGTGATAAGATTATGTCCATACGCCTACAAAAAAATTCCAGTAACAATGACAATTGTTCAAATGTATGCCTGAATCATTATTGTCAAAGAGGAAGAAATTTACTGATTCACTGCACAGGTATTTGCAACAAGACTGACAGTGATAACACACGTAGATCCTGCCTGATGAAATATGTGGAAATTAAATGGACTCTTCAGAACTGGAGAAGCTCAGTACTATCAAGAAGAGAAGGTCTATGGAAAACTGCACAACAGGGCAGCAATTGCTCATCTGCAAGTTGAAGCTGAAGAAAAAACTTTAAAATTGCATGGGAACCAAGTAAGACCTTGAAACTGTCATACCTGAGTTTAGAAATA
>NW_022103906.1:32788386-32794277 GCF_000313985.2 Echinops telfairi
TATTATGGTGACTTTTGTGTTGCTGTGATGCTATAAGCTATATTACTGTTGTTTCCAGTGTCAGCAGGGTCTGAAAAAGTGGGCAGGCTACAGCTGTGTTTCCAGACTAAGAATAGATAAGGAAGAAGTAATAGGTTGCTCACTTTAAAGGAAGAAGCCACCAAAAATCATATGCATAGCTTTTAAACATTGTCAAATACTGAAGATCCTAATGAATTGAAGCAGAACCTTGTTGGAGGCAGTGCCAGAAGATGGGCCCCTTAGATCAGAAGACACTAAAAAGTGACTGGCAGGAACTGCATGATGGTGATCTGAATGGAGTAAAGTCTGTTGGAGGGGGAGCCTTTGGAATCTTCATTTGCTGTTAGGGCAAAACTCAAGGTAAGAAGAAACAGTTGCAAACATCTGCTAGTGATCAGAACTTGAATGCACGAAGTATGAATCTAGGAAAATTGGAAATTGCCAGAAAGAGCACACATAAAGATCAATGTTCTAGGAATAAATGAGCTGAATGAACTAGTATTCTGCATTTTAAATCAGAAAATCTTATGACTTACTATGCTGGGAATAACACAACAAAGATGAATGTATTTTCATTTATATTCAAAAGGACATTTCAAAATCAACCTTAAAGTATAGTGATAGGATTATATGTATCAGCCTTCCAGGAAATCCAATCTAAATATTATTCAAATAAATGCACCCACCATAAAAGTTAGTGGTGAAGTAATTGAAGAATTCCACCGATGTCTTCAGTTGGAACCTATTTAAACATGGAACCAAGATGCATTGATAATTATTGTCTATCAGAATACAAAAGTTGAAAACAAAGAGAAAGGAAAAACAATTGAAAAATACAGTCTTGGTATTAGCAATGAAGTTGGACTTGCATGGTAGAAATTTACAAGACCAATTTTTTCATAGAAAATATATTTTTTCACAAGCACAAATGGTGTGTATACACATGGACTTTTCCAAATGGACTACAGAAAAATAAAATTGATGACATCTGTGGGAAGAGATGATGGAGATCCGTAATATCAGCAGCCAATAATATCAAGACAGGGGCTGACGGTGGAAAAAAACATCAATTTCTCATACAGGTTGAAGCTGAAGAAAATGTAAACAAGTCTGTGTGGTAGTTATATAATTGTCAATTTTAGAGGATTCCGAGTGAAGAGGTGGAGTCTAGTCTGTCAATCAGATCATAGCCAATGAGGCTTCTGTGTGGGCATGGCCTTCTCCTGAGAATTCTGGGAAATCTGGTATTTCCTCCTTGCAGGTGGGAGACTCTGTGCACACACCCTGGGAGACATAGCAGCTGACAAGACACATGGACCCACCCTGATGCAGCCCTGTGTGCAGAGAGCCATGCAGAGACCCCTGCCAATGCTGAGATGTTTCCAATGCCACTGGGTCCACAGACTTTCTACCCACTAACCTGTGATCATCCTTCATTCAGCATCATGGCATGTATTTCATGAGTCTGAAGAGGACTTTATAGATTGGTATCAGACATTTGAGCTAATATCGGACTTATGGACTTGATCTGGACTGGGCTGGGATGTTTTCTCAGTGTTCAATTGCCCTTGAATATAAATCTCTTTCTTATACACATGTGTGTATCCATGGATTTGTTTCTCTAGTCTACCCAGGCCCAAAATATGACCTTGCGTTTATCTCATCTGAATTTTGAGAACATCTCAAGAACAGACTCACTGCACTGAACACTAATGACAGAAGACTTGATGGATGAGCTGTGGGAGGATACCAAAAACATCATTCATGAAGAAAGCAAAAGGTCATTAAAAAGATAGCATAGTAAGATCAAAGTGGGTGTCAGAAGATGCTCTGAAATTTGCTTTTAATTGTAGAGTAGATAAAGCAAATCGAAGAAATTATGAAGTCAAAGAACTGCATAGAAACTTTCAAAGGGCAGCTCAAGAGACAAAGTCATATATTATAATGGAATTTGTAAAGTCCTAGAATAAGAAAACCAGAAAGGAAGAACATGATCAGCATATCTTAAATTGAAAGAACTGAAGAAAAACATCAAGCCTCAAATTACAATACTAAAAGATTCTATGGGAAAAATATTGAATGATGCAGAAAGCATTAAAAGAAGATGGAAAGAATACAGAGTTGCCCAAAGTACAAAAAAGAACTAGTCAACACTACACCCTTTCAGGAGGAGACATATGAAGAAGAACCAATAGAGCTGAAGGAAGAAGTTCAAGCTGCACTAAAAGCATTCTCCCAAACAAGACTCCAGAATTTGTTGGAATAGCCAGAGAACTGTTTCAACAAGCTGTAGAAGCACTAGAAGCACTCATTCATCTATGACAGAAAATTTGAAATAGAGCCAGTTGGCCAACTGGCTGGAAGAATTCCCTATTTGTACTCATCCCAAAGAAAGTTGACCCAACAGAATGCTTAAATTAGAGACCAATATCATTAATATAACCTGCAAGTAAAATTTTGCTGAAGATCATCTAATGATGGTTGCAACAGTGCATTGGCAGGGAGCTGCCAGAGGTTCAGGCTGAATTCAGAAGAGGAAAGGGAAAAAGGGATATCATTGCTGATATCAGGGAAATTTTGGTTCAAAGTCGAGAGAATACAAGAGAGATGCTTACTTGGATTTTATTGACTACTCTAAGGCATTTGACTGTGTCTATCATAACAAACTATGGATAACCTTAAGAAGAATGGGGTGGTAGTTATATAGTCTTTTGTCAATTTGAGAGGATTGAGAGTGAAGGGGTGGATTCTAGCCTGTCAGTCAGGTCATAGCCAATGAGGCCTCTGTGTGGGCATGGCCTTCTGAGGATTCCTCCTTGGAGGCAGGAGACACACACTCTCTCTGCTTACTTTCTGGGAGACATTGCAGCTGACAAGACACATGGATACAGGCTGATGGCACCAGATCCTGGGAGCCAGAGAAGCCACATGGAGACATGCCAGTGCTGAGATGCTTACAACACTGCTGGATCCATAAGACTTCCCACCCACTGGCCTGTGATCATCCTGCATTTGGCGTCATTGCATGTGTTTTGTGAGGACTTTATAGATTGGTATTGGACATATGGGCTAGTATCCGATTTATGGACTTGATCTGGGCTGGGAGATTTTCTCAATGTTCAATTTCTCTTGTATACAAACCTTTTTTGGTATACACATGAGTGTCTATGAATTTGTTTCTTTAGTCTAATGGAACTTCCAGAATACTTCATTGTGCTCATATGGAACTTGTACATGGATCAGGAGGCAGTTGTGCAAACAGATTAAGGGAATAATACATGGTTTAAAATCAAGAAAAATGTGCATCAGGGTTGTATCCTCTCACCATACTTAATACAATCTGTATACTGAACAAATCATCAGAGAAGCTGGATTACATAAAGCATGTGGCATCAGGATCAGAGGAGGGCTTGTTAACAATTGTCAGTATGCAGATTATACAGTTTCGCTTGCTGAAATTGGGGCAGGCTTGAAGCATTAAATGAACATAAGGGTTGTAGCCTTCAATAAGGATTATGATTCAATATAAAGAAGACTCAAATCGTCACAAAAATTTGAGCATGGCAAGGACTTAGTCTTGCTTTGAGCTACAATCAATGCTCATAGAAACAGCCATCAAGAGATTAAAAGACAAGTTGCATTTGGTAAATCTGATGCACAAGACCTTGTCAGAGTAGAGAAAAGCAAGGGTGTTACATTGAGGACTAAGGTGTACCTGACCCAAGCCATGGTATTTTCAATGGCTTCTTATGCTTGTGAAAGTCAGACGTTAAATAAAGAAGACCAAAGGAGTATCAAAACATTTGAGTTATGGTGCTGGAGCAAAATATGGAAAGTACGATAGACTGCTAAAAGGACAAGCACTGTCTTGGAAAAAGTAAGGCCAGAGGGTACTTTAGAAGCAAGGATGACTAGACTGCATCTTACCTACACTGGACTTATTATCAGGAGAGGCAAGCCCCCAGAGAAGGTCTTCGGGCTTGGTGAAGTGGAGGGGCAGTGAAAAAGAGGACGATTCTCAATGAGATGGGTCAGCACAGTGCCTGCAATAACGGGCTCAGGCATAGAAGCAATGGTGAGGATGGTGCAGGACTGGACAGTGTTTTGTTGGTAAAGTGTTGCTATGGGTTTGAACTGACTTGATGGCACCTAACACCAATAATAATACACAAAGTCACGGCGTCAGAAATAATTGGGTGTCAGAAATAATTAGTCGAAGCTCAAATATTTCAGGTGTTGCATGTGATTCAAACTTGATAGTACTGTAAGAAGAAGTCTAAGTGTTATGAAAGCCATTGTTGAAAATGACTACGGACATAGATGGGATACCAACTGAAATGCTTTCACAAATAGATATGATCACAAAAGAGGTCACTAATTTATACTAAGAAACATGAAAGACAACTACACGCCCAACTGACTAGACAGGGTTCATGTTCCTACTCATTTGAATGAAAGGTATTGCAACAGAATGTGGATGTGTTGAACCAAAGCACTAATATCAGACACAAGTAAATTTTGGAGAAAATAAAGACAAATGGCCTTATAAATAAACTTCATATCACTACTGACACATATGGTGGGATTAATCTCTGGACGAGAACGTTATGCGTAAGGTGTCACAAGAAGAGAAAGACCTTTAAGACGATGATGGACACAATGAGCAGTACAATGAACTCAAATGTAGCACGAACTATAAAGATGGTGCAAGAGTAACAGTGTTTGGTTCTGAAATGTACGGGGTGACTATGAGACTGCATAATTTGACAGCACCCAACCAAAACAACAACAACAACAAAGGGATCTATTAGTTATTTAATGCTAGGTTAAATTAATGACTCTATTTTCTTCTTATTTCAGAGGTGCAATAATAAAAGAAATTGCCATTGTGAGGATTATTTTTTGCCTCCAGATTGTTCAACTACATCTAATACGTGGCCTGGAGGGAGTGTAGACAGTGGCAATTTTCCTCCTAATCCTCGTATGTATGAATAATGAACTGAGAAAAAAATTAATACAATTTCAAATTATCCAGTGAAATAGCCTAGCAACCCTTTTCTATTATGGATTTAGATTTACTTTGATTTAACATAATAAACCAAAAATGTTATTTTTATCTTTAGTAAACTTCCGTTGATGAACAGATAGGTGATCCAAATGATTAAATATGTCCTCTTTTACTTTAAAAGAATGATTTCATTGGCATATACTTCACATAGCATGCAATTTAATCATTCAAGATTATTGAGAGGATTGGTGAAATCACCACTACAACCAATTTCAGAAAATTTTCATTGAGTGCTTATGTTATTAGCTCCCCATTTTCCACCATTCTTCCGTCATGCCCCTAGGCAATTATCAATCCAGTTCCAATTTCTTTAGATCTACCTCTCCTGGTTTCATATACAGAAAATCAGACAAAACGCAAACAGTTAACAAACAAAGAAACAAACAAAAACCCAACAATGACTAGATAAAACATAGAAAAACCTCACTTAAAAAGATAGAAGAAAATATTAAAATTGAAACAATTTTAAAATAGATCAACCCACTCACTTCAGCCATAATCAATGTTCTCTGTCTCAAAGCAAACTTATTGACATCCCTGGGCTGTATTCAGAGGTGATTCACTAGAGGCTTAATCCATGTGGAGCCCTCACCAGTGGACAGTGGCCTTCCATTGTCATCCTTAGCCTTCTGCAAACCTGGTGGTCAAAAGTTTTGATACCATTTCCTACTTTGGATTTGGATTTTATTACTTACAATCATTATTTAATCCTTGGATCACTTAGCTTCGTGTGCTTCTCCCACGTGGACTTAGTTGACACCTCACTCAGATGACTATTTCTTTGACGACAAGCCTTTAAGAC
>NW_022103906.1:32795288-32798886 GCF_000313985.2 Echinops telfairi
TGTAACTGAATCTCTTAGAAATAGTAGAATCTCCATTAAATACAAGAAATGGGACTTCATAATCTCTATATTTAATCAGTCCTGATTTGATAATTTATCAAGCTGAATGCAAATCAATGGCCCTGATAGTGTAGCAGGCTATGAATTGAGCTACGAATCATAAGGCCAGGGTTGGAACCAATCAGTCGCTACACATGTGATAGATGAGCCTGTCTGCTCTTGTACAGATTTAAAGTGTCAGAAACACTCTACAGAGATGCTGTGAACTGATTGCTGTGAACAGGTCAGTTGGTAATCCTAAATCTTAGAGATTTGACTCTACCTTCATAGGCACTTATGACCTGATCCTTCTCGATAAAAGTATTTCCTTTTTCCTGTAAACAATTTTTACTTTATGGTGTCCATTGGATTTATTTTTTTACTTGAATTGTGAATTTGGCATAGATTTACAGTGCAGATAATAGTTTCAAATTCAGCAAGTCGTGTACACTCTGATTCAGTTAATTGATCTCAGTCCCTTCAATTTATCATTACTTATCACACTTTCTTATTTTTTCCTGTATAAAATATCTTTATAAAGGGTTTATAAAATAGCTTAAAACATAAGCATATTTATTTTATTATCACAGTGAAATATACAAATATCTTTAATACATTACTATTAATTTCTCCTAATATCTCATGTTTTCTTTCCTAGAAATCCGCTACAAGGAAAATTTTCTTGATTTACAAAGTATTAAATGGTCAATTTTATTTCCTGGTAGTTTATTCATTATTCTCTGTGTACTGGTCATTTTATTTTTAAAAGTCACTCCCCTAAGAAAAAAACTTAGAACTGCAAAATCAACAAGCGATGAGTATATAAAAATTCTTATTTTTCTAATTTTGTATTCTTAATTTTAATCAGAAGAATTTTAAAATGTATATGTACAACTAAAATATATGTAACATATGGTTGAATTTGTAATATTAATTCAGATTTCAATTTCTTGTTTATGTGTAGCCTTATGACTTATTAACTGTAATTAATAAAAAGGAAAGAAGAAGAAAAAGGATAATGTTTTTAACTCTATAACAACTTGAGCTCCTTAAGGATGAACTTAAATGCAGCACTTTTCTCATCTGATGTGGTCTTTGATTGAGTACTGCCTCTGTTATTAGTATTGTAATATTGAAGTTTTATATTCCATATCGTTCAAAATATATTTATAAAAACATTTGTTAAAATGTCATGAAAATTGAGGAAATTTTATTGTCATGTGCAGTTAAAGGCATTTAGCACAGAAGTGTAAGACACTTTCCATTAGACCTATAATTCATTATTCAGAGGTGATAGGAAGAGAAAATCTAAATAATATTATGAACATGTGACTCAAAATCTGTAAGGATAAAAATGATTCAGATGCAGATAAGTCTACAATTCAAATCTCAAAAGTTGAATATGGAAATATATTAAGGTACACCTTAATAAAATTTTCTTTGTAAAACTTTTTATAATTAATATCATTATTGAAGCTTAAGTAGTCTAAGCCTTCCTTATACTTTATGCATATATTTCATAGAATTCATTAGATGACATTTTAAAAATAAGAATATATCCAAAGATATAATCTATCATAAGAGATTGTGGAAGTAATATGCATCATTCAAAACAGGTAATTACTGTTGTAAAGAAAATACTTGAATATGTTAAATGTAATTTTTGCTTTTACATTTTTTTATTGTGAAAAAAATTATGTTGAGGTTATTTGGTGTGGGTTTCATGATGGGAACAGAACTATTAAGGGAAGTCCGTTCGATACTACCTGCCTTTCTGCGGGAGCAAAACAGGGCTTTCTCCTCCAGTAAATAGTTACAGTTCTCAGAAACTCAAAAGGGCAGTTCTACCTTGTCTTATAAGGTCGCTATAAGTCAGCATCGACTCTATGACAGTGAATTTTGAAAGTGATCAAACTTGCAAAATTCAATAAAATTATCAATACAAAACATAGTGTTTTGCACTTTTGTACTACTTTGCTTATCTTGGAAATGCAAAGAGATGAGCTACATGTACTGTTTAGTAAGAGGAATATTTCTGTAATATTGTGTAGCAGTATGTGGTATATAAAATTATTAAGAGAATGCTTCTCTTTTTTTCGTTATTGTTTTTTATCTATATGTATTTAGACAACAGAAAAGTGAAGATGTATCCCAACAGTAGCCCAGAAAAACAAAGAATCCAAATTATTAATGTAAGTTTAAAATATTTTAATTGGGTAGAAAATGCACGCTATTTACATATAATATAGTCACTTTGTAGATTAAATTTGATCCATAGACTGCCATTTTTATGAAAGGATGTTAGGGAAAATGGAAGCTACATCAATGGGTATAATAAATATATAACACTTCAACCTGCCATAACACAAATATTCAACTAATTTCTACAGTGTTACTTTTGATTGTTTTCTCAAAGGAATTTAATATCTGTGTTCCTTGCAAAATGCTTCCTGTCAATGAGCCACATCATAGCTGTCCCTTTCACACTTATATCTTTCATGTCTTTGAAAGGGCAAATCTTATTACACATTCAAAATACATAATGCATGTTTTAAAGACTGAACACTTAACTTACTTGATCACACAGGTGAACTTTCTGTCTTTATTCTCATTTTCAGAACTATGCGCTGAAATGGACAGAAACACGAAAACTAAATGTTGGCTCTGAGATTTGGAAATAGTGTTCTAATTTGACATGTAAAGTCCAATAGATTGCATTGTTTTTAAAAATGTTGCCCACGATCTCACTAATTTTTAAAAGAGAATGCATTTGTAAATTAACAAAAAAGTACAATAAATGATTTGCTTATAGACGTCTCTCTCTTTGTGTATCTGTCTGATTCTGTCTCTGATGATAATTATTTATTGTATATCATATAAATTATATCTGATCTTTTAAGATTTTCACTCACAGAATAAAATGAACAATTTCTACAATATTAAAACATGAAATAGTTTAATAATAGTAAAACATAATTTATAAGGCTATTGTTATTTTTCAAATTTTCTTGTACAGTTAAAGACAAAGGTTGTCAGAATGTGAAACCAGAAATTCTCAATAACATGCAGCTTGCAAAAAGAAAGTCTGCAGCACCTTCCCAACACGATTGCTGAAGACAAATGGGTGCATAAGCTAATGTGGTGAAGAAAGCTGATGGTGCTGGGCTATCAAAAGATATAGTGTCTGGGATCTTAAAGGCTTGAAGATAAACAAGCGGCCATCTAGCTCAGAAGCGGCAAAGCCCACATGGAAGAAGCACACCAGCCTGTGTGACCACAAGGTGTTGAAGGGATTAGGTAGCAGCCATTTAAGACCAAAAAAAAGTATATCATTGTGAATGAGGGTGAGTGTGGACCAGAGACCCAAAGCCCATCTGTAGGCAACTGGACACCCCGTTACAAAAGAGTCGCGGGGAGGAGACGAGCCACTCAGGGTACAGGGTAGCAACGATGTTCTTAAATGCTTCCTCCCCTCCACTATCATGATCCCAATTCTATCTTACAAATCTGGCTAGACCAGAGGATGTACACTGGTACAGATAGGAACTGGAAACACAGG
>NW_022103906.1:32799182-32802030 GCF_000313985.2 Echinops telfairi
GAATGATAAGGGCAACAAATGTACAAATGTGCTTGACACAATGGATGGATGGATGGATTGTGATAAGAGTTGTACGAGCCCCCAGTAAAATGATTAAGAAAAACAAAAACAACAATAAAAGAAGAAAGGATGCAGAAAATTAAAATTTAAAAGATAGAAAGACCTGCACCAGGAAAAATCAGATATGAAAAAACCCCAAACATCTGTTAATTCTAACTCAAAATGACCTTATATGGCAAAGAAGACATGCTCCACACAGTGTCCAAGGTTTTAATCTTTAAAGAACCAAGCAAACTTATCTTCCTTCCACACAGCAGTAGGTAGGTTTGAATCTTTGATTTTCTGGTTTGCAATCCAATTTTTAACCCATGATGTCACCAGCTCTCTTGAACTATATTATATAAGTTGATTTCAAGTCTCTCAATTCTGTTTCAGACATCAATATATTTCTCCTATGCCAGCACCTCACTGTCTAATTATAGTTGCTTTGATATAAATTTTGAAACCAGAAAATATGAGATGAGCCATTTGCTTTCTTTTCAAGATTGTTTTTGCCTGTTTTATATCCTTTCACTTTTAGGGAAATATAACATCAGTTTTTCCATTTCAGCAAAAGAAAGATTATAGAGATTGTGATAGGAATTGAATCGAATCGAATCTGTAGGTTACTTTTGGTGTACCAGTATCTGTCTATTCATTTTTTAAATTATGGTAAATATAAATTAACAAAATACTGCCCATTTCAATAACCTTCACATGCACAATTTAATGTCAATAATTCTTTTAAACATAATGTTCTACCAGCCACATCCTTATCATTCCATCTTTTACATTAAAGAAAGCATAGTGTATTTTTTTCTCCATTCCTTCTGCCTACTCCAGGTAACTACTAATAAAATTGGTCTTGATATAGGATGGTTCTCTATATATAAATACCTCTCTCGCTCTCTCTTTCTTTCTCTGATGAAAATCTGAATGCTTTTAGACCCAAATGGGAATTTTCTGAAATGCTGAATTATCTATTTTTAAACAAGCAGTTGACTTAAAACTTTCTATGGAAACTTCTGGTTTTCTGACAGTTCCCAATGAGAGAAATTCTGAAAGTCCACTGGCATCATTGGGACACTGTCTTTGTGAAGGTTTGCTTGAGATGAAAAAGGATATTGCCGCTTCAGCAGTGTTGAACTGTGTGTTTAAAAATGTGAATTACTGTTATTGTATCAGTAGATGATTACATGGGCTGGAAGGTTGTGTCAATGAACTTCACAAGGTTGTGTTGATGTTCTTAGTTGAGTCTTGAAAGGTAAATATCAACATTGCTAGGGGATTTGGGGGGGGGGCGTCGGGGGAAGACACCAGGTTTGGTGGGGAATAAAAATGATGATACTAACACAACTTACCTCGTCTGGAAAACCAGACCTCTTTGAGTCAGCATCGACTCAATGGCAATGAGTCTGGTCTTTCGATGTCTTTCATGACCAAAGGATCCCTGGTTGCCTATAGTTATTCACTGGGCTGCTAACCACATCAATCAGAATGTTATTCATTCCCTTTGAAAACATTCCTGAGCATTGAATGCATTGTGTCTGATATTTCAGTAGCCAATGTTTGTTTTTCATAAGTGCATGTTATTCAAAAATTCCTATAATTTCAAGCTGTGCCCTAATATTTAAAGAGTATGTGTGCTGGAGAATAAAAATATAATTAAAAAAATAATAATAAAATAAAAATAAATAAATAAATAAAGAGTATGTGTGCTTTAAAGAGCAAACTTTTAATATAGCATGACTGTTTGTCTTCATTTGGATTAATAAGTTCATTTTGTTTACTATAACTATGCAACATTACATTTGCAATTCTAATCTTCATGGTAGTTCTCTTTTCCCTATATGTTGATTATTTTATTTTCACTTAATTATGTTCTCTTCAATAATGAGAATCATTTTAGCATTCCATTATGTCTCTCTTCTCTCTTCTTGTATATATTTTCAATATATCACAAGAGAAATATGAGATTTTCTATTTCCATAAATATTTATGGCTTCAGAAATCCACAGGAAAAATTACTCTCTGTCCATAGAGTTGCTATGAGTTCCAATTCACTAATTGGTAGTGTATTTGGTACAATATATAGAGATCCAAATGTTTTCAAACAAAAATTGGGTCTATCAGAGTTCAAACTCATTTACTAAAATTAAAGTGTTCCCATCTTATTATAAGATGGCACAACTTCTCCACTTTTCCACAGAAATTTTTAAGAGAAAAGTTATGATTTTTCTAATAAAGAAGCTTGGAGTTACCCTCACCTGTGAAATATTTAACAAGAATTATTCATTGACTTCTATAGATTCCAATGTGTTCTGAAATATTTATAATGAGTTCTGAAATATTTACTGCCTAAATTAAGAAGAAAAATTGAGCTCTTCAAAATATTGATGAAAATTTCTATGAATAAGGGTAGTATAGCACCACTGAATTCACACATCATTCCTCTAGTAACTAGAGTCTAGTTCCTGAATGCTTCCTCCCCACCCTCCCTGCCTCCCAACTACCATGGCTCAGTTCTATCTTCTAATTTGGCTAGACCAGAAAACACACATAGGTGCAGATAAGAGCTCTCGACACAGGGAATTCAGGACAGATAAACGCCGCAGGAACAGTAGTGGGAGTAGCAATATCATGAGAGGGGAGGGGGATGGCCTGGGAGGGGGAATGGGGAGAAAGGGGAAACCTATCACCAGGCTGCGTAGATAGCCCCCACCTCCCCGAAGGGGAAAAATAACAGAAATGTGGGTGAAGGGAGACAATGGGCAGTGTAAGATGCAAAATAATGATAATGAGGGTGAGG
>NW_022103906.1:32802330-32806061 GCF_000313985.2 Echinops telfairi
GGGGGTTCCTTTAGGCTATAGCTGAAAGTTTAACCACTGTGCAACCAGCATTTTCAGACAATTAAAATGTAGAACTTCACCGGATATTCATTATACATTCTATAAAAAGACGAAAATGAAAAAAAAATACAGTATTGGTGTTGGTGTGATAATATGGAGCAAATACAATTTTGGTAGGGATTGGAAAAGCAGAACCACTTTGGAAAATTATTTGGCATCCCTATGAAAACTTTTACTAAACTTAGCCTATGACTTAGTGTTTACGAATCACAGATTGTGTGCTTTCTAAAGGAAGTCAGACATAAGAGTGTGTATGCCACATAAGTTCATTGATATAAAACTCAGGTGCAGGCAATATGAAGGCATGGTGATACAAGTCAGACTTGTGAGACTGTTGATGGCTAGATACCAGGAAATTTCTCTATCTTGATCTATTTGTTGTAAAATTTAGTCAGATTTACACTTAAGAATGTGTGCATTTAATTGAGTGTAAATGATAACTTAATGAAGTTCTATAAAATAATGTAAATAATGATAAAAGATTGGGTTGAAAGAGTGAAGTCAAGCTTCAGTACAAAAATATATTTCAGTTTTTATTTTCAAACAAAGAATCATAACTAAAATTCCTTACTAGATTTTCCTTGTCATAAAACAATGCAAAATAATCCAATTGAGAGATAAATGGACCTAAGTCTCAAATAGGCAATTGCCAAAAAGACAAAACAAAACAAACAAATACACCTATATAAGTGAGGAATAAACATACAAAATTGTCTAAATATCATTAACTATTATACCAAGGGGGCTTCAGAAAGCTCGTGGAAAATGGGATTAAGTGATCATGTAAAATTTCCACGAACTTTCTAAAGCCCTCTTGGGTCCTTATGGGTTAGGGGTTTGACTGCAGGGGTTTGACAAATCCGCCAGCCACTCCCTGCACGGCATGCTGTCTGCTCCAGTAATGACGTCCAGTTTCAGAAACTCTCTTGTTAGGTCCCTGGTGTTTGCTTTGGCTTTGTATATAGCTGTTTACAAACAAAACAAAACTAGACTATTTATAAACTGTTTATATAACCCAAATGATGACTAAAATGCTCATCAGCAGTAAACTGGAAAGATAAACGATTCCTTTTATATAACATTCAAAAACAGGCAACACCAGTCTTGATTTCAGAGGCAAAGATTGTCAGAGGTCAATTTAGGTGATTTAAGTTTCTTTTAAAAAAAGAAAAGAAAAAAACTTTCTCAGTCGGTGTTGACTATATTGATCTGTTCGCTTGAATATTAATTATGCTTTGAGTTTATGCTTTTCACTATAAATCTATGTTACACTGAAACATAATTTAAAGTGTGCGTATGCATCTCCTTGCTCATTAACTGTTTCTCCTAGCCTGCCCTGGTAAGTAGTTCCGGTTCAATCTGGCTCTCTTTAGCAAGCTACTGCAAATGGCGGAAACCTCTTCCTGCAAGGGGACCTGGTTATAAGGAACCACTCTCTGGATCCACCACCCACCCTCCCAGCCCACCCTTCTCTCCCAGTGGCCTGTTTCTGTGAGGTGCTGCCCGGCCATCTCGTCGCGCGACTAACTGCTGCTCTCTCGTCAAATCAACGGCCATTACTCAGGCAGAAATCGAGTGAGAGCATGTTGAACCTGTTCCTTCTGTTCTTTGGACTCAGTGGGCTGCGGACAGGGTCTACCTATGGTAAGTGCAAAAAGCGCTCCCCTGTGCTTTGGGAAAGCATCTTTGCAGCTCTTGACCCCCAAGGTTAGGTTCAACCCCATCATGCGCCTTCCCCAAACAAACAACAACACACACATTGGAGTGCGCCCCCAACTTGTACCAGTAAAAGTAAAAGCCTCAGAGCTGAAGTTTGAGATCATCCTTTGTATGTACCATAGTGTCAAAGTCTGAATCAACTTCCAGGCTCTGAGTTTGGAGGATCGACAGCCCATTTGTACACAGGGTCCTGGGACTGGTCGTTCACCCCGACTGTCCTGAACCTGCCCCAAACCAGTATTTTCATTTCCATTGAAAACTTTGATCATTTTATAAAGAACTTAAACATGGTTTTAAATGTGACTCTAGATATAGAACACCGATTTTAGCTTTAGAAAGGGAAATTGAGGAATGAAGTTATGAGGTGATGGATGTTGCTCTAATAAACCATTTTGCACCTTGCAGATGCTGAAAAACTCCATGTACAAATTACAGTTCCAGAGAAAATACGGTCAACCGTAAATGAGGGAGTTGAATCACATGTAATTAAGCATTAACATTTTTGATCATTTAAAATCATTTCAGTATGTTAAGATTATTTTCAACTACTTATAATTTTTAGATGTATTTGATATTGTGTATTGTATAATCCTTTCATGTTTGTATGTATGAAGCAATTTAGGATGAAAGATAACAATGAATGGTGGATTGTATTGTCAGATATTCTCAAATTGGTTCCACCTCATAGCATCCCTCCGTACAACAGAACAAACCATTGCCCTGTCCTGTGCCATTTTCACAATTGTTGTTAAGGTTTGAGCCCTTTGTTGAAGCCCTTCTATCAAGCCATCACGTTGAAGGTCTGCCTCTTTTTCTCTGACCTTTATTTAGCAAGCATGGGAGATTACAGAGGCATTCAAATGTCTTTAGGGAAAGCATTATATATATATAAAGTTTGAATATTAAAAGCTTTTCTTACCGAGATCAGTAAAAGACATGAATGCCCGCTATCATTTTGGTTATCATTTTCCTGGGTGTACTAGCCAGTGTAAGGAAAAAAACTTGCTGCCATTGAGTCAATGCTGAGTTATAGCGACCCCCAGTGGCTTTCTGAGACTGGAACTGTTTCCGTGAGGAGAAAGCCAGTCTTTCTCCCATGAGTATAAAGAAAGGAAACATTTAACAAATGACAAATATACATAAAGGTGGAAAAAATAAAACTATTATTGATAGATGAAATGATTGTATACAGAATTAAAAACAAAAATAATTTAGAGAAAATTACAACTTAGAAACCCATTTAGAATATCTCCTGGAAATAGGATTAAAATGTAAAAACATATTGTATTTCTAATCTATTAAACCAAAAATACACAATTAGTTTTTAAAAGACACATTTTGCCTTACACAAGATAGGTAATAGAAATAGTAAAAATTTAAAAAACCTTTTGTCTCTGAAGATAATAAAATAAGAGAAAATAAAAAATTATCTTATTATTAATAAACAACCAACGACTATTATACCCAAATATAGGAAAGGCACATTTTGTGAAATCTGTACGTGTTGTTTATTGTTAGGTGCTGTTGGGTCAATTGCAAGTCGTACTCACTCTGGACAGCAGAACAGAGCCCTACCCCGTTTACTCACCGTTACCACACCGTTGGAGCCCCTTGTTGCACCAACTGTGCCCTTTGTCTCCTTCAAGGTTTCCCTCCTCTCTGACTCTCTACCAAAAACGCTGTTCTTCTTCAGGGAATGTTCCCTCCTGATTTCAAGTCCAAAGCCTCCCATTGTGCTTTAAGGAGGATATTGGCAGTACATCCTCCAAGACAGATTTGTTCCTTTTTTGTGTGTGCAGTCTGTGGTGATTCCAACATTTCATCTCCAATTGCATGAATTCTTCTATCCTGTCCTGCCATCACCAAGTTTTCACATATATATCAGGAAATGGAAAATATCAGGAATCAGGCACACCTTAATATGTAAAGTGACTTCTTTGCCTTTTGTAGCG
>NW_022103906.1:32806460-32808686 GCF_000313985.2 Echinops telfairi
TCCACTTAATTGCTTAGCATAGAAAGGGAACTTTCGTGGTGCAGTGGGCTAGGCATTAGGCTGCTAACACCAAGATTTAAACCCACCAGCTGCTCTTTGAAAGATCAAGCTTTCTGCTTCTGTAAGATTTAACTCCCCTCTCAGCCCCCTAATCCACACAGGCAGTTCTACTCCGTCCTATAGGATCACAGAGTGGGAGTCAACTTTTGGCAGCAAAACTGTCAAGAGTGGTAGCATTCATAAGGTAAAATGATACAACATTAGAGCAAATCTTTCCTGATTTTAAACAGTTTAGTAACTTGGTCTGTTTGAAAGTCTGCCTATTAGTCTACATAAAGTTTCTGTATTACTAAAATGATAAATTCTGCAATTCCCATCATTTGCTATGTTTTCCATGGGTTGTTATGAGGTACACTGTAGATGGCTTTGCATAGTCAATGAAATTCAAGTACATTTTTTCTTGCTTGTCAGTATAGATTCAACTGACATCAGCAATAATATGTTTTGATGTACTCTTCTGACCCAAACTGAGCTTACTGCTCTTGTGCTGATGATGACTCATAGTGACCATATAAGGCAGTGCAGACCTGCCCCTCGAGTTTCTGAGACTGTAACTCTTTATAGGAGTAGAAATCCCTGTCTTTCTCGCATCCTTTTCTGAATTGGGTTTGAATTTCTGTCAGCTCCCTATCAATGACCTTTTCCCAAGGTCTTTATATTATCTTCATAAAATTATACTTCCTCTGATTGTCCTTGTATTGTTCAATAATTTCTATATTTTGTTGGTCCTTTTTGTCCATATTTTGTTGGTCTTTCTTTAGAATGGACACACATATGAATCCCTCCCTGTTTGTGGTGAGGTCTTACAAGTTTCCAGCACTGCATCAGTTTGTTGAAACATTTCCATTTCCATCAAATCCTGGAGTCTTTTCCCCGCCAATGCCTTTAGTGAAGTTTGGACAATACCAAGGGTTCTTGGTCATATGCTACTTCTTGAAATAATTGAATATCAACCTGTTCCTTTGGTACAGTGGCTCTATATTCCTGCCATAGTCTTTAATAGGATTCTTATATTAATTCAATATTTTGTCCATATATTCCTTCAATTTTGCCACTGGAGGCTTGAGTTTTTTTTCTCTATTAATTTAATTGAGGAACTCTAAGTGATTCTCTTCTTTTGGTTTTCTAACTCCAGGTCTATGCCCATTTTATTATTATATTTTACTTTATTTTCATGAGTTAGTTTTTGAAATTTTGTTTAGCTTTTTAACTTCATCTTTTCTTCCATGGGCTATAGCTTCTCTGCATTAAATAGCAACTTCCAGTCTTTTCTGCTTTCTATTTTTGCCTTTTCTTCCTTTCCTGTATTTTTATTACATTTATGTAAGAGGCCCTTGATGTCATCCTACTCATTAGATTCGACATGTCAAATTTGAGATGGCTTTACCCTCAGCTGGGAAATATTCAAGGTTTTTGCTAATTTTTTAGCACTCATACTTTTTAAAATTTTCTTTAACTTCAGTATGAACTTGCCTATATGATCAAATAATCATCTTTTCCACAGTCAGACTCTCTACTTGTTTTGGCTGATTGAGCTTCTCCATAATGTCTCATGGAAGGAGTCATTTTGGTTCTTCTGAATTCTATCTGGCAAGGGCCACGTGTACAGTGGTTGTTCATGTTGTTGAAATAGGTACTTGCAAGAAGTCATTGGTCTTGCAAAATTCTATCCTGCTTTTTTAATACGCATTTCTATCCTCAAGACTATATTTGAAAACTACAGATCCTTCCTCTTTGTTTTCAACTTTCACAATTCAATCACACATTGCATCTTGATTGTGTATTCAATCGTTTGCATACTGGAGAAGTTGGTACAGTTCTTGATATTCTTCATCATTGGCTTCAGTGTTTGAATTGTGATGTGCATAAATTGGACCAATTGGCTTATTCATTATTGTTTCTTGTATCCAAAATCAAACCCAACTCATTGCCATCAAGTGGATTTCCCTCACAGCGAGCATAAATGCCAGAGGAGGCCTGCGCTTTGGGCTTCCAAGGCCATGATCTTTTTGGAGCAGATCATCACAACTTGCTCTCTCAAAGAGGGTGGTGTATTTGACCCAGTGACCTGGAGGTTAGAAGTCCAAGTCTTCAACCTCTACACCACCTGGGCTCTTTGGTATTCCTTGTGGGTGTATGGATAATATCCTTCAAGAGAGAACTTGA
>NW_022103906.1:32808898-32810646 GCF_000313985.2 Echinops telfairi
AATTTTCCTAGGTTCATACTTCATATAGTCCACATTCTGCTTTTTAATATATGTTTGAAGCTGCTCCTTCTCATTTTGAGTAATAATCACATCAACAATTGAAGGTACAAAAGGATTTGCACCATCCTTGTCATTAAGATCGATTTGATTTTCCCCAGTTGTATTTTCAGTGCCTCCCAATGTGAGGGGCTCATGTTCTGCCTGTAGCACACAGTGTTCCACTATTATCTATAATGTTTCACTGGTCAATTTTTAAAAAACGGAATTCCTCTCCATTTGTCCCATTTTATCTTAGTCTACAAACTTCACTGAAACCTGCCCTGTGTGGTATTTGAAAATTTTATTTCAAATAAAAATGCATACTTCCTAGCACTATAGCAATACCCTTGCTACCATACATGACACAATTGCAGATGAGTAGTAGTAAGATAGTATACATTATGTGCTGCTAATTCTAAGACCTATTAAATAAAATTTTTAATTGAGCAACTATTTTGATTTTTCTCTATCCATTTTAAACATGGCTTTCTGTGTCCTGTATCTCTTTCAACAATATGTATAATTATTTTCATGAAAAATCAAGATTTTACAGATTCTATTTTACAAGATAAATTTAAAAATTAACAAGTAGAAAATAATGTGAATGGTATTTTCTTGCATTACTTTTATTATGCAATCCTGTATATTTAAGACTGAATTCCATACTTTGCCATTGAGTCATTTCTGACTCTTAGCAATCCTATGGGACAGAGTAGAACTGCCCCTGTGGGGTTTCCAAGACTTAACTCTTCTACAAGAGTAGAAAAACCTCAACTTGCTCTCACAGAGCAGCTATTGCTGACCTTGAAGTTAGCAGCCAAACACATTACCTACTCAACACCAGCTCTAAAATTCCATAGATTAAAAGAAATCCTTATTGAACTGTAATATTTTATGATAGTAAACAAAATCATAGAAATCTCTATTAAACAAAAATATCAAAAAGTGAAGCTGTTGTTTCTTGACATCTTCTTCATCTAGCTCCTTATGAAACTGAGGTGGCATTTCTATATTTCTAACCCTTCCTCAGAGATTTCTGCTCTTTTCCATTTATATCACATCTAAAGGGCCATTCCGAGTTCTTTGGGGCCCTAAATTGTGTTTCTTTTAAATGTTCTTTGAATTTGGGGGCAAGAATCCTAAAGGGTCATGAACAGGTATGCAGATTGAATAGTTTAAGGTTTCCTGAGGAAATTCTTATAGGACAGTTAATGCTATTTGGGAAAAATGTTAAAAACCTATCAAGAGAACCCCTTTGGAAAGAGTAAGTAAGTACACTGTCCCCAAAGTCTCCTGTTCTGATGCCTAGGTTCTCAATTTCATTGGCCTTGCAGATCCGCCAGGTTGCTTTATTTATTTTCAAGTTGCCCCATTGAGAGTAACACAAATCATGACTGAGACACTTTGCAGTCATCAACGCTGATGGTACAGGTGTGTTTCAGCACATGTTGTCTGGAGTAAATCCATGCATGAGGGATTAGAGACCTATGAGCCATACTTTTTATTTACTCTCCTCATACAGTGATGAGTTTTAACACTTAATTGTTGACGTAATGTGGTATTTTTTCTCTCTAATTTTCTCACTCTTTGCTTTCTTAATATAATGTCCTGCCAGGTGTCCTACAACATTGAAATAGAAGGGAAAACATACACTGTCAACTTAATGCAGAAGTAGGTGTTCTACATTTTTCTTAAATAATATTTCTCTA
>NW_022103906.1:32811781-32829536 GCF_000313985.2 Echinops telfairi
AAGAGTTTTTAAAATTAAACCATCCTCTTCACAATAAACATTGATTCAAACTTCAGAACTGTTTTAGCACAATATCAGTACAGTAACAACAAATAAAAAAACTTAAAAGTTTCACTGTATACATTCAAACCTTTTTACTTGCAATGAATGAAAATAAAGTGTGTACTGCTAGAAAGGTAAGACAAAACAATAGCAACAAGACAAAATAAAGGCAGCCCCCTTCCTGGTAGAGTGCTAAAGCCATCCATGACCATGGTGCCTGGTCTACATGAAGCTCCAGCCGCCTTCCCTTGTGTATTTGGTAGCAGTTTGGTTCACAGCTTGACCAACAATTCATGTAGCAGCAGTGGGATAGCACATGCACTCTCATCAGATTTTAAGGCCTGTGTTTTTTTTCAAATCTCATTTGTGTAGCTCTAGCACCTATTTTGCTAAATATTATTTGACAAGGGGAAGTACCATATATATTTCCAAGTACCTTCAAACAAATAAAATGAGAACACTAGTGATCGACTTTATCATATTGCTCAACGGGTCCCTAATAAAATTAGATAGGGATACAGATTAGAATGTTGAGGGAAATATTAATGCCAATGAGTACTTTAGATATCTTTAAAAAATAGTTTTATTGCCATATATTTCACATTTCATACAATGTAATCATCAATCATATTAAGATGTGTGCAATCATCACCGCAATCAGTTTCAGAACATTTTCTTCCCGTACTCCTGGTTGTCACTCTGATCTTCCCCTGCCATGTCCTTATCCAGCTACTCTCTAGACCGATCTCTCCTGGAACTTACAAAACAAATCACAATCATACAAAATCATACACAGTAAACAAACAAAACCCCAACAACAATGACGACAAAGCACAGAAAAACCTCCAAGAGGAAGCAAAAATATTGAAAACAAAATTTTTTTTAATTAATCATTTTATTGGGGAGGGCTCTTACAAATCTTGTAACATTCCATCATTCAATAGTATTAAGCAAGCTTGAACATATGCTGCCATCATTTCCAAAACAATTTCTTTTTACTTGAGCTATTGGTATCAGCTCCTTCCCCCCACCCCACCCTCCTGAATCCTTGACCAATTATATACTTTTATTGTTATTTCATGTCTTACACTGTCCGTTGTCCCCCTTCACCCACCTTTCTGTTATTCATCCCCTTGGCAGGGAGCTATATATCCAACTTTGTGATGGGTTCTCCCTTTCTCCCCCACCCACCACCAAGTGTTCCTCGCTGCTTTTTAGGGCTGAATAGTATTCCAATGTATGTGTATACCAGAGTTTTTAATCCATTCGTCCGCTGATGGAAATTTAGATTGTTTCTAGGTCTTCGCAATTGTGAACTGCACCATGATGAACACTGGAATGCAGATGTCTGGTCTGGGTCTGTTTCTTACGTCTTCTGGGTATATGTCCAATAGGGGCTTAGTGGATGAGAGTCCCTGTGGCACTGCACCCTCTCCAGCACTTGTTGCTTTCTGATTTTTTTAATTGGCTATCTTTGAGGGTGTTAGGTGGTATCTCATAGTTTAAAACAACTTTAAAATGGGCCAAAAGGGAGATCAAGTGACAAGGTATTACATTTTAACCTAATTACATCTGCCTACAAGGCTCTCTGTCTGATAGTAAGGTAATTCACATCCTTCATCTACGGTCAGAGGGAATTCACTAGAGACTTAATCCATGTGAGGACCCTGCAAGTGGATTTTGGATTCCACTGTCATCTCAAGCCTTCTGCAAACTAAATGTTCACAATTTAAGCTCTGATACGATTCCCTCATTAAGATTTGTGTTTTGTTATTTACAATCCTTTGATCACACAGGCTGATGTGCTTCTTCCATGCAGACTTAGTTGATGCTTCAGTTAGATGGCACCTTGTTTGAAGACAAGTCTTTAAGACCCCAGGTGCTATTATTTCTCACAGCTGGGCACCCTCTAGTTACTTCACCACACTTTGCTCTATCACCCATATCTTCAGTTATATCTTCATGAGGGTGATCATCAAGCAAGGCTATGTCATAAAAATGAATTGTTCTTAGATTGGATCTCGAATTAAGTGTGAGCCCCGAATCTATTCATATTACTTATGGTTTATTTTAGAGCCTGTGGTTTTTATTTTATTTATGTCTGTGGTTCATTTTAGAGCCATAATTATCATTTTATGATAGAGAATATTATAAACCATTGCCCGGAGGTATAAGGCAATTCTTTTGATAGTGTCATTAATTTAGCTAGTGGGCTAATGCTACAGAATTTTAAAAATTGTTGATAAAAAGAAATTATACAACTATAGGCTGGCTTCAGACTGCATGCAATGTTAAGTTTTACAGATTGAACTCTTAAGTGACTGGGCACTATTTACACAAATGAGAAGTTGGTGATAAGGCAAAACACTCATTCACAAAGGTAGAACCATGGCTGCAAGATTAATATACGTCATAAGAAATAAAAGAGGGCATTAAAATATAGTAAATATATGGTAGCCCCAGGCCACCTTTGATTGGTCACCCTCAAAGCAAGGAATCCTACCCGAAGCCCATAACCACCAATTCTATAACCTTTGGCTAATAGTCATCTGCTTCTTTTCACACTAGGGCATTTCAGCCTTAAGTCCAAGGGAGTATATCTGCTCCATAAATCTGCTCTAGGTGAGTTTGAGGTAAAGCCCAGTATGAACTTGCTGGCTTCTACAGCTGTTTGAGCCACTGTTTTGATATAAATTTCTTTATATGCACGTGTATACATAGATTTTTCTTTTCTAGAGATAAAATCCTAACACACATTGTAAAACATAATGTGAATAAATAAAAATATATGCAGCATTTTCATGCAGGTAAATGAAAATTGTAAAGTAGGCATTTATGTATCTCCTAGCATAATATTTGACTACATCTGAGAATCCACTCAAATTCTTTCTCAAAAAAGTTCCTTCTAGTTTCTTTATGTGTAACCAGTTTAAAGACTATTAATAATTACTTCATATTCTTTTAAAATAATTTTAATTGAGAATATGCATAACAACACACACCAATTCAACCAATTTCTATAAGTACAATTTAGTGATATTGAATCTAGACTTGTATAACCATTCTGACCCTCCTTTGTTGTTTACTCAGCATCAACATAAAATATGTGCCCCTGAATTTCCTATCTAATTTTCAAGTTGCTATTATCACTTTACTCTTGTATATATAGATTATAAAGACCATACTAAGCAGACACTTTTTTACTATGTAAGTTAAACTATTGCCTGGCCTTGAGATTTTAAGAGCTATTTTTGGTTTATCTTGGAAGATTATCTCAGGGATTCATCCATCCTCTGCTCACTGCCATTGAGTCATTACATACTCATAACCACCCTGTGGGTTTCCGAGCTGGTGACTATTTGTAGGAGTCGAAAGTCCAATTTTTCTCCTGTGGAGCTGCTGGGGTTTCAAACTACCAACCCTGTGGATGACAGCCCAAAGTGTTATAAAGCCTGAATTTCATTTAATGTTTACCTTCTGTATGCATATACCCCCGTATGATCAGGATTCTTCTAAAGAATCTCTGATCAAAATTATCAAAATAGTAATGTTAGCCAGAATACTCCAGTCCTTCTGGTTTCATGGCAGTGGGAATTGTTCATGAAGGGAATTAGACAATTGTTCATGAAGGGAATTAGACACATATTCCATTTCCTCTCCCTATTAATAACTCTTCTTATTTTTGTGATGCGGTAGGTAAATAGAAACCAGTATCTATACCTTAGATGGCCATATGAAAGTTTAGACTCCAGTGACTGCGAAATGGATTAGGTGATAAAAGCACTAAACATAGTGTTTTAACTAATTAAAAGAGATGTCCCCAAAATGCTGGACCTAAAACTCTAATTCCCATGATGTGTTTGATTATGCATAAACATACTTAAAACAACTTTTTTGAGTCACTGTTATAAATATATCTAGTTCTGTTTAGTCCAATTTTGAATACTAAATAAATGAGTCATTATGTTTGATTTTTCTAGAAATGCATCTACTAGGTTAATGTCAGTTTTGCTGCAAGTGGTTCTAGTTTATTATTTTTTAAATGAATTTTATATTTCATAATTATACAAAATTATTATTATGGGACATTTTACTTTCTATTTTGGATATATTAAGTATACCTATATGCAAAAGCTTAAATTATGTAGTGTTTGCTACAAGTACAGAACATTTTCTAGGATTTATAACAAATAGCTTGGTTCTGTATGGTTAAGTTATATGATTTTCATAATTATTAGATAATGCATTTCTCCTAAAACACTGTAACAATGTACAGATCACTGCAGAATGAATATTATATTAATACTGGTTGATCTTTTAAATTTAGAATAACTGATAAGTATATGCTGTTATTTAATCTGAATGCATATGTTTGATTTTGTTTGTTGTTTTTTTAATACATCAATAAGCCCTCTAGATTTACTCCTTTGTGGAATGCTTGTTTAAGACATGGAGTTTTTTGTTTGTTTTTGTGTTCTCTAATTGGAATTTTTCTTACATATTTTAGGAAGTTTGGGGTTTTTAAAAATTTGATAGTCAAAATTGCTTAGTTCTTAAGATGCCTTATAAATATCTTTTGCTCAGTGCCTGGTTATTTTTGCTTAACTTGTGTATTTTGTTAATGATTGCTATTTCTATATTTTAAGCAAACTTATTCCAACACCATTAAAATATCTTATATAACCTTGTAAAATAGTTTAATTTTTCTTTCACATTTAGATATTTGTATTTCCTGAAATTGACTTTTGATTATACTTTGAGAAAGAGATGATCAATTTGGTGTTTTTAACTTAATTTAGCAAATTCCTTAAGCACTTTATTGAAACTTTTTTCTGAATAATTTCTCTATGTCTTAGACGTTTCCTATGGGCTTGTTTTTTGTGACTCTGTATTTAATGTATTCATCTATTTGTCTCTTAATAATAAATCTTGATAGCTTAAAGATAAAGGCCTTCCATATATTTTTTCCCTTAAAATATATCCTCGATTTTTGTAACTGCGTGTCCCAGTTGTCATCTACAAGGTCAGCACTTTGAATTCACCCCCCCACCCCACTGTTCTTCAGGAGAAAGAGGCTTTCTACTCCCGAAAGAGTTTCAGGCTCAGAAACGTACGGGGCAGTCCCACCCTGTTCTGTGTGGTTGTCATGGGTCCGAATCGGCTCTCAGAGTGTGTTTTCCAGATTTGCATAAAGTTCAATGTTCTAGATTAAAATGAAGTGAACTTGACCAGTACTGATCATTTTGACTCAGACAATAATAGTGTCTACTAAGCCAAGAATGACAAATTCAAGAGGAACGAAGTCGCATTCATCATCAAAAAGAACATTTAGTTTGAAATATAAAATTGTCTGTGATCAGATAAACCTATACGCTGTCAAGGAAGTCCAGTTAAACAACTATGATTCAAATTTACACACCAACCAACTAGATGGTGATGAAGATAATGAAAAATTCAACCAAGTTCTTCAGTTTAAAATTGATCAAGTATGTAACTGAGATGTACTGATAATTATTGACAATTGGAAGGCAAAAGTTGAAAACAAGGTGGGTCAAACAGTATTTGGAACATAGGGCCTTGGTGAAAGAAACAAAGTTGGAAACTGTATGATAAAATTTTGTGAGACCAATTATTTCTTTATTGCAAGTACCTTTTTTCAACGACACAATTGGCTACTCCACCCATGGACCTCACCAGACAGAATACTCAGAAATCCAATGGACTGCACAAACGAGCAATGGAGCAGATAGCTGCTGCCAAGACCAGTCTGAGGATTCTCTGTGGAACAGCCCACCAGCTGTGCATATGTAAAATCGAGTGTACGTTAAATAAAATTAAAGCAAGTTATTGAGCACAAAAATAGGATCTGGAGTATATCTCATCTGACTTTCAATTGAGTATTTTTGACACATTGAACACTAATTACAGAAGACCTGGAATGCTGTAGAATGACATGAAGAATTATACATGAAGAAAGCAAGAGATCATTTTAAAAAATACAAGAAAGAAAGGTAAGATCAAAGTGGATGCTGGAAGAGACTTGCAAACTTGTAGTTGAATATAAAGTAGCTAAAACAAATACAAGAAATGAAGAAGTAAAACAGCTAAACTGAAAATTTCAAAGACATTTGTAAAAGCCCAAGTAAAATATGATGAAATGTGTAAAGACTTGACCTGAACTTAGAAAGCGAAAAAGGAAGAACTTGGTCAGTGTATCTCAAGCGAAAACTTCGGAAGGGAAAATTCAGCCTTTGAGCTGCATTATGGAAAAATTACGGAAATAGAATGTAAATGTCTAGAAAATTATGATGGCAATATATGTACACATATGATTGATACAATTGATGCATGGATTGTTATAAGAGTTGGAAGAGCCCCAATAAAATTATATTTTTAAAAAATCATGAGAACTGGACCAAGAGTCGTGATAAATGGAAGAGAAAAGGAAAGATAAGTTGAACAACATATTTAATGATACAAGAAGCATCAAAAGAAATAGAAAGAATATACAGAATCATGGAAACACTGACTGACTTAAAATCTGGAAAGGTGTGTGCCAGGTATGTATTCTCTCACTACATTTATTCAATCTGTATGCTGAGAAAATAATCCCTGCACCTGGACTCGAAAAAAGATCATGACACCAGGATTGCCGAAAGGCTTATTAGCCACCTGAAATATGCAGCCGTCACAAGCTTGCTTACTTAAAGCACTTGACAATGAAGTTCAAGAATTGTAACGTTTAAAAAACAAATCTTAATCAGAAAAGAAATGACAGAGACACATCATCTAGATGAGAGAAACAATTAGCACAAGGTCATAATGATTTGCAGAGAAGTGCAAAGTTAAATAGGACATGCGAGGACAAAGGATTATGACTTTCAGTGTAGATTACAAGTCAATGTAAAGAAAACAAAAACCATCATAATTGGACAAATAGACAACATCATGACTTAGAGAGACAAGATAGAACTTGTCAAGGATCTCCGTCAATGCTCCTGGAAGTGTGATCAAGAAATCAAATCCTATGTTGCACTGGGAAAATCTGCTGCATAAGAATTTTTATTTTTAATAGTTTAATCATATTAAGAGTTGTACAATAATCACTACAAACAATTTTAGAACATTTTCTTCTCTCTTGTATTGTTATTATCTCACCATCTACCCCCAAGCTCCACTGCCATAACCCAAAGAAACCATTGATGTGATAACTATTGACGTTGGGATCTCACATTGTCACATGGCTAAACATTTTAAATTTAAGTGAATATTATTACTTCAGCAAGCTCTCTGCTTAATAGAGGCCAATATATTTGCAAGATCAGCTAGCTCATGAAGCTGATCTTTATATCAGTATTTTAAGCAAGATTAAAGCTAATAAAGTGATTTTTTAAATGAAACACCTTGTAACTGAGGTGAGTCTTGCATTTACTCATAAAGAACAAAGTCCAATAAAAATAGTTACTTCCAATGAAATCTGATGAATCAGTTAAAGTCAAGGTCCAAATGCCAGTTCAGAAGGTTATGTAACTGTTTATAGTGGATTCCACTGGTAATCTTGATGGATTTTTCTCAAAAAACACAGGACGACTACAGGTGCTTATTTATAAGAAATGTTAAGAAATCAAGAACTGCTTTGGTAAGAAATAGGTCAATAAAGTTCTGTCAAGAAAACGCTATCAAAACAATATCAATACACGTGTTCACTTTTCCAAAGTAATAAAAATTTCTCCCATGAGAATTCCACTGGGAAACTCTACTTCATACACCCAACAGCCATGACCTTATCCCTTCCGAGTTCTTTTGTCCCCCACATCAAAGAACTTTTTAAAGGAATATGATTTTAAAGTCCTTGAAAGATATCCAAATTGCTTGATATTTTGACATGGTATAAATTGAACAGCACAGATTCTTTGAGGTAGGATGAAAAAAATGGAAACATTGTCTTCAGAAGTTCATAGACTTAGATGAGAGATATATTGTGATACCATAGCTTCACAATTCCATGTTTATTAAAGTTTCTATGATTTCATAGCAGTACTTTTTTTTACTTACTCTCATATATAACCAAAGATAGAAGTACACTTGATATTAAGCTAAAGTGAAGAACAATCAAAGGAAGAGAAAAGAGCTGGTACAAATATCTGGAGGAAAACTTTATCTGCTATCTGTAAAAGAAAAATAGGAATCCCTTTGTGTTCATCCAGATTGACTAGAGGAACAAATTTTCATATGTGTATTAGAAAGAGCTTTATATAAAACAGCATCTGTATATTGAGAAAATATCCCAATCAAGTCCATATGCCCGATATTAGCCCATATGTCTGATACCAGTCCATAAATTCCTCTTTAGACTCACACAGCACATAAAATGATGTGGAATGCAGGACCATCACAGACCCCTGGGTGGAAAGTCTTGTGGATCCAGTGGCAGTGGAGACATCTCATCACTGTTGCAGGTCTCCGTGTGTCTCTTCCAGCTCTCTGAGTGTCTCAACAGCAGGAAAGGGAAGGTAGAGAGAGAGTTTGTCCCAACTCCAGGGAGGAAGAGAGAAAGTCCCAGAATCCTCTGGAGAAAGCAGTACCCATACAGAGGCACCATTGGCTATGACCTGATTGACAAGCTAGACTCCACCCCTTCACTCAAGTTGACAGGAGATTATGTAATTGCCACACCCTTGTAAATGGAACGTATGTGGTGTTCAGTGTAAAGTGTAAGTGCAGTAAGTGTAAATGAAGTAAAAGTGACTGAGGACAAATCTAAAGACTAGGATTTTTTTTTTTTAAGACTAGGATTTTAAAGTGAAGTTTTGAATAAAATTCTTATATTCAAATAATATAAGAAAAAATAGATCTGTTTTAAAAACTTAGAATTTTCATCTTTTTAAAACATTTTATTTTACAGAACTTTTTTACCTAATAATTTTAGAGTTTATGGTTATAATGGAGGAAGAAGTATGAAATCACTTGACCAACGTTATCAGGTATTATTTTTACTATTTGTGTTTTAGCTTTGTTTTGCTTTATCTGATAATCTAATTTAGGCTCTCTACCTAAAGAAAAAAGGGATGGGGTTATGTTATGCTCTGCTTTGTTTTGTATAAATTTAATTATTCTCTACAGAAATTATTTCCGTTGGCAGTATCTCAGTGTTGCTTGGTAACAAAAACTATCAAAATATTAATTTTCTTAGAACACAGCAAAAAAGAGTAAATTTGATGATGAACAATAATACATTAATAATTAACAGCCAATGATGTTGATTGTGCCACTTCTAGATGTGATTTTACATGAAATCGAATTCCTACAAAACAATAAAATATCTCTATCTTTCTAGCAACAAGATGTAATATTCTTTTTAGAAGTGAAGAAATTCTTACCTTTTCCTCTAAATGAGGAGACATACAATTCCAAGAGTCATTGTTTCCATTGCTGGATATATATTGTTTTCTCCACTAAATTAGTCATAATCCCACTGAATAGTATGCTACTTAAAGAACACATTTTAAAGCTGAGTACATGGGTGGGGGCTACATCTGACCTCCCTGACTCCCAAAGCGGAGTGTGCCACAAGGTAGATTTCTGTGAGCTCAGTGGGTGACCCCTCTACCCAGGGTCCTTCTCTTCTGTTGATAATGTGATCCCTGATTCTTGCTTCTGTTGTCTTGTTTTATACCTAGCAAGATGACAGTCAAGATAACCTTGTTAACCATCATGCATAGCTGAATTATATAAGCCCAGAAGTATCTACCTGTAGTTTTTCTTACTCAAATCCATCAGGAAAATGTAGGTTATGTTGTGGAAATAACAAAAAGCTATGGCTAGAAGAACCATATTAAATAATTCACTGCAGTGTAAAAGCTGATCTCCAGAAAAAGCATAAAAGCATATGTAGATGAACAGTAGGAAAGAGGAGAATAACAAGAAAATGATTTGTTTTACACACACACACACACACACACACACACATTTAACATGCAAGGAAAAAATCGGCAGAGCAACTGCAGTCTTCATTTCTGTAGCTGGACTGGTCATGAAGTCATGATAGGTGGCTTCCTTCGTTCACTATTTCCTTCTCTTTTCCTCAAGCAAAACTTCAGATGATTGGATTCCTTCAGGAGCAGAATGAACCAAGTCTTTATTCCAAAAGTGTCAGGCTCCTTAATCATGCTCTTTATTTTCATTGCTGTAATTTCCCATTAATGTTCATTATTGAACATGGACATAAAAAGATAAATCACAGAATTTGTGTTCAAAATATACGTTCTCTGCCATAATTTTCAGAGGTTATTTACATTATGTTAAATCTTACCAGGAGGGATTGTTTTTGTTGATTTTAAGTAACATTGACTCAGACCAAACTCAACCCGACACACAACCGAATGAAAGGACGTTACCCCTGCACCGTGCTCCCAGTCATTGCTATGTGTGTGCCCATTGCTGCAGCCACTGTGTGAATGCACCCTTCAAAGGCCTTCCTCTTTCTCACTGCTCCACGACTTTACAAAGAAGGGTGTTCTGCTCTCCTGACAATATGTCCAAAGTAAGTGAGGTGAAGTCTCGGCACCCTTGCTTCTAACGAGTATACGAATTGTACTTTTTCTAAAACAGATCTATTTGGTCTTATGGCAGTTCATGGTAATTTTGATATCCATCACTAGTACCATAATTCAATTGCACTGGTTCTTCTTCAATCTTCCTTATTCATTGTCCAAATTTCACATGCATATGAAGCTGCTGAAAAAATAACATGACTTGGGTCAAAGGAATATTCTTGCTTTTCAACGCTTTAGAGAAGTTTTGTGCAGCATATTTACCCAATGTAATATATCAGTTGATCTCTTCATTGCTACTTGTGGAAGTATTGATTGTGGATATAAGTAAGATGAAATCCTCAATAATTTCAATCTTTTCTTCATTTATCATGATGTTACTTATTGGTCCAATTGTGAGGATTTGTATATCGTTACAATGAGTCGTAATCCATACTGTAATTCATCAGCGAGTGCTTCTAGTCCTCCGCACTTTCATCTACATGTTGCAAATTGTTAATAAGCCTTCCTTCAATTCTGATGGTACATTTTCCAACTTCTCTGATGATTTGCACAGCATACAGATTAAATAAGTATATGATAGTATACAAATCTGACTTACAACTTTCCTGATTTTAAATCATGCAATATTCTCTTATTCTGTTCGTGAAACTGCCTCTGAATCCATGTCCAATTTCACTTGAGCACAATGAAGTGTTCTGGAATTTCCATTCTTCTCAAGGCTATCCATCGTTTGTTATGATACACACAGTAGAATATTTTGGCATAGTCAATAAAACACATGTAAATAACTTCCTGGTATTCTTTGCTTTGTGTCAAGAGCCATCTGATGAAATTCCTTGTTGCATGTCCTATTCTGATCCAGCCTGAACCTCTGAAAGTCAATGTACTACTGAAACCATTGTTGGATGATCTTCAGCAAAATTTTACTTCCACGTGGCCTAATTGATTTTGCTCTACAGTGTGCATTCTCTTGGGTCACCTTATTTTGGAATGGTGACAAATATGGATCTCTTCCAGTTTGTTGGTCAATTAGATGACTTCCCAATTTCCTTAAATAAATAGATGAGTGAGTGTTTCCAGTGCTTCATCAGTTATTTTGAACATTTCAATAGGTATCCCATCAATACGTGGAGCTTGGGTTTTAGCTAATGTTTCAGTGTAGCTTGACCTTCTTTCTTCAGTATCAGTGGTTCTTGCTCATGTGCTCCCTCTTGAAATTGTAGGATGTTCACTAGTTAGTTCAGGTATAGTGACTACATCCTTTCCATCTTCTTTTGATGCTTCCTCTGTCATTCAATATTTTGCCCATATTGCAAATGGAGGCTTGGGATTTCTTTTAGGATTTTCCCAGTTTAAGGGATGCTGAGTGTAGTCTTCCTTTTTGGTTCTCTAACTCTAGGGCTTCGTGTATTTCATTATAATATTTTACTTTGTCGTCTAGAGCTACCCTTTGAAAATTCTTGTTCAGCACTTTGATGTCATCATTTCTCACATTTGCCTTAGCTACTCTATGATGAAGAGTAAGTTTCAGAGTCCCTTCTGACGCCCACTTTGATCTTTTCTTTTATTTCTGTCTTTGTAATGACCTTTGCTTTCTTCCTGAATGAGGTCCTCGATTCCTCCCACAGCTCATCAGCTCATCCGTCCTTACTGCTCAATGCGTCAAATCTGTTCTTGAGATTTTCTCGAAATTCAGGTGGGATATACTCAAGGTCATATTTTGGTTCTCATGCACTTGTTAAAATTTTCTGCAGCTTCAACTTGAATTTATGTGTGAGCAATTGATGATCATAACAATCTGAAAGATTACCTCATGCCGGGGGCTTAAGTGGAGAGGAAATGTTCTGAGAATGATGAGGGCAATGAATGTACAAATGCGCTTTACACAATTGATGTATGTATGGATTGTGATAAGAGTTGTATGAACCCCTAATAAAATGATTTTTAAAAATCTGAAAGATTACTATTTCTTAAATACTAAGCCACTCTTAATCCTAGCCCACCCAAGTTGACACAAAACCATACCCAGTTTAGACTGTTGAACAGATGTGTGTTAGATCTTATTGGTTTATAGTGTTCTTCAAGTCTGTTGTTTCCTTGATGAACTTCGGTGAAAGTACTCCATCAATTATTGGAAGTTTGGTGTTGCAGTCTCTATTGCTGTTGAAATAGCTATTTCTCCCTCCACTCCCATCAATTTATTTTATATATTTTAGTACTCTGTTGCTCCATAACATTTTCAAATATGTTAGTTTTAAGAAGCAGATCATCAGTACTGTCTTCTACTGAGTGAATGGTCGAGCTTAATGGTCGAGCACTTCACTCTATCAAGCAGTCTGTTTAGCCGGGAATAGCTTCCTAAGTCTGTTCACTGATGCTTGGAGACTGCCAGAGACTCTTCTCAGTTCTTTTAGCTTTATCGATCTTCCTTTCTACTGGGCCGGGACCTCGTGTTCTCATTTCACGTGATACTTACACCCAAGTTACTTACATATGTTAGGGCTCATTATTTCCTCTCTTCTTCCCTAGACATGTCAACTCAATTTTTAGACCCTTTTGAAAAAAAAATGTTGTTACCCTAAGCTTTCTTTCTATTTGAGTATTAGTCACCTGTTGTTACACTGCCTTGAAGTGCCCTCAGATAAACACCCATACAGACAAGGATCAAAGCTAATGTTCTTTCTTTCCAGTTTTGATTTCTTTTGCCTTCTTTTGCTTCTTTTGTAATGGAGGGTCTCCATGAGTCTGAATCGACAATATGGGGAGTGAGTTTGCTTCAGGTTTTGAGGTTGGCATTGTATAAGCCTTTTTTCAGAGTTTATAATGGTCATCTGTGGTAGGATTGATGTATGCTCTGTATGCTGCCAGTGTATTTAAATAATTTTGAAAGTGTCTCCTTCAGATTCAATTTTGAAATTCTTGTCTTGCAAAATAAGAAAAATGAAAAAGTTAACAATTTTTAACTTGATTTCATGACTCAAAAATTATCATGATTAATTTTTAAAATAGAAATGCAGTTTTTGAAATTAAAGAGAAAACTTTGGAGAATAAAGACAAATGGTCATCTAATAATCTTCTAAATCCATTCTGGAAACATGAGTATTTACACATCCATGCCACTGAGCATACATACTTTTAATAATAGAAAATTATATCTTTAATTTGAACTTCTAATAAAGATATATATTCTTTATCTTTATTTTTCAGAAATTCTGCTACTACCAAGGCTTTATTGAAGGTTTTCCAAATTCTATGGCAATCATTAGCACATGCACTGGACTCAGGTTGTGATATATAATTTTATAGACTAAAGACTGGAATGTTTATTTGGGAAGGATTTCTAAAATAATATTCAGGAATTTTTTAATACTCAGGAATAATATGTGGAACTCTTTATTGACAAATCAAAACATGGAAATCCTTGAAATATAAGACTACTTTCTTAGCCTGTGTTAAGGTATTTAATATATCTGAAGGTCATGATATACTAATATCATACTATATCTGTTAAGACTAAGTCTGAAAATGACCTGCATACCACTTAAAATAACAAACTTTGTAACGTTTTACTTTTAAAATATGCACTCATCTCTTTATTTATGTACTTTTTGGCATTCATAGAGGCTTACTGCAGTTTGACAATGTCAGTTATGGAATTGAACCCCTGGAGTCTTCCATAGGTTTTGAACATGTAATTTATCAAGTCAAACATAAGAATAAAGGTGTTTCTTTGTATGCAGAAAAGGATATTGAGTCAAGAGCTCTTCCGTATAAAATACAAAGTATTGAGGTAAGTGATTGAGCAAAATGCATGGTAATTTTTGTGCAAAAACATAAACTATGTGTTATCTCTAATTAACAAATTATTTATATTAGCATACATATTGGGATGAATATACCTAAAACTTATTTAATAAGCCTTAAAACTACTCTCAGACTTATAAGAATTCCAAGTATGGAGTTTTTAACTGTTAGTGGACTCATTTTCCTGGGATCTAGAACTTTCTTTTCTACAGATAAACTTTCCCCATATCTAGTATGTCAAAATTTTAGTAAAATAAAAGATAACTGCTATTCACGTTTGTTCTAGAATTATTGAGAGAGCCACCCTGTTGTTGCTGTTGTGAGAGCCGGGGCAGCAGGTCTTCTATCATGTCTTTCATGTTGGGCTCGGGTGGCTGCGGTACAGAGTAGTTTCAGACCTGTGTCCTTTAAATGGCTCGCACTTTAGTACTTTTCTTATGTTCAGAAAATTTTTATATATATTTTAACAACAAAATTTGACCCTTCAAGAGATTAAATACTAATTTTAATAAAGAAATGAAAAGAAAATGGCAGAGAAATTAAGATAAGCATAATTAACGTCTCCTCAAATTTTTGAAACTATGATTCTCTTTATTTGCTTCTGGAAGTTTGACCCATCCTTGTTGGTGGTATTTATTTTAGCAACTTAAAAAAAATTATTCATACTGCAATGTCAAAGTATTTGTAACTGTAGTGGGTTCCTTTAAGTTTTTCCCCCCTAATGTGTTAATCTTGAGTATCAGTGGTGGTATGATGAGTTGTATGCTGGCCTAAGAACCAGAAGGGCAGCAATTCGAAACCACCAACCTCTCCAAGGAGAAAGAGGAAGCTTTCTCCTCTCAGAGGTCATGGAAAATCCACACAGGTGGTTCTGTTCTGCCCTACAGGGTTGCCATGAGTTGGAGTAGACGTGATAACAGTGAGGGATATTTGGTTTGTTAATCTTAGGTTGTTTTCATATAATAATAATAATAACTAATACGCTTATTGATAATACAACAATTTTACCTAATCTTGTCTTTCCTTCCAAATTACAGAGAAGTTCCCAGAGTTCAAATATCACATTCATGTTTCTAAATGGGTGACAACATAGCCCACACCCAGCTGAGGACATTTGTGGTCCAGCTTAAGAGAATCAGTCAGTTTGACCCTTTGCTCATCTTTATCAAGAAAGACTTAAAAGAGGAATACCATTAGCCTTCAGATGAAATCCCACCCACCAACATAGGGAAACACCATTACTATTTTAAGTCAACAGCTTAACTATAACTCACTCTTTTGTAATAATTGAATATTAATGAGAATGCAGAAGGGTAGAAGAACAAGATAAATGAAATTTTGAAAGTCATAATGAAAAGGAATCATATACCCAGCTTTGCCTAAGGGTCCCTGGTGGTTACACATTGGGCTGCTAACCATGAGGTCATCAGTCTGAAATACCCATCACTCTGTGGGAGAAAGCTGAAGCTTTCTACTGCTGTAAATAAAGTTACAGTCTCAGGAAGGCACAGGGCAGTTGTGCCCCATTCTATAAGGTAATTATGAGTCAGAACTGACACAATGGCAGTGAGTGAGCTTTGTTATCGTACCTGGGTTTATTTGAAGGCATACTTCTCAACATAGAGTCATTTGCAATAGTGATATATATATATTAATCCATTTAGAGGATTATTTAATTCTAATATAAAATTTATGGATTTTTTGTTTCTTTTTTTTTAGCCAGAATCAGATTTCTACCAGTATATAGAAATGCATATTGTAGTTGAAAAACAATTGGTAAGTATATTCTGAATTGTCTTATCTCAATTATATTCAAGTGAGAGTTTTTCAAAATCATTTGGAACAAAGTTTTATCAGAAGAGAAGCCATGATCTCGTTTTAGTCCTATTTTAATGTATTTAAAATTTTTAGTATTCGCGGTACATTGAAGATAAAATTTCTATTAGATGTTTATTCTGAATTGATAGGTTTTTAACTTACGAATAGCTGCTATCTGAAGGATAATTTATTAGTAACATTTAGAAATAGTTTTATTTGAAGGGCATTATAGAAATTTGTGGTACATTTCCTAGCACTCTAAATACAATTGAAAATAATATCTGACATTATTTATATTACATAATTTAAAGAGTAAATATGAGTTTATATTCATAAATATTTTGATGGGCAGGGGAAATATTAATATTTGAGGAGGAGGAACTATCATTCCTGAAATTTCCCTCTTTTCTAATATCACTTTACAACCTAAAACTCATCATAAAAACCAAAAAACTCACAGCCCTCAATTTGAGTCTGACTCTATACCAAACAAACAAACAAACTCACTGCCATTGAGTTGATTAAACTTACAGTGTATCCTAGAGGTCAGGGTAAAACTGGCCCATCTAGTTTCAGAGACTAACTCTTTGTGGGAGTAGAAAGTCTCATCTTTGTCCTGTGGAGCAGCTGGTGGTTTCAAACTGCCGACCTTTCAGTGAGCAGCCTTAGCGTAACTGCTACGCTACCAAGGATTCTATATAGCAACTCTGTAGGACTGAGTGAAAATTCTCCTGTGGGTTTCCAAAACTGTAAATATTTTGAGAGCAGAAAGCCTCTCCTTCATCCCACCAAAAGGCTGATGGTTTCAAACTGCGTACCTTGCAGTTAGCTCAACTTCACCAGGGCCTAAAGTCACTTTATTTGAAATATGGAACCCCTGAAATAATTTATTCTTTTGGTTTGTTTTTGATCTTTTCTTTCCCCCCTATTCTCTGTAGTGAGATTCTCAATCTTATAATCTAAAATAGATGCACTTCGCTCATATTTGGGGATTGCATCCTTATTCTTTATTCAGTCTCACAGCTTTCTGTTTTTGTTTTCATAGATGCAAACTCTTCCTTGTCTTTGATTTTAAGATGCCAACTCTGGCCGTAGACCCATTATACCCACTTGTTTTGGGCACCTTCATTTAATGTTGACTGAAGTCTATGGACTATTAAAATGACAAACGAATCTGTCTTGGAAGAAGCAGGGCTAGAGTGATCCATAGAGACAAGGATAGCAAGACTTGGTCATGTATTCTTTGAACATCTTCTCAGGAGAGACCAGACCCTGGAGAACATTGAGCTTGGTAAAGAGGAGGGCCAGTGAAAAAGAGGAAGGGCCTCAGGAGATGGATTGATGCCATGGGGGCAACCAGGGGCTCAGGCCTAGGAACATTGTGAGCATGGCTCAGGCCCAGGCCGTGCTTCCTTCTGCGGTGCAGATAGTCGCTATGGGTCAGAACTGACACCTAATAACACCTAATAACAACATTTTATTCAACTATTAGTTGAATAGAGGGACTGAGCCCTTTCTACCCTTTTGGTTTGCTA
>NW_022103906.1:32832572-32841770 GCF_000313985.2 Echinops telfairi
TATCTTTTTCAGTATAATCACATGGGTGCTGATTCAGGTGTTGTCACAGAAAAAATGTTTGAGTTGATTGGACTGACCAATGCAGTAAGTATTTGCGTCTTAATACTTTGCATTTGTTTGCAGTACTTTAACAATGATTATAGTTTATTTTATGACATTACCTGAATATCATTCTTTCATGAACTTGAGGAAATTTGTAAAACTGAAATTATAATACCAGGTATTAAATTAAGTTGCATTGTCTTAACGATGTAAAACATTTAGCACAATATTGGCTTAAGTGCAATCATTAAAAATTTTTTAAGATAATTTGTATTTTCTGTGGTACATTTAAACTTATTAAGATGTTCTAAAAACTCAGGCTAACCTATAGCCTAGAGGCTAAATATTTTTATCAATATAATGTTCATATTTGTGAATATTTCCAAAACTCCTAAAATCATAATGGTTCAACATATTTTTCATGTATGTTCTATTTTAGATGTTTACTTCATTTAATGTTACGATAATTCTCTCTTCACTTGAGTTTTGGATAGATGAAAATAAAATTTCCACTACTGGAGATGCTAATGAAATCTTAAACAGATTTTTAATATGGAAACAATCTTTCCTTGTTTTGCGACCACATGATATGGCATTTTTTCTTCTGTAAGTATAATATCTTGGCATTGAGAAAGCTTAATAAAGAAAACATTTATTATCTGTTTTCTGATTTCTGATTGTTGATAATCTTGGGAGATGTATATCATGTGCCATTTGTTTTCTGAAGTATAGCAGTGTGAATATTATTTTTTTCAAAATAGTTTCATAAAATGATTGCTGTAGTTTTATTTATTGGTGAATAGTCTCTGCTCACTCTCAGACTTGTACCACATGCTCCTAGCTAGCTATAAAACTAGAAAAATCTATCTGAAGGAATATTCTTGAATTCTATTTTAAAAATTCTGGGTTGAGTCAGAGTTTACAGACAATTCATTTTCATTGAACAACTTATAACAATCATCTTTGTTTCGCATTATTTGTAATTCTTAATACAGTGGCACTATTGCTGACTCATCCCTGGGTTCCTTATAGCCATTGGTCCTTTCTGGCAATTTTTGGCCATCTGAGCTTGGCATCTGCCCTCAGAGAGAGCATAATTCTTCAGAGTACGTTCCTCAGGAGTCTCATTGTTCACCTATAGGCTTGCTTGTTGTTTGGCTGCACGATGACCTTCGGGCCGAGTGGGGGTTTGGTGTCAGGTCCAAAGGGGAGTTAAAGGCCACAGCCTCAGGGGTTCCACCAGTCACTAACAGACCATGTAAGTCTGGTCTTTATATGGTTTTCCTATTAGCAATATTCAGGCTGTATCTTTTTCTCAGGCCGTATTTTAGTTTGATATGTTCGTATACTGTATGAAAGAGCCTTGGCGCCATAGTGGTACACGAGCTGGGCTGCTCACGAGAAGGTCGGCAGTACAAATGTCAACGTATCTGCGGCTCCACAGGAGAAAGGCGAAGCTTTCTGCTTCTGTGAAAACGTACAACCTTGGAACCCCAAAGCAGCAATTGTGCTGTGACGTACAGGGGTGCCCTGAGTCAGAATTACTTTATGGCAGTGAGTTTGTTTTTATTAGTATACTATAACTATAACACAAGGGCGAGTTAATAGATATGTGTGTATATACATATATCCATATTGATGGCCAGGATACATCAAAAAGTATTGCTACCAGGGTTTTAAGGCATAGATATATGGGATTATTCCAAATAAAGTGGATTTAATTTTATAAGTGATTTTTTTATAAGAATAGTTCTGCAACCAGTAGATGGCTACAGACAAGTTCTCCCAATTATGAATTTTCTTAGTACCCTTAAGGTGTCAACGACAACAACAACTAAGATAATTTTGTGGCATGGAAAAACAATTTTGAGTTCAGATTTAATATCAAAATATTTACAAAATTGAACTGGACATCTTCCTGAAACATTGAAGCTTTGCAATACATTTATGATAATGCTCTGCCATATAACACAATACTGTTTAGATGGGTGAAATATTTTAAGGAAGATTGAGAAGACCACAAAAATGAACTCAAGGCAGAGAGATCATCTCAGGAAGCACAGTAGCTGCTTTTTTGGAGTCCAGGGAGATAATCTTGATATATTTTTTTCCAAAAAGCACACTAATCATAGAAGCTTATTATGAAAAGTTAAAGAAAATTGTAAGCTGCATGAGTGAGGGAAAGGACAGCAAATATGCACCAAGGAGTTTTATTCCCCATCACAATAATGCACCTGCTTATTTTTCAAGGACAGCAAGTCCTTTGAGAATGTCACTGGGCAACCTTACCCTACCTATCCTACAAGTCTCTTCTTGCCCCGTCAGATAACACATAAAAGTATTATGACGTTAGTCCCTGAGGGATGCCCAAACTGACATTTCAATGTGATGTACAGCACAAAATTCTTCAAGGAAATGTCAGTGCCTTAGAAGTGCAGAGACCTACCTGGAGGCTATATTGATAAACAACTACTTCACATTTGGATATTTTTGTTTACTGAAGGTTTCTATGATTTTTTTACTAGTATTTTTTTTACTTCCTCTTCTCTATGTGTGTGAATGTGTGTGTTGTGCATGTTATCCTTCTTATTACCTGTCCTACAATATGTCATACATTCATAAAGTTCTGGCTGGATAATGCTTCATGATTAAAGAGATAATTTAGCAGATAGGGGCCATCTATTGAGTTATCAGCTGCATTTCCATAGGTTTCTAATTTTAAAGGCTTTTATTAATCATTTTGAATTTATATATTTAGCTGTAGCAATATACAGAAAAATTAATCTTCATTGTTTCAAGGTTCATATGAAAGCATACTTCCTGATTTTATTTTTAAATCTATTATATCATTTCCAAAGAAACTGCATGTCTTTCACTCCCTATTATTTGCCTATATTATTATGTGGAAATATCTTTTATATTACTATAAATATGCAGTTTCTTAAATCATCTTGGGAAAATCTGTCGTGATTGTTCTTGGTTTATGAAATTTTATGATTCTGATTTTTCTTTCCTTTTCTTTTTTTTACTTAAGTTACAGAGAAAACATAAATTATATTGGTGCAACCTACCAAGGGAAGATGTGTGACAGAAACTATGGAGGAAGTGTCCTTATGGTATGGTATAATGTGCCAGGCAATGACTGCTAGAGAAGGATATATACATTAATAGATGATATTTTATTATTTACAAATATGGTATTTCTTTGCATTATGAAGCTAGGGATCTTGTCCCTTGCTAGCCATGGAAACATAAGTTCTTTATAAATTCAAAATACAAAATTGCTTATGATTTTTCCCCTCATAGGCTCAATGCCTCGTTTTATTCTGCTGTTAGGTGTCATCGAGTAGGTTCCGACTCACAGCAACACTGTGTACAACAGCGCAAAACCCTGTGCTGTCTTGAGCCGCGCCTGCCACGGTTGTTTTTCGTCTTTGAGCCCATTGGCTAACCCACCCATCTAGTTGAGGGTCTTCCTTTTGTCACTGTCCCTCTACTTTATACAGTGTGATCACTTCTCTGGCCACTGGTCTCAGCACCCTTGCTTCCAAGAGTATCTGGCTGGCCTTCTTCCAAGTCGGAGTCATTGGTTTGTTTGGCAGTTGTGGAACTGTCAATATTCTTCTCCAGAATGATGACTCAAAGGCATAGATTCCTTTTCAGTCTTCCTTATTCAATGTCCAATTTTCAGATGCATATAAGGAAATTGACAATGCCCTGACTTGGGAGAGGCATACCTTAGTCCTGAAAGTAAACTCCTTCGTTTTCAGCACTTTAAGAAGGTTTTGTGAAGTATATTTACCCAATGAAATGCTTAGTTTTATCTCCTGGCTGTGGCTTCCAGGAGCATTGATTGTGGCTCTAGGACAGCTGAAATCCTTGACAACTTCAGTGTTGTATCCATTTATCATGATGCTACGTATCGGTCTAGTTTTGAGGATTTGGATACTCTTGACATTGAGTTGTAATTCATACTAAAGGCTGCAATCCTGGCCTTCATCTGTGTTTCAAGTTCTCCACACGTTTAGCAAGCACAGTTGGGTCATCTGCATATTTCTGGTTAATAAGAATCAGAATGTCCCATTCTTCTTAATATAAAAATGCTCCTTTAATTATTTACTTAGTACACAGATTAAAGAAGTATGGTGAGAGGATACAACCCTTATGTAAACCTTTCCTATTTTTAAACCATGTAATATCCCCTGTTCTGTTTGTACAACCACTTCTTGATTCACACACAAATTACACATGAGTAGGATGAAGTATTGTGCAATGCCCATTCTTCACAAGGTGATCAATAGTTTGTTAGGATCCCCACAATTGAATGCCTTGGCATGGCCAATAAAATACATATAAACATCTCTCTAGTATTCTCTTCTTTTAGGCAAGAGCCATCTGACATCAGCAATGTTGTCTTGTGTTTCATGTCCTTTTCTGAACCAAGCCTGAACTTCTGGCTCACTTTCAAAGTACTGCTGCAATCATTGTTAAGTGATCTTGAGCAAATTTCCTTATGATATCAATGATATTGTTCTATAATTTCCACATTCACGTGGGTCACATCACATGGAATGGGTACTAATATGTATCTCGTTCAGCCAGTGGCTGTCTTCCAAATATCCTGGCATAGACAAGTGAGTGCTTCCAGTGCTTCATCAGATGGTTGAACCACTTCAACAACATTGAAACGACTAGGTGTTCAATCAATTCCGGCAGCTTTGTTTTTTGTAATGTTTTTAGTTCCGTTTGAAATCCTTCCTTCAGCACCATTGATCCATGCTCATGAGCTACCTATTAAACTGGTTTAATGTCGACTAGTTCTTTTTGGTAGGGTGGCTCTGTGTATTCTTCCACTTTCCTCTGATGTTTTCTGTGTCATTTAGTATTTTGCCCTTACAATCTTTCAATAGTGCAAATCAAGGCTTGAATTTTAAAAAAATCCTTTCAGCTTAAGATATACTGAGTGTGTTCTACTTTTCTGGTTTTTTTAACTCTAGGTTTTGCCATTTAATTGTAACATTCGGCTTTGTTTTCTCTGGCTGCCTTTTGAAATCTTCTATTCAGCTGTTTTGACTTCATTTCTTCCATTAGCTTTAGCTACTTGTGTTAGGCTGGGTTGACTAGAGCAACAATTCCATTGACACTAACATAACTGTAAGAAAATGTTTTGTATCAATCAAGAAATAACTACATATCAATAAAACCTTATAACCCAGTCCATCTCACATCCTTCAGTCCAATGCAAGTCCATAGGTCCTCTTCAGACTCTTGAAGCTGCGTCCAATGATGCTGAATGCAGGAAGATCACAGCCTAGTGGCTAGGGTCTTGGGGTCCAAGGTCAATGGAAAATATGGCAGGGTTCTGGGTGGCCAGCAAGCAGAAAGGTGAAAATGAGAGAGATAATAAGTTCCCAAGGTCTCACACTCGTATACCATCAAGGAGTCATCAGGCTGCAACTTGATTGACAGGTTTGACTCTACCCCTCTCTACCCCTACATTTTCATACGTCCACCCACGCTACCCTTACTCTTTCATACATCTTTCATATCCTTTCATAAAATCTTCAAGTTGACATAAAATTATCTAACTACCAGATTACTTTATGATTAAGAGCAAGTTTCAGTGTCTCTTCTGACATCCACTTTGATCTTTTTCTTTCTTTCTTGTATTTTTAATGATCTTTTGTTTTCTTCGTAGATTAGATGTACTTGATAACCACCAGGTCTTTTGTCATTAGTTTTTAATGTGTCAAATCTGTTCTTGAGATATTCTCTAAATTCATGTGGGATAGACTCGGGTTGTATTTTGAAACCCATTGACTTGTAACTTTCTCCAGCTTTATCTTGAACTTGCATATGGGCAATCAATGATCTGTTCCACACTTAGGCCTTGACCTGGTTTTAGCTACTGATATTGAGCTTCTCCATAGTCTCTTCCCACAAATGTAGTCAATTTGATTTCTGTGTATCCCATCTGGATAAGTCTATGTGTATAGGCACTTTTTTTGTTATTTAAAAGGTACCGCAATGAATAAGTTATCATGCGATGTCCAGCTTTATTTCTACTACCAACTATGTATTTTCCAATTACTATTTATTTCTCTTTGTTTCCAATTTTTGCATTGCAGTCATCAATAATTATCAATGCATCATAGCTGCATGTTTGATAATTTCATGCTGAAGTCATTGGTAGAATTTGTCCATTATTCACCACTAGCTTTTGTGGTTGGTGCATACATTTGAATAATAGTTGTATTGATTGGATTTCCTTGAAGGGAGAGAGATAGAAACCTATCGCAGACAACATTGTACTTCATGATTGATTTTGCGGCGTTCCTTTTGACAATGAAAGCCACACCATTCTTTGTGATTGTGTTATTCCCAGCATAGTAGGTAATTTGATTTTCTGATTCAAAATGGCCAACCCTAGTGTATTTCAGCTTACTAGTGCCTGGAATATTGATATCTCTGGGTTTCATTCTGATTTGGAAGACTTCCATTTTTCCTAGATTCATAGTTCACACATTCTAAGTTCTGATCACTAGCAGATTTTTTAAAAATCATCTAATTGGGGTCCCGTACAACTCTTATCATAATCCACATATACATCCATTGTCAAGCACATTTGTACATATGTTGCCATCATTTTCAAAGCATTTGCTTTCTACTTGAGCCCTTGGTATCAGCTCCTCATTTTTCCCCTCCCCTCACCTCCCTCCCTGATAGACCCTTGATAATTTACAATTTTTTTTCATGTCATACACTGACTTCTATCTCACTTCACCCACTTTTCTGTTGTCCATCCCCTGGGAGGGGGTTATATTAGATCATTGTAATCAGTTCCCCCTTTCTCCCCCGACTTTCCCCTTCCTCTCCTGGGATCGCTACTCTCATTATTGGTCCTAGGGAGTTTATCTGTCCTGGATTCCCTGTGTTTTCAGCTCTGATCTGTACCAGTATACATGCTCTGGTCTAGCCAGATTTGTAAGGTAGAATTGTGGTCATGATAGTGGGGGGTAGAAGAATTAAAGAACTAGAGGAAGGTTGTATGTTTCATCGGTGCTATACTGACTCTTCTATACACCCTGCTATACACCCTGACTGACTCTTCTCTTCCTTGTGACCCTTCTGTAATGGGATGTCCAATTGTCTACAAATGGGCTTTGGGTCTCTACTTTGCACTCCCCCTCATTCACAATGATATGACTTTTTGTTCTGGGTCTTTGATGCCTGATACCTGATCCCATTGACACCTTGTGATCACACAGGCTGGTGTGCTTCTTCCATGTGGGCTTTGTTGCTTCTCAGCTAGATGGTTGCTTTTTTTTTTTCAAGCCTTTAAGACCCCAGGCGATTCAGCTTCTTCTTAGTCACATGTCAAATACACTCCAAGCATAAGGGCCCATCTTCTGGCACTTTCTCTGACAATGTCCGGCTTCCGTTCATTAGGACTTCACTATCTGACAATGTTTCCGAGCTACGCATAAGGTTTCAGTGGCTACTTCTTCTAAACTGGGCAGTTGGTTCATTCTTAGTTTTCTGTACTTAATCTGGAAGACCGGCTGAAACTTCTTCACTTTGGTGACCCTGATGGCATTTGAAATACCAATGACATAGCTTCCAGCATCACAGCAACACACAAACCCACAGTGTAGGAGATCTAATAGACAAGTTGTGGAAAAGGGCATATAAAAATGGGGGAAAGGGGCATATAGAATGTAAAATGGCATATAGATGATTAATAAAAAAGGAACATATAAACGGTATATCAACAGTGAAAAATATAAAAGTAGCTATATGTTTGTAAAGGAAAGAAAATTAGATAAAATGAAGAATGTGCTATACAGAATTGTCACATTAAAAAAAGACTTCTTAAAGTATTTCTGGAAAAATATCTCTTGCTATTGTTGTCAGGTGCCATTGAGTTGATTCCAACCCACAGCAACTGTAACATAGCCGGACCAAACACTGGTCAGTCCTTTGTCATCCTCATAATTGTTCCTGTACTTGAGCCTATAGTTGCAGCCACTGTGTCAGCCCATGTTGTTGAGGTCCCTGCTCTGTTTTGCTGCCCCTCTACTTTACCAAGCTTGATGTCTTTCCCAAACCAAGATATATCTCCTGGCAACATGTACAAAGTAGCTAAGATGAAGTCATTCTTGCTTCTAAGGAGCAGTCTATCTTACTCCTTTGAAGGTAGAGTTGTTTGCTCTTATGAGAGTTCAGGGTATTTTCAATATTCTTCAGAAGTCCCATACTTCAGACATTTCTTCTTCAGTCTTCCTTATTCATTGTCCAACTTTCACATGCATATGAGATAATTTGAAAATACCATGATTGGGTCAGGCACACCTTAGTCCTCAAAGGAATCTCTCTGCTTTACAATACTCTCAAGATCTCTTGCACAGCAGATTTACCCAATGCAATGCATCATTTGATCTCTTGACTGCTGCTTCCATGAGTATTGATTGTGGACCCAAGCAAGGGGAAATCCTTAACAGCATCAATCTTTTCTCCATTTATAATCAATTAAATTGTGAAAGTTTTGGCTTTTTTTCTTTTTTTTTAAGGGGGGGCAGGGTGGAGGGGTGGAGGGGTGGAGGAAGCATTTAGGAACTAGATGAAAGTTGTATTTTTTATTGTTGCTACATAGCACCCTGACTAGCTCATCTCCTCCCCAAGACCCCTCTGCAAGAGAATCTCCAGTGGCCTACTAATGGGCCTTGGGTCTCCACTCTGCACTCCCCCCTCATTCACTATGGTAAGATTTTTTTTTTTCTGATGATGCCTTATACCTGATCCCTTCAATACCTCGTGATTGCACGTGCTGGTGTGCTTCTTCCATGTGGGCTTTGTTGCTTCTGAGCTAGATAGCCGCTTGTTTACCTTCAAGCATTTAAGACCCCAGATGCTATACCTTTTGAAAGCCAGGCAACATCTGCTTTCTTCGCCACATTTGCTTATGCACCCGTTTGTCTTCAGCAATTATATCATGAAGGTGAACACACAATGGTATGATTTTTTTGTTCTTTGATGCCTGATAACTGATCCCTTCAGCACTTCTTGATCACACAGGCTGGTGTGTTCTTCCATCTGGGCTTTGTTGCTTCTGAGCTAGATGGCCGCTTGCTTACCTTCAAGCTTTTCAGACCCCAG
>NW_022103906.1:32842742-32853579 GCF_000313985.2 Echinops telfairi
GAGACAGTGTGGGAATTGCACCCTATCTGATCCTGCCACACTGAGGCAAAGCACTGGGGGAGTGCAGCAGAACAGTAAGGGAATGGAATGGCAAGGTCTCCAGGGAATGCTCAATTATGAAGAGCAATTTCAGAGTCTTTTCTGATGTCCTCTTTGATCTTTGCTCTCTTTCTTGTCTTTTTATTGACCTTTTCCTTTTTTCACAAATGATGCTCTAGATATACTCCCGAAGCCCATCAGCTCTTCTGTCATTAGGGTTCTGTGCAGCACATCTTTTCTTGTTAGGTTCTCACAATTCAGGCGGGAGAGATTCAAGGTTGTATTTTGGTTCTTGTGGATTTTTTTTTTCCCCTTTGGCTTCAACCTGAACTTACATATGAGCAATTAATTGGTGGTCTGTTGCCCAGTCAGTTCCTGCCTGATTTTAGCTGCTGATATTGAGCTTCTCCATTTTTTCCCCACAGATGTAGTAAATTTGATCATCTTTCAGCATGCCATAATATGGTAGCTTGGTTGCTATGATGCTGAATATTTTGTCACTGGTTTTTCAAATGCCGTCAGGTTCACTCAAAGTGAACAGGTTTGAGCTGAACTCCCAGAATAAGAACAGACTATAAAGAAATAAAAGTGTTTAGAAGGCACAATTCAAAAGCAACATTTTAAAAATCCAAATATGTTGTTAGTTCTTTTTAGTTAACCCACAGTTCCTGGCAACTCCTTATAATAAAAGTAGAAACACTCCATACGGATTTTCATTTCGGAAGCCACCCAGACCTTTCTTCTTATTGACCAGACCTTTCTCCTTCTGGGGAGAAAGACAAGGTTTTCTCCTCCCTTACAGAGCTACATTCTGGGAAACTCACTAGGGCAGCCCCACTACATCCTATATGGTTGCTCTGAGTTGGAATTAGCTCATTGCCAATGAATTTGAGTTTCACCTTCACAAGTGCTTGGTCAGTTTTAACTGGCAACTTTTAGGTTAGTATCTATTTTCAAACCACTTGAACCATCTGGGTTTCTTTCAAATATAAAACGTTCAGTAAAAATACTCTCAATCATATAAGGCAGTGATTCTCAACCTTCCACATGCCGCAACCCTTTCATACAGTTCATGTTGTGGTGGCCACCCCAACCATAAAATTATTTTCGTTGTTGCTTCCTAACTGTAATTTTCCTACTGTTATGAATCGGGTGACCTGTGAAAGGGTTGTTTGACCCCGAAAGGGATCGCAACCCACAGGTTGAGAACTGCTGATAAAAGGTCTCAAAGCATTCGCCAAGGAAAGACTAACTTTGAAAGCATATTTGTGTAATTGACTTAAATCCATGAGTAGCTATGAGTTATAAAAATAATAAAATAATATGTATTAAATTTATTATTGCCTTAAAGTCACATGACTTGAGTGGATGTTGGTAGATATGAATATATTTTTGTAAACCAAAATTCAAATTTTATGGTGGTGCACTGAGAGGTGATAGAAAGAATGATACAACATGAAGCCACGTTATGACTTGCGTTCTTAAAGAGGTCAGATAATAAGTGTTGTTTTTTTTTAATGTAGATGTGTGAAATGAAAATGTATATTAGGTACAAGTAATAAGAACAAAACTACACTGTGTAGTAATTAATACAATGGAAGAAACGTAAATAGAGTCAAATTTTAAAAACTGTTATTTAGATGCGGTGAATAGAAAATAAACTAAGATGTTTATATCTATCCTAATGTAACAGAAAAATATGTAAATGCAAATAGGTTAAACTCACCAAAAAAGAAGTTCTCTGATTTAAAATAGAAAATGTTTCAAACATGAGCTTTTATGTAGAAGGACAAAGTTGAACTTAAATTTAAAAATTCTCATTTCAATCCAATAAGAATCAAGGAACTATGAAAAACTCAAATTTATAGGAAAAAGGCATGAAAAGTTAAAATATGGATGCAAAGCACATGAGATTCTCTCTAAGATAAGAAAAAATATCTATCACAAATAGATAAAAACACCCATCATTAATATCTTAAACATATGGAAAGCTTCATAAAATTATCTTCAAGCAAAATTATATAATAATAATAATTATTATTACTTTTATACATAAATAATAGCATAAGGCCCTGCTCAGAAATGCAGGTATGATACAGAAGAGCAGAGTATAAGATTGTTTCTAGTTTAAAATAGATCCAATGACTATATCTTACTGTATTTCCTCCAAAAACATATGTTAAAACTGTAGAAATGATTTTCTAAAGACACAAGTTGACAAGGACAGAGGTAAAGTGTGGGCAGTAGCTATAAAATATTGGCCTGGGAAAACTGTATACTAATTTACTTCACAGGTTTCCCTGAAATCTCTAGGTATATACCATTCAGAGGTAACTAAAAAATTGGAAAAGAGATGGGAGTATAGCTAATTAGGACAACATTTTATCAATGGCTCCAGAAGTAATTGATGCTTAGATATTATTCTACACTTTATCCTGTAAAAGGGGCAGAAAATTTGTTCCTAAGTTGGCAGATGCATGCAATAAAGATTATCCTCAGCTTTTGTTTTATAAACTAGGTTGTTGGTTGAGGAACAATAGAACATTTGAAATTTAACTAGATACATATGAAATGCTGCTTACTGAGATTCTAACTTATCTTACACATATTACTCCAGAAATTCTAGCAACAAAATCTTTACTATCAATAGGGAGTCAAAAGACAGAATATGAGGGAGGAATATGGCAGTAAGATAAATTAAAGCTACTGGCTTTGAGGGTTTTCTGCATTAAATTTCTCCCACAACACACATACTGAAAGGCAAAAGCTGGGAGATAGTTCGGTAAGCAGCCTGATGTTACTGAGGAATGCTGGTGTCATAAGAATTCATGTACTAGCTGCTAACCAAAAGACTTTTTCCCACTGTAGGAGAAATAGATATGATAATTTGCTTCTGTTAAGATGTACAGCTTTGCAAACCCTACAAGGCAGGGCTATTTTATGATAGGGTTGCTATTAGTTGGAATTAACTCAATTACAATGGATTTTAATGTTATTGTTTGTTTTTTCTGGATAATTATAAGCAGAATTACCAGATATCTGAGAGAAATGTCTAAGGGAAAGTTAAAAACGAATAGTTATAAATAAGAGCCTGGGAAATCTTGTAAGAAAAAAAGAAACAAAACCCATGCATATAGAGTAAAAATGCCATGACTGTGTTAGACTGGTTTGACTAGAGAGACAAATTCATAGACACTCATGTATATAAGAGTAATTGAAAATTAAGAAAATATCCCAGGCCAGGCCAGATCAAGCCCATAAGTCTGATATTAGCCTATAAGTCTGATATCAATCTATACATTCCTTCCTCAGAATCATACAAAACATACAGTGACACCGAATGCAGGAAGATCACAGGCCAGGGGGTGGAAAGTATTGTGGATCCAGTGGCTGTGGAAACATCTCAGTGCTGACAGGGGTCTACACGTGGCTCCTCCAGCTCTAGTGCTCAGACTCCATCAGCTTGACTCCATGTGTCTTGTCAGCAGGAAGATGAGCAGAGAGTGTGTGTCGCACCTCCAGGGAAGAAGATAGGAGTTCCCAGAATCTTCAGAAGGCCAGGCCCACAAAGAGGCCTCATTGACAATGACCTGATTGACAGGCTAGACTCCATCCCTTCACAAGTTGACAGGAGATTATGCAACTGCCACAATGGCATTTTAAATAATACCTTCAGAGAGGTGAAGAAGTACTGTGTCCATGAGTAAAGAAAATATGCAATGAGTAGCATCAGTTAATGTGGCAGAGTAGTTAGTTACAAGTATAGATCCTTGCATTAGAAAAAAAGAAAAATTGATCAAATTTTTGAGAGAAACCTGGAAAATTGCCAAAAGTGTATAGCCATCAAACAAATGCTTGATAGAGAATGACTCAAGTTGATAGTAGGAAGAAAGACATGTGGCATTTTTACCTACCCTGGATCCATCAGGTTAGCAACACTCGAAGAAAGGAGCTCATACGATCTTTGTGGAACCTTGTTCCCTCATTCCAGAAGGACGAAAGAAGACCTTTTCACAAATATTTGTCCATGCCCACCCCGCCCCCTTACCTCTGGATTAATTTAGGGAAGAAAAATGGTGGGCATAGTTTAAAAGTACCATAAGGTGAATGAAAAACTTAAAACCAGACAGGACAAAGATGATGGGGGACGCATATAACAGCGTGTCGGAGCACAGTACGAAAGGCTGGGAATGCTTCTTTGGAAACCAGGGCGCCTATCAATGGTAAGGATTTAGAACGCCACAAATATGCCAAGGATGGGACGCGTGTTCTGAAAAGGTTTGGAATACCCCTAAGCTTTCACCACTGGCTGGTCTCTAAATTCAATGGCAGCAGGAAGGATAGTCAATGACAGCTGTGTCAAAATCTCAGATTAACGTTGAAGGAGTGCCCTAGCAAAGACATAATCTGCAAAGTCTGAGAGATTTGGTTACTCTCTTGAAATTCGAGTGATTTTTTTACCCCCAATCTTTTATTTTCTTCCTTTCTGTGTCTTCTGAAGCCCCATAAGACTCTGTCAAAATAGTAGCCAAACACAAGCAAATGGAATAGAAATTGCACTGATATCCATGACAAGGGATGCAGTTTTAGCAAACGTAGTCTAGAAAAATCACTAAGTAAATGGATCAATGCATAAAAATCCCAATGAATGCCAGTGTGATAAACCGAAATATATCTAGACCCAAACACACTTTCACACTTGAAAGCTAAAACAAAGCATCTTGAAAACAGGAAAGGAGAAGCAATTTATCACACAAGCAAACTAATTGATATAAATATAAAATGGATGCATTAAAAGCTTTAAGAATTTTATGTTCCACGTGATAAATTTAAAGGTGTGGCAACAACCTTCAAAAATAAAATGAAATGAATAATAATCCCAAAAAGATGGTAATGGGAATAAATGAAAATATTTTCACTTCAACTGCTAAATTATCGGAATAAATCAGCCAAATACTCCTTAAGGCATAATGCAATATGAATAATAAATAATTTATTTAAAATGATACAGTTTTACTCATTTATAGTAATCCTAAGCCAATATGCACCTAACCACAAAATAATATATCTGTATGTATATATGTATATATATAAAGCAATAACTGAAAGCAGTAAATATATGTGGATATTATTGAATTTCATTGACAAAAATGTACATAATTGGAGAAATACTAACAAGATCTATTTATAAGGCATATGTAGAATCTGTTTCTAAAAAGAGAACTATAGATGCTCATTGAAAGCAAGATAATCTAAAGAAGTATACTAATATTAATATCCTCCTACTCAAACTGCTATTTAAATATAGTAGACTCCATTTTCTGCTAGAGTGATCTGCCTACTCAATTTCCATCAGTATTTCCCTCCCCTTGTTTCAGTTGTGTAGTATCGCTCAAAGAACTAACAGCATACAGTACATTTGAATGTGATAATTTGATAAATATATCATTGGTTAATGGATGCAAGGGATGCTGACTGCGTGCTGTAATGGTACAAAAAAGAAAGTTTCGATTTGATGGCCACTCCAGACTCACAGGAGAGGCTAGAGAGTCCTGTATTGATGGTCCCACAAAGAAGCTGGGAATTTAATTTAATTTAATTCTCCAATCCATATCTCCCTGAGGTTATGGTAATATAGAAACTTACTCTCACTTTTCCACTACCATCTCCTTATTGGATTGAATCAAAGCAAGCCAGAGAGTATACAAACTCAGGTTTTATATAACCTAGATAGCTTGTCAGCTCTAATTGTTGTTAACTGTCGTCCAATTGGTTCTGACTCATAGTGACCCCTTCTTCAGTAGAACTAAACACTGCCCAAACCCATTCCATCATCACACTCGTTGTCCATCTTGTTGAAGGTCTTCTTTTTCACTGCCCTTCCAATTTGCCAAGCATGTTGTCCTTTTCCCGGGACTGGTCTTTCCTGATTGCATGCCCAAAGATGAAGTCTCAACATCCTAAGGCATATTCTAACTATGCAACTTCCGAGGTAGATTTGTTTGTTCTTGTGAAAGTTCATGGTACTTCTAATACTCTTTCTAAACAGCATAATTCAAAGACAACAATTCTCTTTCAGTCTTAATTATTCAATGTCCCACTTGCACATACATTGGGTCAGGCACATCTTAGACCTCACAGAGTTATCCAATGCAATGGGTCCTTTGATTTCATGACTACTGCCTCCATGACTGTAGGCTCACGCAAAATGTACCATTGGTCCAGTTGTGAGGATTTTTGTTTACATTGAATTTTAATTCATACTATAGGCTGCAGTCTTTGAGCTTCATCAGCAAGTGTTTCAGGTCCTTAACTGTCAATAAACAAGGTTGTGTTATCTGCATATTGCAAGTTGTTAATAAGCCTACTTCTAATCCTGATGCAGCATTCATTTCTATATTGAATTATTTGCTCAGCCTGCAGATTGAATAAGTATGGTGGAGGATAAAACCCTGAAACATAGCTCTCATGATTTTAAACCGTACAGTATTCCATTTTTCTGCTAAAAGGCTGTCACTTGATTCATGTACAGGTTCCGCATGAGAACAATTGACATGATCTGGAATTCGCTTTCTGCACAATGGTATCCATAGTTTGTTGTGATCCACATAGTCTAATGCTTTTGAATAGTCAATAAAACACGCAAACATCATTATGTATTCTCTGCTTTCATCTAAGATCCATCTGATATTAGAAGAATATTCTTCATTCTATGCCCTCTTCTGAATCTTGTTTGAATTTCTGGAAGTTCCCTGTCAATATCAATATACTGCTGCAAGTGTTGTTGAATGATCTTCAGCAAAATTTTACTTGCATGTGATTTTAATATTCGTATCATTCAATAATTTCTGCATTATGTAGAATTACTTTCCTTTGTAATGGAAACTATCTGTGTCTCTTCCAGTCAGTTGGCCAGGTAGCTTCTCAGCATAAGTGAGTAGGTGCTACTGACTGGATTTCCTAGTATATGTAAAGATAGTATCTTATCAAAGATAGCATTCCAATTTAAAGTTGATCTTGAGATATTTTTGTCATGATAATTCAACATCATCCCTCTAGTTTCATTCTACTTTTCAAGGGGTCACCATGAGTTGAATGGACTGAATGGCGCCTCACAACAACAGTATACATCTAACCATCTGCACTGGTTATTTTTTTTCCTTCCTCTAATATAAAATAATCATCCTTTTAGATCAGTGGTTCTCAACCTTCCTAATGCCACGACCCTTTAATGCAGTTCCTCATATTGTGGTGACACCTCCCCCCCCAACCATAAAATTATTTTCGCTGCTATTTCATCACTGTCATTTTGCTACTGTTATGAATCAGACGACTTCTGTGAAAGGGTTGTTCAACCTCCAAATGGGTCACAACCAACAGGTTGAGAACCGCTGTTTTAGATTTTAGTACATTTCCAGATTTTATTTCTTAAAATAGATTATTGTATTAGATTCCTCTATTGCATTCTATTAATGAATTTTTAAGACCACCATGTTCTGCTCCAGGTAAATAAATTGCTGTCCATGTGTACTAGTGTATGCGCTTCCTTTTCAGCACCCCAAAACCATAAGTCTGGAGTCGCTGGCGGTGGTTATGGTTCAACTCCTGAGCCTGAGTATGGGGGTACCTTATGATGACAGGAGCAAGTGCCAGTGCCCAGGAGCTGTCTGCATCATGAGTCCAGAAGCAATGTAAGATGCTTGACTTTTCTATTCCTTAGAAGTGCAATTTTTCAAGATAACTTTTCTTCATGTCATTTAAAATGGCCTAATTGTTATGGCCTAATGGCCTAAAATGTTTAATAAAGACAGAATAGAAGCTGTCACCAGTGACTCCTGGATCAAAATATATGTTCCAGTGCTCATGTCTACCTCAGTATCTGTTGCCATCAAGTCACACTTGCGTTCTAATGCGTAATCAAGCTGTACCTTTAAACCATGCTACTTACATAGTATTGAAAATTAATGCATGTTTTGATAGGCCACGCCAAATATGTACTTATGATTAATATGCAAGAATGATTTATTGGCAGAGGTGTATCTACATAAATTATTTTTATTCTGGTCTCATTCACCCTGAAATCTTGGCATCTCTTGATTTCAGATACATGGTAATTTCTGTATCCCATGTCACTTAGCAGAGAAGATCTTTTTTAGTGTCCTTATTGTGCTTCAAAAATCTAATCATGTTATTTGAGCTATTATTCATCATTGCTCTTAACATATGCTCTCAGATTTTACAGAAGTAGGACTGAAAGAAGGGGTTTAGGGAAAACATTATGTAAGTCCAGTATTAGAGACAGTCTGTGAATAAGTACTTTGGCTGTTTACTTTTTGGCTGGCCAGTTCTGGGGCTCCTGCTGTTCTTCCAGATGTCCCATTTCCTACATCCATCAGGAGTCCATACACTGCCTCTCTCCCTATTTTCTCACTCCTGTTTGCACAGTCATTTCCTAAGAATACTTGCAATACGTTCCTTATTTATTTATTTACGTAATCTTTCTTTTACAAAACCATTTTATTGAGAGCTAATACAGATATTACATCATCCCATAGTTCAGTCACATCAAGCAGCATCATACAATTTCAAAACATTTTCTTCCTTTCTGAGCTCCTTGATATCAGCTAGCTTTTACTGTTCCCCTCCTCTCCTGTACCCCTCCCCACCCAGGAACTCTTATTCTACTTATTGTCTCTGTAGGTTCATCAATACTGGGTTTCATATACCCCAGAACAGAAAAAGATAGGACAAAAATTCAAAAGGGCTACCCACAATAACAAAATACGACAGAGGCAAACCCCAATATGAAAACAACAACCCAAACACAGACAATGTTGACAACCAGATCGATCCCAATGTGTATCAGAGGACTGATCAAGTGACAAGCTTTTAATCATTCAAGTTTCTTATTTCAACTTGCAACTTGAAAAAAAATTATTCTTAAATAGAGTTACCCCAAAAGAGGTTATAGATAAAAAAATCTTTGGGAAACTATTGTGGAATTGAATCAAATTATCGGATGAGAACAGAGAAGGCCTTGGGAGGAGATGATATAAAATGAGTCCCGGTATAATGTACTGTTCTTAAATGCTTTAGACTACTAAGATGTAGTGAAACTAAAAATATTCTTGTCAGATTAAATTAAAATTAGGGAATCTCTGGCACATTTGAATAAGAGATTCTCGACAGACACCTTGTATCTGTTGCAACTTCCACTGGGCGATTGGGACCTTGTTGAGTTGAGCACCTGCCCATGGCATCATGACTCTGTTTCTGAAACATAATAGCTTTGTTACGATTTGTGTATTTTCACAACGAATGAGATGAAGAATACGTGGTGACGTTATATCCGTCTCTTGTTAGGTCTCATTTTGTTTTCCCCAAATGGCTCTCTGGATTTTTTTTTCCATTTGTTTTTGAAAGTTTCATTAACATAAGTCATGGTGATTTTTATTTTTCAGTCTATCCCCTTTGGAGTCTATTAAGTTTCTTGAATAGGCATCTTCTCATAGTTCATAGTATTTGGAGAAGGGCACGGAGGCCACGTCTGACCTCTTCTGGCTAGAACAGAGCAAAAGAAAACCCAACTGCACATCTACCCAAAGGAATCCTCAACTGGGATTTCTTCACAAGGGCAATGCAGCACTCACAGACTACACTCACGGTCATAGAGGTTTACCTTGGAAGCTAACCAGGTAACACCAGTGAAGGCCACCGCGTAGTAAGGATATGGTCATTTGGTTTGCAGCTCTTCTCTCAGCCATACTGGCATGCAGAGCCCTTGACCTCTCAACTGGGAAGGGGTGGGGTTCCTCCCTAGCATTTGCCCTGCTTAGGCAAGTATTACAAAGTTCCTTAGCATTAACAAATGCTGAAAGGGAACCCCATTTGAAAGAAGTTTTTGCCCAAAGGCACTCAGTTTTATTCATTCCTTGGGCTGGGAAGCCCATGACTGGCTCTGTCTCATGGTCTCAGTATGGCTCTTTATTCTGTCTCATAAGTCCCCAGGCTGCAGCTTCTGGTACCTCTATTGCCTTTACCACTTCAGGTAGCTATCGAGTATATACTGCTGGTGGCTCTTCATTCTTGAGATTCTCCGTTCCTGTTTCTGAGATGCTATTTTATACCTGATGGAATAGCAAAATGGACCAATCCCCAAATTAGAGTCCTTTAAACCTTATTTACATGCTCCCACCCAATCGCTGGATGAAACGTACATAGACTATGGATAGAAGAACCCTAGGAAATATTTTACGTCATCATATATTAGAAAAGTACTATTTATATTTCCTAATAGAGTGGTGGAAATTTTTTGTTGTTGTTTTGACTCATAACGACCCATTTACAACAATGGAAGTAGTGTCAGGTCTTGTGACATCTTGACCATCGTTCTTATGTGTGACCCTGTGGCTGCATCTGGCGAACGTTTCCCTATGGTTTGGTGTCACTCCACTCCACTAAGCGTAATGTCCTTCTCATGGCTCCAACCCATTGAGACCTTATGCGCAACAGCACAAAACATGGCCCGGTCCTGGGTCATCCTACAATTGTCCCTCTGCTTGAGCCTCAGTGATTTGACAGAAAGTTTTGATAGATGTAAGGTTTATGAGAAATACCAGATTGCATCAAGATTCTTCTCCAGGATAATCAGACAAACCTACGTCAAACCTATTGCCATCATGTTGAATCTGACTTTCTCCGGAGTGAGGGCTTCATTTGTGGTTCACAGTCTAACACTTAATTCGATTTGCCCCTGGGGCGACTGGGGCAACTAGAGCCGTCAAAATACCCTAAATTC
>NW_022103906.1:32853679-32854851 GCF_000313985.2 Echinops telfairi
TTGCCCCTGGGGCGACTGGGGCAACTAGAGCCGTCAAAATACCCTAAATTCGATTCTGACTCATAATGACTCTTTAAGACAGAGCAGAACTGCTATTTATGGTTTCTGAGACTGCAGATCTTTATGATAACAGACGGGCTCACCTGTCACTTTGCAATTAGCAGTCCAATGCTTAACCTACAGCACCACAAGGGTTCTGAGAAGTTCCCACTTATTGTACTGTAAATTATAAATAGTACAGATTATGGAAGACATTATTTTAGTGCTTACATTCTAATTGCTCTATGAGATAATCAATAGATGTATCTTTTATCACATAAGCAGAAACAGAGGCAATACAGTTCAAATACATTTCACAAGTTTACACACAGCCAGGAAATGGCAGAGCCAGGATCTTAGCACACGTGTTTTGACTGCCTACGGCATTTACATTTGAAGATACTAATATTATGCTTCTTAAGGGGAAGACTTTATGGGAAGGGAAATAAAGTTTTAGGGAATTTTAACTTAAATTGCCTATGAGATCAGACCAAGAAGAAATATTGAGTTAAAGTATGGATTTGGGAGTCTGGAGTATAGATGAAAAATGCAAGTTAGAGAAGTCTCGGAGCTACCAGGGTATTGGTTATTTAATAACACAGAAGTAGATGTGGTTGCCTGTGAAGAGCTTTTGATCAAGAAAAGGAAAACCCAGTATGTTTTTAAAGTCACATATATTACACTATTTAGAGGTGAGAAAAGAAAAATGCTAGCAGCAAATAAAATGAGGACGGAAGAGTTTGTAAGATAGTAGTTAAAATAGAAGAGTAGTACCACAAACCAATGGACCCATTCATGACAATAAATAGTCATTTATTTCTACTAACCAGTGGATGAGTCATTTCCAACTCACGACCACTCCATGTGTGTCAAAGTAGACTTGTGATCCTCAGAGTTCTCAGTGACATGTTTGTTGAAGTACATCTCCAAACTTTTCTTCTGAAACAGTTCTGGGTAGATTTTAAGCTCCAATTTTTTGTGTTGGCTACCAAATTCAACTGTTGACACCAATTAGCCCCCAAAACCCACTGTCAGGGAGTCAATTCCAAATTAGTCACCCTAGAGAACAGAGTGGAACACACAGTGGGTCTCCACCTTCCTCATGCCGCGACCCTTTCATACAGTTCCTCTTG
>NW_022103906.1:32854951-32861692 GCF_000313985.2 Echinops telfairi
AGAGTGGAACACACAGTGGGTCTCCACCTTCCTCATGCCGCGACCCTTTCATACAGTTCCTCTTGTGGTGGTGACCCACCAACCATAAAACTATTTAGTTGCTACTTAATAACTGTCATTTTGCTGCTGTTGTGAATTGGGCGACCCTGTGAAAGGGTCGTTCAATCCCCCAAACGGGTCGCGACCCACAGGTTGAGAAACACTGGCTTAGGGTTTTTGAAGCTGCAAATCTTTACAGGAGCAGGCAGCCTCATCCTTTTCCTGCAGAATGTCTGATGTTTTTGAAAGGCAGACCTTGAAGTTATCAGCCCAACACTTAATCCATGATGCAACCAGGGGTACATTGCATTATACATTATTTTACAGTTAACTTCTCATAGCCCCGAAGATAAAAGTTTGACCCTCTAAGTGAGCATTTCTTCTGTTGTAGGATATTTTCAAATTAATTTGTTCCATAGCTGGTCAGTTTATAGAAAGAATGCTTACAAAAAATGATAAGTATGACGCATTTTCAGTCATTCCAGTGGTGTGAAGAGCTTCAGTAACTGCAGCATGGAAGATTTTGCACGTTTTTTTTCAAAGCCTACATCCCAGTGTCTTCAAAATCATCCACGCTTTGATCCTTCCTACAAGGCCGCAACTTGTGGAAATGGAGAACTAGAAGAAGGCGAACAGTGTGACTGTGGATCTAAGGAGGTAATTGGAAGAACAGGATATCTCAGAATTATATAAATGTTAATTAAATATTGTAGTTTTACAGTGTCATTATTCTTAGTTTATCAAGTGCTATTTTCTATGAAGGGCTAAGGAAAACGTATTGTAACAAATTATGACAAACTAATGAGTTTATATATTGATATATGGATACAATGATTTATGAATTGTTCATATAAGTAATTTCCGTGGTAACATAAATCTTTTTACCTGGCTTTATCATCTTAAGTATATTCTTACTGAATATTTCTTTATAAGTGAGGCTCATCAGTTATTTGGGAAAATAGACATACATCTTTCACAAAAGGACTTAAAAGTATGTGAGGTTTACATGTGGATTTGACTGGTTTAGTTCGGGTTTATATTTTAGAAAGAATGTTTGGGACCACACATAACTACAAAGCCAGGGTCTCTACCCATAGAATTTCTCGGACATAGCTGCACTTGAAGGGAGATGGGGAAGCACAGAAATGAAGGGGTACAATGAAGGTAGACACTGTCATAGTGAGTGGTATGGACGTTAAAATAAGCAGAAAACATGAATGGCATTTAGGGTTCCCTACTGCAATGGCTAAAGCCATTTGTGTGTACCCTCCAAAACATGAAAAGTGTATCTCTAGATACAAAGGTTAATAAAGTGCATTTTACAAAATTACTGTAACAAGCTTCCATTTGTTAGTTGTTGGTTGTTCCATAAAGAAATATCTTAGATTTTCATGAAAAAATAGTTTGAACAAAGCTAAGCTCTATTATGTGTCAGGTAATTGAGCTCTAAACCATTATGACATATTTTTCCCCTCGAAATCTATCTAAAAGGCAAAAGCAGCAGCATTTCTTAAACAGAATTGTCTGGAACTTTGGTATATCCAGTATGCCATAGTAAGTTCCTTGCTATGAATTACATTAAGATTAAAGAAATCCTCAATTACTTTTGTGTAATATGTTTTGTTTTACTAAGAGTTTTTTAATCAAATATGGTTGTCAGATTTTGTCAAATGCCTTTCCTGTATTATTTGTTATGATTGTGTAGTTGTTTTCCTTTGTTTTACTTAGATGGTGGATTACATTAATTTTTTTTTCTTTTTTCTTGATTTTTAACTTTTTAAATTATTTTTCTAAGGTTGAACCTTCTTTTCATACGTAGTATGAATCCTACTTGATTAGAAATATTGTCATTATTTTTGATATTTTAGCAGATTCTATTGGCCAGGGTTTGTGGAGTATTTTTTCCTCTATGTTCATGAGTAATATCAGTCTGTTGTTTTCTATTCCAGTAAGGTCTTTGTTTGGTTTTGGTAGCAGGGATATGTTTACTTCAGAAACTGAACTCAAGAGGTTGTCGTTCTTTCTGTATTATGGAATAGTGTAAAAATTGGTGTCAATTCATTTCTGAATGCTTGGTAGATTTCTCCAGTGAAGCCATTGGGCCTGGAATTTTTTAATGACATATGTTTATTCTTATGTAAATTATATATTGAGATGTTCTACATCATTCTATATTAATTTAGGTGAATATTGAATTTATAGAAATGTATCCATTTTTATAGATTTGGTTTTATTTTTTTCAACCATTGGATTAGGACATAATCCAGACATCAGACAATTCAATAGTTCAAACACACTGAGATGTGTTGTACAGTCACCATCACAACCAGCCTCAGATCATTGTTTTCCTTCTTGTATTTCTTGTCATTAGCTTCCTGTTACTATCAACCTCCCCTGCTGTATCTCCCAGCAGCCCTCAATCTAGTTATGTGTCTATAGATTCTCTCATTCTGGGCCCCATAGAGCAAAAATCATAGAATAATACGTGACAGGAAATCAGGAAGGCTACCAGCAATAACAAAATACAACAGAGATAAACCTCAATTTGAAAGAAAATACTAAAATACCTTAATTTCTTATATTGTCCTAAATATCATCCTCTTGTATTCTCTTTCTGCTATTTCCAGGGCTTCTTTTTCTGTGTATTTCATTGGATTTGTATGATCTTCAATTGTTAGCTTTTGCTTATCAGACTTTTGGTCATTACTGCTGTTGGCTGTTGTTTGCCCGGCATAGCAGTCTAGTAGTATATTGTGCGTAGGGTTCTGGGTTACATAGGAGAGGAATTGGCTCTGTGGATTAGAGTAAAGATATTTAATAGGTGCTGAAAATTGTATTCTGTGTTGGTAAGGAAGAAGTGATAGAGTTGGGTGTATAGTACGAGTGTGGATGGGAGCAAGAGAGCAGGGTTTAATTGATGATATTAATAGTAGGTGGTCTTCTGGCTACATTAATAATTTTTAATAAATTGAAAAAAGGGATTTTAAGAGCTGTTTTAGTACATGTTAATTTATGGGAAAGTGTGTCTCATTGGGAAAGGGGGAATGGGGTCATGAGGTAGTAGTGGGTAAGGTAGGAGGAGAATATGACCTGGTATACACATCAGACAGTGCACAATACACAGTGACTTCAGCAAACAAGAGAAGCAGTCAAATTAAAGAAGTAAGTCTAAGCTGAGTGCCACAAGAGACAAAGTCGTAAGTCTTTTTTTGAGTAACTAGTTCTAGAGATGAAAGTGCTAAGCCTCTTGATTGAGGGCCACTAGTCTGTGTCTCGGTTGTTTTCTTCCCTCAGAATTGGAGGGGGGGGGCCTATTGTGGTCCTAGACAAAGGACTATGGTGGGGATGTCTTTCCCATTTACTCTTAGTGGAAGATGAGTGTGTCTTTGATTTTTGGAGCGAGGCCTGAGGTTCTAACGTCTACAGTGATCAGGTCATTTAAAAATAAAAGAATTGTGCAAAGGCTGCAATGGACAAGAATCAAGCTAGGTGTCTGTTTTGAGTCAGGGCCACAGAGAGCTCAGAATCCTTATTTCCTGGCCCACCGGAAGCACTCCGAATCCCTCAGAGGGGATACTCTAGGTCAGGACTTGGTTCCTTATTTTTCTTTAGGAGAGAAGAACATGTTAGTGTTTGGCCCACCTACTCTTTTTTTTAATTATTAAATAATCATTTTATTAGGGGCTTATACAACTCATCACAATCCATACATGCGTCATTTGTGTCCAGCACATTAGTACATATGTTGACTTCATCATTCTCGCGCTTTCCACTTGAGCCCTTGGTGTCAGCTCATTTTCCCCCCTCCCTCCCTGCTCCCCCCTCCCCCTTGATAATTTATAAATTATTATTTTATCTTATCTTACCCGATCCAACGTCTTCCTCACCCACTTCTCCACTGTCCATCCACCAGGGAGGAGGTTATATGTAGACCTTGTCGTCTGTTCCCCCTTTCTCCCTCACCTTCCCTCTACCCTCCTGCTATCGCACTCTCTCCACTGGTCCTGTGGGGTGGGGACCCAGGGCCCATCCAGGGGAAATTGGACATTCCCTTGCAGAAGGGCTGCGGGGAGGAGAGGAGCAAATCAGAGTGCAGTGTAGTAACGGTGAAATGTGCAATTTTCCTCTAGTTCTTAAATGCTTCCTCCCCACCACTACCATGATCCCAATTCTACCTTACATATCCGGCTGGACCGGAGGATGTACACTGGCACAGATAGGAACCGGAAATACAGTGAACCCAGGCCCGCCTACTCTTAAAGGTACAATAGAGACGAGAGGGTTATAGTCACATATCTGTGTGAGAGGTTTGCAATATGCATCGGCACACAGATTACAGCAAAATAAGTGGAAGGTGGAGGTCAGGATCCAAAAGCCTTCTCCCGATTTGGGGGGAAGCTGGACACCCCAGGAGCATGTGTATGAGAAGCTTATGAATTCTACCCTAAAGAAAGGAGTGGTGGGTGTGGCCTGCTTCAGCACTGTCACCCCATGTTGCTGCCCTCTCAGAATGAGTGTCCTGATGAGCCCATTAGGGTCACTTACCAACGCACAATATAAACTAGGGGAGAGTCCAGGAGGCAGATGAAAGTGTCCACATAACCCAGTGTCCCTGGTTTGGCTGCTGTTCGTTTCCAGGCCCACCTTGAGCTCATCGGTCAGTGTAGAAACTAACTTCCTACAAGAAGGGGAGGTTCTCTGGGAGAGAAGAGGAGAGGAGACCGGCATATCTGGAAAAAAAAGGCCTTGTATTGTGAGGAAATTCAGATCCACGTCCTGCAATCCGCATCCACGCCAGGCTTCCAAGGACAGAGAGGCAGGAGTCAGGGAGCACGAAGTGAGAAGGGGCTTCGGACCAGGAGGTGGTCAGCACAAAGGGAGCCTCGCGTGCCTGGCAGTTGCAGGGGAAAGGAAGCAGAAAGATTCGCTGTTTTGCCAGACTCCGGTTCTCAAGGGGGAAATGGAGTTCTAAAAAACAACAATAAAAATCCATCTTGGAACTCCAAGGTTTCAGGTCTTGCACCCTATTTCCCAGAGCACAGGTCCCCTAACATTGAATTCTCACCTGGACCAGCAGCGGTTGCAGGCGTTGCTGCTGTCTGGAGGCCGTCTTTTCAGGCATTCCCTAAGCGTTCACATTCGTTGGAGCACAATCCTCCATAGCACCGTGTCATCATTTTTATCTTAGTTGCTTCTGTTGTGATTATGCCTATTAATTTCTTATTCATGATATTTTCTTTTGTTCACTTTGCTAGTGGTTTGTCAAATTTCTGAATCATTTCAAAGAACCAACTTCTTGTTGATTTTTTAATATTGTTTTTCTGTTCACTGACTCATTTATTTCAGCTCTAGTCTTTATTATGTATTTATTTCTGGTGGCTGAAAGTTTACTCAGCTGCTCTTGTTTTAATTGTTGAAAATTTTGGGTCAAGGCATTGATTTTTTTTTTCTTGTTTATTATTTTATGTCTGCATTTATTGTTATGAATTTCCCCTTAAGTAATGCTTTGGCTGTGCCCTAAAGAGTTTGGTATGCTGTAGTTTAATTCTCATTTGTTTCAAGGACTTTTAAATGTTCATTTCATTTTTTCTTCAGCTACCGCAGTAGTTTTTAAAAAGGGTTTTGTTCCATTGTCATGCATTTCATTTTTACCCCTTGATCATCCTCTTGATCATTTTAATTTCATAGCATGGTGATCTGAGGGGGAAAATTGCAATGTTTATTCTTTTTAGTTTGTAATATTTCAAATTTTAAATTTTTATTAGGGCTTTCAAATTTTATAGTTTCATTAGGGCTTGTTTTGGGGACTAATATATGGTCTAATCTGGAGATTATTCCATGTGAACTGGATGTATCCTGAGTTGCCATTAGGTGGAGTGTTCTATGTATGTCTAAAACGTCAAGTTGATTGGTTGTGTTGTTTAGTTCTTCTATGTCTTTATTGAACTTCTTTACAATTCTGTCCTCTTTGTGAGTACCGTATTGCTATCTCCTACTCTTATTGTAATATTATCTATTTCTCTCTTTAAGAGTTTGATTAATCTGAGTATTTTATGTGTACATAAACATTTTTATAGTTATGTCTTCTTTTTCAATTGTCCCTTTAATCATTACTTAATATACTTTTTTGTCTCTTATTATGGATTTTTGCATTGAAGTGAAATTTTCAGATATTAATTTTGCCATTCCTACTTATTGATTACCATTAGCTTGATATATTTTTCTGTATAGTTTTTGTGTAATTTGTTTATATATTTTCCCCAGTAAACACCTTCCAAAGTCCTTGGAATTTGAAAAAGGTTAAAATATATATTTGTGTAGATGTATGTGAATATATTGCCTTTTAAGTGTTCTTAACTTTTTCCCCCGAATGTTCTTAATTTTTATGTTATCTTTTTAGCCCTCGTACTAGAATAATTTAAAACATATTTGTTGCATATAGATGAATTATACCATAAAGTATAAAATAATAAAATGCAACTAAAGGTGACATTTTCATTCTTGATCAGAAATAGTATTATCTCCCTACTCTTGATAATTAAATAATCAAAAATGAAGTAAGCCTCCAACATACTAGAGAAAGTATGGACTTGCTAAAATATAGTATATTAAAATGAATCGAGTAGGAATTATTTGTTTTATTGAAAATTTTAATCCATAACTTCTCCATATTTTATGTCACTTACTTAGAGATATTGTTTT
>NW_022103906.1:32861902-32890609 GCF_000313985.2 Echinops telfairi
TGTGTGTGTGTGTGTGTGTGTGTACTTTAGTAGAATTTAATAGAATCTCATACCACAGGTAGTATTCTTGACTTTGTGTGCCAATCTGTTATTTCACATATAGTTGACATCAGAGGATAGTTTTTGTTCAGTTTAACCAGTGTATCTGTCTTTTAAATGTCTTGGCTGTCATAGACTTTAGGATTTCAGAAAATCCTACTAACTACATAGCCAGATATATAGCTATATTTACTCAAGTTTAAGAATGTTAAGAATGCTTGGCATATCGTATAGTGTGCATTACCTATTTTAAATAAGTGAGTGAATAATGAATTTTGGTTCTTATGATTTTAAACATGGAACTTAAGCATTTGTTTGCATATTATAGAATATATATTTCTCATTTAAATATATGCATTCAAAGTAAATACAAACTTGAAAGCATTCTGAGGACATAATTTGTCTTTCAGTCGTGTGCTGAGGGGCTAGGGATTTGCTGCAATCCTCAAAGATGTACACTGACCGATACATCCGCATGTGGACAAGGAGACTGCTGTAATAACTGCCAAGTAAGAGTTGCTTTATTTATATATAATCCACCTTTAGAAAAGTTACCCATCTCATCCTACTTATATTTTCACAGCCTGCTTTATTCAGTATCATTTGCTTGACTCCATCAGTTTAGGGCAAAAGGAGAAGTGTGCAGGGCCCCTTCAGATGACTGTGACCTCACTGAATACTGCAATGGAACGTCTGCAGAATGCCAGGAAGACTTGTATGTACAGAATGGACATCCATGTGAGAAGAAATGGATCTGCCTGAATGGAAGATGTATGAATGGGTCAAAACAATGTATCACGACATTTGGTGACGGTATTTATTCTGATTTGGTATCTATTTGTGTTTTTCTGAATATAAAACTTAGCAATATATATTAATGTTGATTTGGGTTTCTTTTAAAATATGATTTTAAAAAATATTTGAAAGGGTTATAAAAAAGAAATGCTATGCAAAAGAAAACATGTATTAGTAAATCCTGAATTATTTTTACAGAATATTAAAATAGGAAAGTTTCAAAACCTGGGGTAAAATACAGGATTTTACATTAAATGGATTATAAGTGTAAGTATGCATATGAATAGAATTTAAATTACACATGCAAAGCCACAACTCACATGCACAATTCCCTTAAGATTTCTAAGAAGGACTAAGGAAAATCTCAAAGATGAATCTTGAAATATCAGAAATGATATGTACACCCAGATAAATATATTGAAAAATGACTGGTCTCCTAGAGTTCAAAGATGAAAACCACAGTTTGGAATGTACACACATTTTTCCTGAAGATGGGAGCAAGACCGTTCATTGCCATTTATACCTATATCTGAAGAATGAAGAGAAATTAAAAGCTATCATTGTAAAAAACCTTATCGATCAGTCTTCTCACAACAGGTACTGGGAGTATTAGCAGAGGTTGTAAAGTGATTGTAACCCATAAAATGTGTTGATAATACAATAACGAATGATTCATTGTTTGGGAAAAAAGATACACAGAATTTTAGAAAATTGAAAGTGCCTATCAGAGGAAGTAAGCCTCTTGGAACAACAAAAAGATATTTTCTAAAATAAAGAGAAAAAGGTTATGGAAGAAGGAGAGACAAAGGGGTGGGTGAAGGGAGAGAAGACGAGACATAGGAAGCTATAGAGGGAAGGGAGAAGGAAGGAAAGAAAAAAGACAATGCTGTCACAATGAAAGGTATACTCAGTCACTTGAAAAATAAATGAGCATTTATTTCATAAATACCTAAAAAGGTGTATGCAAAAATAAAATGTAAAAGTATGACTGAGTGCTAAAAGAGATTAAAAGTGAAAATAGAAGAGTAGGTAGTGTACTCATATGATATACTTTTGAAATTCAACTCTGTAAGTACTGGTTGAGAATGATGTCCAGAAGAAGAAATAATAAACCAGTAAAAGAAGAATGAAGCAAGAACAGATGGCATTCATACAAAAAGAAAAGTATAATACATTGTGTATAATATCTTGAGTGCATAGATTTACATTAATTTTTTTAATTGGGGGCTCATGCAACTCATCACAATCCATACATACATCAATTGTATAAAGCACATTTGTACATTTGTTACCCTCATTATTCTTTTTTTAATTATTTTATTGAGGGCTTGTACATTTCTTATCACAGTTCATCCATCCATCCATTGCATCAAGCACCTATGTACACCTGTTGCCCTCATCAATCTCAAAACATTTGCTCTCTACTTTGGCCCTCAATATCATTTGCTCGTCCCCCCCCCCATTTCCTGAACCCTTCATAATTCATAGATTATTATAGATTTGTCATAAGTTACCCTCTCCGATGTCTCCCTCCGCCCTCTTCTCTGCTGTCCATCCCCCAGGGAGGAGGCTATACTTAGATTCTTGTCATTGGTTCCCCCCTTCTACCCCGCATTCCCTTCACCCTCTAGGCCTCGCCTCTCTCACCGCTGGTCCTGAAGAAGTCATCTATCCAGGGTTCCCTGTGTTTCAAGCAGGTTTTAATGTGCTTTCCTCCAATCATGGCCTCACATTCTTCATATAAACCAGCTTTCTTGATTATTTGCTCAGCATGCAGACTGAATAAGTATGATAAGAGGATACAACCCTGATAACACCTTTCCTTATTTTAAACCAAGATGTATTCCTGTTCACTCAGCCACCCCTGAGTTCATGTACAAGTTCCATATAAGCACAATGAATCATTCTAGATTTCTTATCTGTTTCAAAGTTATCCGTATTTTGTTATGATCCACATATCCAAATGCGTTGTCATGGTCATTGAAGCACAAGTAAATATCTTTCTAGTGTTCTCTGCTTTCAGCCAGAATTCATCTGATATCAGTAATGATACCCCTTGTTCCACGTAACTCTTCTGAAGGTGCTGTTACTACATGATTTCCAGCGGTTTGATGTTAAGATGTAGTTATCTCCAGTGATGAAATTTGATATAAAGTACTAACCTCCATGGTTATATCTGCTATGAACAGCCAATCAACTGAATGGGTGTTTCTCCGGGAATCTAACTTGCTTCATGTATATATGGACATTCTGGCAATGTTCTCTTGTTCTTTGCTGGATCTGGATCCTGCATCCGGCAAGTCATTATTTAATCTCCATCTTTTTAGATTTGAACCAGCAAACTTCTGCATAACCTGCTGATCTGGAAATGGTTAGCTTCTGCAGCTTTTGAATCAGCCGTCTATCAAAACACCTGCCAACCATGTGAATGTATTCCCATGGTGAATGTATTCATTCACCTTCACATCTATGACTTTGTCATTTGACTCATTATTCTTGATGTAATCAGTTTCTGTCATTGTGGGAGTCAGGTGAAACCATTAGCCTATATCGGACCCATGGACTTGTAACTTACCTGCCTCTGCAACCTCTTAAGCCATTTCCTTGAGATAAATATCTTTGTATCTGATATATACAATATATCAATATATTGAGTTGCTTCTCTAGAAATTAGCCTGGCATATCATATTATTCACATAGACACACATGGAGTTCCAAGAGGACATAGCTTTTACCACAAAAAGAACACATTTGTGAAGCTTCCTGTGATCACTACATCAGATTTTGGGAGGAAAGACTACCTTAATTGAATGAAAACATGAAACTATAATGAGGCTGATTGAACACCATGGTATTAGGGACCAAGTAGCAGCACTCCATTGAAACACCAAAGTGGCAGTGGTTGCTATTATGAAAAAGAGCATCTAGCTGTAATCATAATATTCTGACATATGAAATTATGGTTTTGGTTACTTAGGCATGGTATATCTAGTAGACTATCTAGAAACTCTATTAAATATTTACTTGATGTGTACATCAGTTAACATGAAAGTGGAAAAATTCAGGTCAACTGAATAGCTAATTAACTTGACTCACCAGAATAATGGTGTTTCAACCAATTCCAAAACTTCCATACTTGAGACAGTTCACAGAACCGTAAACCCTTTTAAAAAGAGATCAGACCACCTTAATGAAGGACCCAACTACTGTGTGTGTGTGTGTGTGTGTGTGTGTGTATTCCTTCGCCCAGCCTTTTCCAAGCTATCTTTGGCATTTTCAAGAATATCTTGAAAATTGTTCTTACGTTTGAGTCCATTGTTGCAGTCACTGTATGCCTCTTGTCGAGGACCTAGCTCTTTTCACGGCCCCTCTACTTTACAACTGGTCTTGTACATGAGAAGTCTCACATCACCCTTGCTTCTAAGGAGCATTCTGACTCTATTTCTCCAAAGATAGATTTGTTGTTCCAGTTCTTTCTAAAATTCTTTTATTCTAGGTCCATTTCATTCTAAAATTCTTTGCCATCACCACAATTCCAATGCATTAATGCTTCTTTTGTCTGGTTTATTCAATGTCCAACAGCCATATGCATACAAGGAAACTGAAAATACCATGGATTGAGTCACAGTCACCCTACTCCTTAAAGGAACATTTTTGCTTTACCTTCATAATGTAGAGAGGTCATGTGCAGCAAATTTACCAAATGTCATACATCCTTTAATATTTACCAAATGTCTAAATTTTACCAAATGTCATACTGCGGCTTCTCTGATCACTACTTGTAGACCTAGCAAAACAAAATATTTTGATAACTCCAACCTTTTCTCCATTTATCATGATGTTACCAGTTGTGAGGATTTAGGTCTTCTTTACATTGAGTTGTAATCCACACTGAAGGCTGCAGTACTTGATCTTCATCAACAAATGCTTTAATTCTTGCTCACTTTCAGCAAACGGTATCATCTGCAGACCCCAGCTTGTTAATAAGCCTCGCTCCGATCCTGATGCCATCTTCACGAAACTTTATGTAACCCAGTGTCTCGGATTACTAGCTCAACATCTGGATTGAATAAATAGGAGACAATCTAACCCTGTTGCACACTCTTCCTGATTTTAAACCAGGTGGTAGTTTCTTGTTCTGCTTGCACAGCTGCCTATTGATTCGGGAACAGGTTCTACAGAAGCACAGTGATGTGTACTGGGTTCCCAGTCTTCTCCAGGCTATCCATAGTTTCAGAGTCACATGGTCAAATGCTTCCGCATAGTCAGTACAATAAACATAAACACCTTTCTGGTATTCTCTGCTTAAGCCATGATCCATCTGGTGGCAGCAATGACATTCTGTGTTCTATGTCCTCTTCAAAATCTGGCCTAACCCTCTGGGAGCTTCCTGTCAATGTATTGCTGCAACCATTGTTGGGTACTCTTTAGAAAAATTTTACTTGCATGTGATATCAATGAGAGTGTTCTATAATTTCCATATTCTGTTGGGTCACCTTTCTTTTGAATGGGTACAGATATGGTTCTCTTCCAGGCAATTGGCCAAGTAGCTGCCGTCCAAAACCTTGGCAGAAAGGAATGAATACTTTCAGTGCTTCATCCGCTAGCTGAAGCATTTCAATTGGTCTTCCATCAATTTCTGAAGTCTTATTTTTAGATAATATTTTCAGTGCAGCTAGAACTTCTCCCTTAAGTATCACTGGTTATTGCTCACATACCATCTCTTGAAATGGGCGGAAATTGACTTCCTGGTACTGTGATTTTGTGTGTTCCTTCCATCTTCTTTGGATACTTTCAGCATCATTCAATATTTTTCCCATATAATCTTTCAATACTGCAACAGGAGGATTTTTTTTAGTTCTTTCAGTTTAAGATATGCTGATTGTCTTTCATCCTTTTTGGTTTTCAACTCTAGGTCTTTGCACATTTCATTGTAATACCCTACTATGTTACTCAAGCTGCCCTTGGACATTTCCTCTTCAGCTCTTGACTTCATCGTTGTTTCTCTCTGCCTTAACTACTCTACCCTAAAGAGGAAATTTCAGAGTCTGACATTTACTTTAATCTTTTCCTTCTTGCCTGTCTTTGTAATGACCTTTTGCTTTCCCCGTGAATGAGGTCCTGGAGGGCCTCCCACAGCTCATCAGGTTTTTAGTGTTTCATATGTCAAATCTGTTCCTGGGATATTCTGGAAATTCTGGTGGTGTAGGCTCAAGATCATATTTTGGCTCTTGTGGACTTGTTTTAAATTTCTGAATTTTTTAATAATCATTTTATTGGAGCCTGTACGGATACTATAAGAATCCATAAATCAGTTATATCAAGTGAACTTGTACAGATGTTGCCATCATCATTTTCAAAATATTTTCTTTCTACTTGAACCCTTTGATATCAGCTTATCTTTATTCCCTCTCTACCCCACTCCACCCCCCCTTGTGAACCCTTAATAAATTACATATTATTATTATTTATTTTTCATATCTTACACCATAGGCTAGCAGGGTATTGTAGATTTAGCAATAAGCCCTTTGTCTGATGTGTCATTGCTAAGAATCCTCTCCCAGTTTGTATGCTCTCATTAGTCTCTTGGTGAAGTATTTCAATGGACACAGGTGTTTTATGTTTAACCTGTCCCACTTGTCAATCTGTGCTTTGTCTGTGTGTGTGTCCTTCCCTATTTCTGGGAACCTATGTAATCCCTGTGTCAAGTTCTGAGGTTTCTCCCAAACTCCCCATTGATGACCATAATAGTTTGCACTTTTACCTCGAGGTATGTGATCCACCTTGAATTTAATCTTGTGCATGAAATGAGGTAAGAGTCTTGCTTCATTTTTCTGCATGTAGATAGATGTCTATTTTTTCCAGCACCATTTGTTACAGTTTACAAATACCATTATTTATGGAGCTGGACCAACACGATTTTCTTTATTTTCAGATGCAAGATATAGGAGCCCAAGTATTTTCTGTCATTAATACTTCTCTTAGTTTTATAAGTACAAGTAGAATTATACATAAAGCTAAATGGGAATAGTAAAATTTTGGAGAAGTTAAAGGGTTTAAAATATCAACAGGATCTATAGTTGAACTATTGTACTACATTTTCGCAGGATTTCAAGATGTAACCTCAATTTTCAAAATATCAATGCTGTTTTTCTAAATTTGTAAATAAGGTATTAGAGTAGGTAGTAGTTAATAAGATAAACCAAAGCAATAAAATTTATTATGTGTATACAATTTTCAACAAAATTATACAACACTTTACAGAAAACTAAATATCAAGTATTAAAGAGACTTGTCTGAAATATTAAGAGGTAGATTAAATCAATATATGAGGTTAAACAAAAAATATTACTACTGGCATTCATATGTACAAGAGTTTATTCCAACCAAAACATGTTTAAACATGTCTCTGTGATCAGTGATCATCTTCAGACAAATTCTGTGAGTAACACACAGGTATTAGTCTCCAAAGGTTTCTTAAAATTTTCTTCACAATAAAAGCAGTAATATCTGAGAGAATTTATTGGGTCAGTTAAATTCAAGACATGTATATCAGCACAGACATTTATGACAACTGTATTTTTTGAATTTCAAAGGGGTAATTTTGAGGGATGTTCTGAAATGATGCACTATGATCACGGGGGCTTAGTAGGAAGACATTTTCAGAAAATAGAAAACTGAATTGGTCAGGAAAAGGTTAGGAAAGTTATGTTGAGAATTTCCCCCCCACTCTGACAATGTACCTGTTTAATCATAAAGGTTAACAGGAGATATGCTAAGAGGATTTCACTGCGAAACCTTATCTTATCTCCCCTACAAAACTGATCTTGCTGTTTTAGACTTAATTTTGGTTTTAAATCCCCCAAATCATTTCAAGTGAACACAATGGAGTCATTCTGGGTTATCCCCTTGGTGACATGGTGTAATTGAAGAACAAAGGTGAAGGGTTACAGAAGTTAAGCACTACTTTCAGAAGTGTGTAAGCACAGATAGAGAATATGTTGGGAAACAACAGCTTAACATTTTGATCATTGTATTTGAGATCATTGTATTGCTTTTGTAGCAATACAGTTGGTCTTATTCTCATATGGAAAAATATAACTCCCAGCGAATTAAATCATTAAAATGAGAATAAATTAAGAAATAATGAGGAATTATACATTTACCCAAAAATTTAGGCAAAGGAGTATGATAATAATAATAATGTGGTATATTAATAAACATAGAAAGCAGGACATATAGAAACAGACTGATATATATATAGAAACTTGATATAGTTAACACAAATGTGTCACATAAATATTGAATAGTAATCAGGGTATTTTGTTGTGTGGTTGTTCTTTTTTATGTTTTATATTAAAGGGCTTATTATATAGAGCAAAATAATACCAAATACTTAGTCATATACTTGATCATTTCCTAAGCTGGGACACAGTTCTAAAGCAATACAGTTAAAAAAAGAAAAGATGTGATTTCAAGAACATTTAGGATTTCTGTTCAATAAAATATTTTGTATATCAACTCAAGATTAGGGGATGATATTTTTAAAGCCTAATGAATCGGCAAAGGTTTTTCTGTTTTGGAAATACTGATTAGCCTCTTGAATATCCATGTGATAACCTACAGGTGAATCAGTCTTTCTACAACAGCCTTTCCATTTATTGTACAGTGAGTGCTTATGTTGCTGCTGTGCTGGAAGCTGTGCTACTAATAGTTGACATGTGAGGGGTACCCACCCCTAAAAAAACCCCAATGTTTTTTCAAAGCTATATATTTAAATGTTTTACAAAACAAACATATCACCTTCAAAATACCCTCCAGTATACAATATATTTATCAAATCTGCGATTCCATTCTTGGAAACATTTTCCAAACTCATCTGCTTGGATGGCTGACAGCACCTCTCTCATTTTTTTCTTTACCTCTTCTAAGTTGTCAAATCACTGTCCTTTAATGTTCTGCTTCATTCATGGAAACAAAAAGAAGTTGCATAGAGCAAAATCAAGTGAGTAAGGTGCATGGGTTAAGAGAGGCAAGCAATTTTTTGCCCCACACCGGCACACTGAGCAGGCTGAGTGAGCAAATGCATTGCTGTGGTGGTGAAACCAGTCCCCCATCTGCCACAATTCAGGCCTTTTTTGTCCTACACTGTTATGGCATCTTTTAAGAACCTCTAAATAGCAAGCTTGATTAACTGTCTGACCTGGTAGCACAGATTCCAAATGCACTACAAGTCGACCTTTGGGAAGTTGATGGACGTTGAGAATGAGGATTATCAATCAACTTTTCACCTTTTTTGAAACAAAACGACTCGTTCACTTAAATTGTTCCCATAGCGCTGTCCTTGTAAGCTGTGTTCAACATCAGAACAGTTTCTGAAGCATTTTTGCTGAGCAGGAAACAAAATTTCATAGCTATACACTGTTCTCTCATATCAGCCATCACAAAAAACGAGGTTCAAGCAAAATTGCTTTTGCAAAAAAATTCACTATGATCAGCGAGAAACTTCCTAGGTGAAGTCAATGGGTGCACTATCTCAAAGAGAGTTGCTAGATGCTCACCTAGTGGGAAAAATATGTACCAAGAAAACTCTGCTCTGCCCATTTGGTTTGTTAGGGTTCCCCCTCTTATCAGCTTGGTCATCATCTAGTGGACAGTTTCAATAGAGCTTCAAGACTAAGACTAGGGAGAAGCGCCTGAGATCTGCCTATGAAGTCTGTGCCAGAAAAGCAGAGAGGTTGCTTTGAGGACTAAGGTTGACCAGACCAAACCGTGGTTTTTTCCATTGCTGAATATGCATGTGGAAGTTGGACATAGCTACTGAGGTAAGCTTTAAAAAAATGTAAAAGGGGCATAGGGAAAAAGCTACTGTATACAAACATTCCTGCGGTGAGGTCAAGTTAGCATGGCAGGGGCCAGACCAAATCCAGGGATATTTATGGTAGCCAACTGAAAGAAATGGTTAGCAGGGAACAGGGCACTAACCCACCCAAGGGCAGGGTATTGTTTATATCTCCACAGGGAAAGAGGGACCAGACATGAACCTAGTCCTCCAAGATGTGAATGCAACATACCGGTATGAATCAGGGGACCAGTAGAGAGGTCTGAGCGACTGGCCCTAATTGCAACTACGTGGACGGCCACCCCTCCCCCAAGAAGAATTTACTTCAGAGGACAACACTGAAGTTGTAGCTCAGAGAGAGGACATGTCTGATCAGCGCACACAGGAGCAAATGAAGGGGGAGGAAGAGAGTGGAGCACATCCTAGCCCAGCAAGCCTTGAGGATGATATTCCTGCTCAGAGCAGCCAATGCACAGAGAGGACCATAGGGCCAGCCACACTATGTGACATGACATCCTTCACTGACCCGTAGCCCTACAGTGGACAACACTGGAGACAGACTGGGAATTGTGCCCGATCTGACCCCACTATACTGAGACAAAACACTAAGGGCATGCAACAGAACAGCAAGGGGAGCAGAGCAAAGAAGTTCCAAGAGAATACCAAAAATAGGCTGGGTGGCCAGGGCATGGCACCCCATCAGACTTCATTAGAAAGCACTCCTAAATGTTAACAAACAGATGTTGAACTATTTACGGGCTTTTCTTTGGGGGGAGGGGCATTGGTTTTTTTGTTGTTGTTTTCTTTTCTTTTGTTGCTTTGTTTTGCTCTGTCTTGTTTTTGTGTATATTATTACCTCTGTGGGTCTATCTAGATAAAATAGGTGGGATATACAATCTGGAGGAGAAAGCAACAGGATTGATGATTCCGGTGGGGGCGGGGGGGAACGGTCAGGTGGACATGGGAGAGGGAGAGGTTGGGGAAAGGAAGTGGGAGTTAACAAACTCAGGAACAAGGGAACAATAAGTGATCCAATAATCAATGGCAAGGAGGGTGTAGAAGGCCTGGTAGGGCTTGATCAAGGGCAATGTAACCAAGAAGAATTACTGAAACCCAAATGAAGGCTGAGCATGATAGTGGGACAAGAGGAAAGTAAAAGGAAATAGAGGAAAGAACAAGGAAGAAAAGGGAATTTATAGAGGTCTAAATACAGGCATGTACGTATGTAACTATATATATGGCGATGGGTAAATAGATCTATGTGCATACATTTATAGATTTAATATTAAGGTAGCACATGGATATTGGGTCTCCACTCAAGTACACCCTCAATGCAAGAACACTTTGTTCTATTAAACTGGCATTCCATGATGCTCACCTTCCCAAGAGGATCACTGAAGAGAAAGCGGGTGAATAAGCAAATGTGGTGAAGAAAGCTGATGGTGCCTGGCTATCAAAAGATATAGTCTGGGGTCTTAAAGGCTTGAAGATAAACCAGTGGCCATCTAGTTCAGAAGCAACAAAGCGCACATGGAAGAAGCACACCAACCTGTGTGATCACAAGGTGTCAATGGGATCAGGTATCAGGCATCAAAAACAAAAAAATCGTATCATTATGAATGAGGGAGAGTGCGGAGTGGGGACCCAAAGCCCATTGTAGGCAACTGGGCATCCCCTTACAGAAGGGTTGTAGGGAGGAGACTAGCCAGTCAGGGTGCACTGTAGCAACAATGAAACATACAACTTTCCTCTAGTTCTCAAATGCGTCCTCCCCTGCCACTATCATGATCCCGTCTACCTTATAAATCTGGCTGGACTGGAGGTTCTGCACTGGTACGGATAGGAACTGCAAGCACAGAATCCAGGACAGATGATCCCTTCAGGACCAGTGGTGAGAGTGGCGATGCCAGGAGGGTGGAGGGAAGGTGGGGTAGAAAGGGGGAACTGATAACAAGGATCTACAAATAATCCCCTCCTTGGGTGACAGACAACAGAAAAGTGGGTGAAGGGAAATGTTGGACAGTCTAAAACATGACAAAAAAATAATTTATAAATTATCAAGGGTTAATGAGGGAGGGGGCTTGGAGGGAGGGGAAAATGAGCTGATATCAAGGACTCAAGTAGAAAACAAATGTTTTCATGATGATGGCAACAAATGTCCAAATGTGCTGGACACAATAGATGGGTATATGGACTGTGAAAAGAGTTGTATGAGCCCCCAATAAAATATTTTTTTAAAAGAGTTGGACATCGAACTTGAAAGATCTAAAAAGAATATACACATTTAAATTGTGGTATTGTCAAAGAATATTGAAAATACCATGGACTGCTAAAAAGACCAACCAACGTGTCTTGTAGGAAGTATGACCAGAGTGCTCCTCAGAGGCAAGGATGGAAGACTTTGCCTTACATACTTTGGAAATATTTTCAGGAGAATCCAGAACCTGTAGAAGGCCATCACGGTTGGTAAAGCGGAGGGGCAGTCAAAAAGGCCCTTAACGAGATGGATTGACACAGTGACTGCAGCAATGGGTTCAGGTTGAGGAACAATTGTGAGGAGGGCAAAGGCCATGCAGTGTTTCCTTGTGTTGTGCATAGGGTTTCTATGGTACAATAGCATAGAGTGTCAGCACTACACACACATCTACTGCAAAATATTCAAAGAAGTATAACAAGCGTTCCATAGAAACGGGATAGTGAGACTTCATCTCACATCTTTGGACATGTTACCAGGAGAGACTTTCCCTGGAAAGGGGCATCATGCTTGGTAAAATAGTGGGCCAGAAAATAGAGGAAGCTGGATGAGATAGATTTACATTAGTGCATGCAATTGTAGGCTAAAATATAACAACTGTGAGGATGGCATGGCACCCGGCAATGTGGTGTTCTCTTGCTCCTAGTGGGAATTGAATCAAGAACATATATCAACAACCTATTATCAGGATTTTAAAACGAGAGTAATATTCTCTTGAGGTCCCTTCCACTAATGGTATGTAAACAGACAGAGTGTGTTTGGGAATTCTCTGCTTGATGCAACTTATCATTCATAGTTTAAATCTTGTCCTGTGCATATTTAGAATAAGGCAAAAACCTATGGACAAACCAAAGATTGAGTCATGTTAAATTTCTAATTTTATCACTTTATTCATGTAAGGAGCTCAAATTTTGGCCTTTGTTGTCTGTTCAGTGTCAATGACAAGAAATTTGACTTCTCACCTATAGCCAGATTTGCCAATGACCTCGAGTGTTGTGGAGAGGGGAGGGAATCACCTCCTAATTTTTAACTCCAAACTTCAGGAGTGTGGAGCTGAGTTAAGGGGTGTTTGCTGGCGCTTTTCTCAAGGTGTGCCGCAACTCCGCAGTGTAGTCCTTAGACAGCTCGATCTCCCCACCCCACCCCACCCCTCCTCCTTTTAACAAAACAAAAACTAGTGGAGGTGATGGAAAACGTAACTGTTCTTCAGGATTTTGGATTTTGTATGTATGAATCTAGTCTTGTAGATAGATTGGAAAATGAGTGTGAGAAAGAATCAAGAGAAGCACTGAAGATTTTTGGTCTGAGTCATTTTGCTGAAAAAAATCGGTATGATTTTTAGCTTGTTTTGATTTGTTATGATGAATAGCTTGTTTTGGAACAACATTTATGTAATAGAAAAGATTATTTACCAGTGAATTAAATATTAATAAATAATTAGTGACTATTGTATACTTGTAAATTTGTATTTATACACTTGCTGAAATGTAGAAGGTAAAGTGCTTTAGTAGTTACTTGTAAGGTACTTTCAATATGTTTAAGCATGTAAGTGATTTTTGTGTGATCTTATTTTCTTTTTCATTTCCATTTTGAAAATATTTTAAATAATTTCCAAATTTAAACTGTTAATTAATGTTTTAAGTGTATACTGCATTGAATATGACAAAGTACTCTCTTTTGTTTTTAGACACAAGTTTTGCTTCTGATAATTGTTTTAAAGAAATTAACTCTAGGAAAGATCAATCAGGAAACTGTGGTTCGAGTGGTGGACAATACACTCCCTGTGCAGCTGGGTAAACTTAAGACCTTTTTTTTGAACACCTCTATTTTTAGGATTCCTGGTAATTGAGTGGCTCACCAGTTAGGCTGTTAACCACAAGGTCAGAAGTTAAAAACTGCCAAATTTTCCATAGGGGAAGGACTTCTTTTCCCATGAAGATTTACAGCCTTAGAAACCAACAGAAGTTCTACTCTGTCGTGTAGGGTCACTAGGGGTCAGAATTTACTCCAGGGCAGTGAGTTTGTTTTGATTTTATTAAATTTGAATCAGGGGATGTTAGACTTTATATATAATACAAATATTACTCGACCATAAAGAATGTTCATATGTGATAAAATAATAAACACTATGAAAACAAAATATGTTTTACCATATATAGTCCAAATTATATTTTCTTCATGCCCAATTTTGAATCTGTTGTAATAATTAATCATCTATTAAAATTACTTTGTAATTTTCTCATGTAAAATCAGAATTCTATTTGTGGTTTTAACAACAATGAGTGGGTTCTGGTCTTCAGTTTAGAAGCTAGATGAAAAGTACTCAGAGTTACTGGCCCAGGAAACTCAATGTGAGTGCTAACTGTAATTATTTAATTATTTGAACTTGAATGTTAATTAAACATACTTTTTACTCTAATATTTTTCTTCTTCGCTTTCTGCATACTTTTTCCTGAACCATTTGAATGGAACTTGGAAGTTGTACTTCTTAACTATGAAAACACTGTTTTTATTGAAAATATATATTTTTACATAACCATACCATAGTTAACAAATGAGATTCATATTAAAACTATGTCACAGTATAAATAATGTTTCATAGCTACTTTTCTGGTGTTTGGATCAAATCCATCCCCATGTATTTGAATTTAATTATATTGTATTCTAATTCAAGATATTTTGTAGCATTGAGCTGAGTCTCTGTTCCATTTTTCTCATTGCTGTTAATGGTTGCACAGTTGAAATTTTGCATAACTTTGGATACTTTTTAAGTTAGAAAAGCTATTATGCTACATATCTATGCATGTCTATATAAATATATATATATTTGCATACAAGTCAGTGGCATTAATTACATTTGCAATGTTGCATGACTTTCACCTCTATTCACAAAAATATCTTATCATCCAAACAGAAACTCTGTATTCATTATGTAATATTACTTCATTTCACCTTCACCCTGTACTTGGAAATATCCAATTCTTACTTTCTATTTCTATTAATTTGGCTATTTAGATGTTCCCTATGAGTCTACTCAAAGTATATGGGCTTTTGGTCTGACTTATTTCACTGAAAATAATGTTTTCAAGGGTTATCTATGTCATGGCATACTTCAGAATATCAATCATTTTCATAATTGAATAATTTTTCAAGTAGATATAGATCTCTGTTTTTGCCTGTCCTTCCTTCCTTTTGCTATTGTGAATCATGTGGCAATGAACATTGCTGTGCAAGTAGGTGTTTGAGTTTCTATTTGTAATTCAGTGGGCTCTCTACCCAGGAGTGGAATTACTGGGTCACGTGATAAATTTACAGGACCTTGGCGGTGCTTCCAGGGAGGGCTTGAGCTGCTAACCAACTCACCAGGAAAAAGATGACGCTCTCGGCTTCTATAACGATTTAAAGTTTCAGAAATGCTTTAAGGGGCTGTTAAGAGTCAGAATGGGCTCGATGAGAGTGGATATTTGTACGGAAAATACACACTTAACTTTCTGGGTAACTGCCAGATTCTTCTCCATCCATTGTGGCTGAACATTTCCAGAAGCAACCTATCAGGGTTCCAAATTCTGTACATCCTTGAAAAAGCTTATTTTCTTTTTCATTTTTCTTCATTTCTTTCATCTTTTCTGTATTCTTCTAACTTTTTCCTCTGATCATTTTCCTTTGATTCTTCTCACTGATTCTAACAGTTACCATCTCTTTTCTGAAAGTACCTCATTGCTTTGTCTACATTTTCCTTTTAAATCCTTTAGCATCTTAGTGATAGTTATTTTAAGTTTTTATCTGTTTCCAACCACTGTATATTTTAGCCTGTTCTCATGCTTGCTTTATCTCTCCAGAATGCTTTACCTTGTCTTTTTTGTATTTTTTAACTTCTAAAGTAATGAATACTGTTGTAAATAGGTCTTTATTCCAAACAACCAAAACCAATGCTATTGAGTATAATCTATCTCATAACTACAGAATGTAGGGTTTCTCAGACTCTAAGTCTTTTTAAAAGAAGACAGCCTCATCTTACTCCTGCAGACAAGCTGGTGGGCTTGAGCCACCAACCTTGTGGTTATCAGTCCAAGACTTCACTCTGTGTGACTTGTTGATGCTGTTGTTAGGGGCTGAATAGATAGCAACCCTATGTACAGCAGAACAAAAACACTGATCTCAAAACCACCCCCACAATTGTTACGGTTGATCCCATTGTTGCATCTAGTGTGCCCGTCTGTATGGAGGCTCTTCTTCGTTTGCTGATCCTCTTTTTGACCAAGTTCCATCAGGTTCCCTTAAGTGTGCCTGAAGTGTAAAGATATATGTTAATCTTTTAAGTAGCTAGACATGTTTCATATTTCTGTAGGTATAGCAAATGTAGCTGCAGGAATTTGTCTATTGGGATTCCCCCTGTCTCCTCTTGGCTTTGGGGTTTCCCTTTTCTAGTGCTCCTCAGAAAAAGTATGTATCTTGCAACTAGTTCTTTCATTGGTCACAAGTGGCTGTCGCACGTCACTCTATGTGACAGAGTGAACTGCCCCTTAAGGTTTCCTAGGCTGTGATTTTTCTAGAAGCAGATGGCTGTGTGTTTCTCTTGCAGTCCCTGATGGGTTCACATTCTGACCTTTGGCTTAGTAGCCAGTCCCTTAACCACTGTCCCATGAAGGCTCCTTTGTCAGCGCCAATCCGCCATTATACTTATGGGAGTTTTCTTGATTGATGACAGGAAGTAGCACAGAAATGTTCTCTTGGCTTTGAATGAATTGTTATTATTTTAATGTGCCTGTATCTCCTAGGTGTGGCCATCCAAAATATGAGGGGGGCTTCAAAAGTTGGTAGAAAGATCCCATTATTTTTAACTCCATTTCCCCCCACACGTTGAAGCCTGCTTGTATTTCTGTAGAGCTTTCTTTTGTAACTGAAAAACGTCTCTGAGTGGGGTCCAATTCATAGCTATCATATGTGCAACAGAACAAAACACCACCCAGTCGCGATTCGCTTCACTATTGTTGCGATCTTTCAGTCCACTGCTGCAGTTGGCCATCCATCTCCTTGAGGGTTTTCTTATTGTCCTTTTCCAGGTTTCTCTTGATAGCATGTCCAAAGTACCCGAGACAAAGTCTTGCCATCCTTGCTTCTAAGGAAACTTCTGTCTGTTTTCTTTCAAGACAGATTTGTTCATTTGTTTATTTTGATAGTCCCTGGTACTTTCAATATTCTTTTCAAGCATCATAATTCAAACGCATCTATTCTGATTGAGCGCTCCTTATGAAATGTCCAACATTTACATGTGTATAAGGTGATTTAAAATACCATGGCTTGGGTTAGATGCACCGTAGTCTTCAAAGTAACATCCATGTTTTTCAACACATTAAAAATGTATTGACCTCCAGATTTACCAAATGCAGTGTGTCCTTTGATCTCTTGACTGCTGCTTCCATGGTCAGTGATTGTGGACCCAAGCAGGATGAAATCTATGACAACCTCAATCTTATCTTTCTACATTCATCATGTGTCATCTGCATATCAAAGATTATTAATAAGCTTTCCATCAATGCTAATGCCAAATTCTTTTTCATATATCTCAGCTGCTCTGATTACTTTCTCCACATACAAATTGAATCCATATGGTGAGCGGATATAACCATGATGCACACCTTTCCTGATTGTAAAGCACATAACATTCCTTGGTTCTGTTTGAACGACTGCATCATGGTTATATCCTCTCACCATATGTCTTCAGAACCTGATGGGCTTCCTAGAAAATGAGAATGCCTCTGTAGAAATGTCACCTTCACACTTAGAACCAACACTCAGTCTGCTGAGATTCATCAGAAGTATGATTTAAACATCTGTTTCTAGTGACCAGTCATGATGCAGGGATTCAGCCCTGTCTGCTATAGGGAAGGCTGGCATTTTGAACCCCAAACCTGCTCCATGGACAAAAATGTAGTGTCCTGCTTCTGCAGTCTTGGAAACGCTCAGCAGATAGGTGTCCTCAAGCCTCTAGAACTGCTGTGAGTCGGAATCATCTCTGGGGAAATGGGTTGGGTTCATCCTACCAGTTGCCTTCTGTCTGATTCAGATAAATCGATCTCAGATGCTCTATCTTCCCACATGTACTTCATTTTAAAGATTCAAAGAGCTGGTTTGCCTGTGCCATCAATTCTTTGTGGAGTTCAAGAAGCCATTGATTTTGGTTCGTTGAATATTTTCTTATAAAGACAGGTATGATTTCCAAACTGTAGGTCACGACATTTTAAAATTATTTTTTTATTAATCATTTGGGGGGAATAGCTCTCAGAAATCTTATAACAATCCATCATTCAATTGTATTAAGCACACTTGTACATAAGTTGCCATCAACATTTCTAAAACATTTTCTTTCTACCTGAGCCCTGGTTATCTGCTCCCCATTTTTTCCCTCCTACCCCCACATCCTCCCGCCCTCGTGAATCCTTAATCAATTATATATTATTGTTGTTTTTCATGTCTTTCACTGTCCGTTGTCTCCCTTCACCCACATTTCTGTTATTCATCACCCTGGGGGATGGGCTATATATCCAACCTTGTGATGGGTTTCCCGTTTCTCCCCCTCCCCTCCGTTGTCCCCACCTTCCCCCATTCTTATGATATCACTACTCCCACTTCTGTTACTGAGGGCTATATCTGTCCTCAATTCCATGTGCCGAGAGCTCTTATCTGTACCAATGCATGTACTCCTGTCTAGCCAGATTTGTAAGGTAGAACTGAGAACTAGTGGTGGGCAGTGGGCAGGTGGGGAGAATCATTCAAGAACTAGAGGATTGATGTGTGTTTCGTCGGTGTTATACTGCACCCTGGTTGAATCGTCCTTTCCTTGTAATCCTAATGTGGCGGGATGTCCAATTGTCTACAGGTGGGTTTTGGGTCTCCACTCCAGCCCCTCTCTTTCACATCGATATAATTGCTTGCTTTGACACTTTGGGGGGCGGGGGCAAATGTGTAGAGAGGGGCAAAAACCTACAAACCTCCTAAAATGCTGCATTTACACTCAATTCTTGTGACTCCAATTGCATATTAGTTGTAACCCTAGCCTGCTTCCTTTCTACAATGGTAAACTTTTCCTTGGATTTTTATAACAAGGATGTTAGACAGCCTTTGTTTGGATTTTTATAACAGAGATATTATGCAATATGCTCTGTTTGAGTTTAGCTTCTTTTGCTTATAGTGTTGGAGGTTTATTCATCTTCTCTAGCACTTAAAAATTGTAATTTTTTGGCATAGTATGGAATTCCTTATTACTGATGATTTCATTCTTCAGGTATAATTTTTTTAACAATTTACTAATTTTTGAATATCTAAATTATTTGCAGTTTTTGTCTCTTATGCAAAATGCCACTGAATCTTAAGGAACACTTCTTTCTATAGATGCATTTTGTTCATTTTACTTTGTTACATCATTAGACGTAGAATTCTCCAGTCATATGGCAAATATACATTTAATATTATAAGAACTAACAACATCTTTTACAAAAAGACAGTACCATTTTACATTTCCTCTAGTAATACAAGGGGCTACCTACCCCCCCACCCCCCAAAAAATACAACCAAAAAATCAGAATTAAGCTCCACTGATGTGAGGGGGATAATGGATTTGCAGTTTGTTCCCCCAGGTCAGACTGTTAATCAAGCTTTCTATTTAAAGCAGCAGTTCTCAACTATAAAATGATGTGACAATGAATAATTATGGCAGTGCCCTTTTATTTTTGGTATTTTATGATTAATTACAGACATTGCATTGCAAACACTGAATATATTATTTAAATATTTTAATTAAGCTGTGATTTTTATAAAATAATAATTTTTATTTATTGATGTATTTACAGTGACCTGAAATGTGGAAAACTAATCTGCTCATATAGCAAAAAGAATGTAATTAAAATTCAAAATGCCACTGTTCTGTATACCAATGTGAAAGGAGAAATCTGTGTCACAGTGGACTATTATAGTAATAATACTGAAAGCAACATGATGTGGGTGAGCGAAGGAACTGTTTGTGCTAAAAATAAGGTGGGCTACCTTTTTTTCCTAACTTTCTAATATTTTGTATTCTCATTTTAAATACTGCATAGTTAGCATTTTTAATACAAGTGCATACTCAGTGAAAATATTTGGAAAAGATGAAAAGAAAAAAACTCTAGGAAAAATGTAAGAATAAAATAGATAATATTGTATTGAATATTTGTGTATATACATGATTTTGGAATCATGCTGCTAATCTGCTACTTTTTATTAATTTATTGCAAATTAAGCAGAAAGTATTACCTAGTATAGTAAATTAAATTTTGATATAATGACTTTAAAATAGCTGTTAATAAAATATATATACTCATTGTAGTAATAGAATAACAAAAAGTGAACACAGAAGTGCAAAAATAAGTTTAAGCATATAAGATATAACTAATTTTCCATTCTTATTAACATTCCTGAATCAACTATTTATGTATATATGCATAATTTAGATACATAGGAATAGGCACTGAGGTGTATTTATCGATATAAAATATATGCAAACATATCTTTCTCATATTTGTTTTTGCTACTTTATCATTCCATGTGGCAACATATTTAGATTCCTAGATTTTTCCATAATATGAAATATATAATACTGATAATACACGTGTATACACAATAAAACCTGAAGTTTAAATTAGTTTCATATTCACAATTTAAGTTATAAATATTTCCCTCTAGTGCAAGTGTTCAAATCAACTCAATGGCAGTGAAAGTGAGGCATGGGAAAGCGGAGGGAAAGGCAAATGAGAGTTAACTACAAACCAAATAGGTAATTTCTGTAATTAGGAATAACAACAACAATAAAAAAAAGGTATTAAAAGTAAAGTAGTATAAACTCAATCAAAAAAATTTGTTCACATAGCAATTTTATATCATTCTAAAAGTGTACATATTCACAATTCATTATTTCATTTAATATTTAAAGGACTATTTCCCCACATATTGAATCTGTTTTCAATCTAGCTTTATTAATATTCATATAGATAATTTGTATGTCAAAATATTAAAAACAAAATTTGTCACCCTAAATTTTGACACAGATAGAATCACATTTCCATTTTGTAATATGTGTGCTTTCATGAATTTTATTTTCCCAAAGTGTTCATAGAATTTATACCTGAGGAATATAGTCTAAAAGTTTTCTAATATTTCTAAACAACCAAAAACAAGCAATATAGTGTAAGCTAATATTGATATCGGGACTGTCCTTATCTTACATCATGGACAGGTTTGAAAGGGCTGTGGTCTGCAGTTGAGAAAACTTACATACAAAAGATGACAGTACAGGTGCAGTTGGACCATGGGGGTCCCTAAAGCACTTAGAGACTCCAGGGCCCAGAGCTTTATTCGGGGAAAGCTTAAGTACAATCCCTGCATGCAATCCTCAACATGTGTCAGGTTCACACACAAAGCGACAGTTCACAACTTGAAGGTTTACAAAGAAGTGTTCATACATCAGCCAAGTTACTCACAGACTGGAGGGGAGGATGAAGCTGGGCACATGCATTAACTGATACATTTTATTTTATTAATACTTTTATTGGGGCTCTTACATACGTTTGTAGGCTGCTGTCTTCTGTAGCTTTAGTCAGGGAACAGGAGGTAAGTGTCCATTTCTCTCAGGTGGAAAGACAGGCCAGCCGTTGCTTCATCAGCTCCATGGCTGAGCCGTCAGCATTCTCCCACGGCCAGGAACCGTGGGAGGTGGTGGTCCTGTCCCATTTACCTAAGGTGTAAACAACGTGGCTACTGCAATGTAAGTTAGTACTTGGACAGGAAGCAAAAGCTACTGAAGGTGATTGTAATACTTATGGTTTAGTTTTTTCCATTATGTAAAAAAAAAGAAAGAAAAAGAAATGTACACACTAGAGGAGTTAGGAGTCTCCACTCTCTTATTAGTGATTCACACTGTGTCTATTCAACCATAGATCTTGTGCAGTGATCCTTCTTGTTACATATATTTTGAGGGTTACTGAGACTCCACCAACTCCATTCACGAAGGATGATAAAGAGTCAAGGAGAGAAGATTGCATGACAAATGTATTCACCATCACTCGTGCACCAGACGGAGGATACTCAATAGCTGTTATTCTGCCATAATGCTCACGAGGACACCGTTGTCACGGTTGTTGCTATCAGGTGCCATTGAGTCAGTGCCAACTCAGTGACGCTGTGCACAACAGAGCACATACTCCCAGGTCACTTGAAAGCCCCACCATCGTTCCCATGCTTCAGCCCATTCCTCAAGGACCTTCCTCCCTGTCACTGCCCCTTCACTTTATCAAGCATGAAGTCATTCCCCAGGGACTGGTCTCTCCTGCCACCTTGTCCAAAGTATAAGACCAAGTTTCATCATCTTGGCCTCTAAGGAGCACTCTGCATGTACTTCCTTGGTACTTTCAATATTCTTCACCAGCACCACAATTAATTAATTAAACCATTTTATTGGGGGGCGGGGGGCTCTTACAGGGCTTATCACAATCCATACATACATCAATTGTGTCAACCACGTTTGTATATATGTTGCCATCATCGTTTCCAAAACATTTTCTTTCTACTTGAGCCCTTGGTATCAGCTCAATTCCCCCCTCCCTCACCCTCCCTCATGAACCCTTGAGAATTTATAAACTATTATTATCATTTTCATATCTTACACTGACTGCTGTCTCCCTTCACCCACTTTTCGGTTGTCCATCCCCTGGAAGGGGGTTATATGTAGATCATTGTGATCGGTTCTGTTCCCCACACACACCTTCCCCTTAACCTCCTGGTATCGTTACTCTCATTATTGATCCTGAGGGGTTCATCTGACCTGGATTCCCTGTGTTTTGAACTCTTACCTGTACCAGAGTACATGGTCTGGTCTAGCTTGATTTGTAAGGTAGAATTGGGGTCATGATAGTAGGAGTTGGGGGGAGGGGCGATCATTATAGAACTACAGGAAAGTTGTACGTTTCATAGGTGCTATACTGCACCCTGACTGGCTCACCCCTTCTTTGTGACTCGTCTGTAAGGGGATGTCCAATTGTCTGCAGATGGACTTTGAGTCTCCACTCCATGCTCCCCCTCATTCACATTGACATGATTTTTTGTTCTGGGTCTTTGATGCCTGATACATGATTTCATGGACACCTCATAATCACACAGGCTGGTGTGCTTCATCCATGTAGGCTTGATTGCTTCTTGGCTAGATGGCTGTTTGTTTACCTTCAAGCTTTTAAGTTGGCAGACACTATATCTTCTAATAGCCAGACACTATCAGCTTTCGTCACTACATTTCCCTATGCACCCATTTGCTTATGCACCTATTTCTGATTGTGCTGGGAAGGTGAGCATCACAGAAGGCCAGGTTATTAGAACAAAGTGTTCTTGCATTGAGGAAGTACTGCAATTTAAATACATAGATTCTTCTTCAGTCTTCCTTATTAAATGCATTTGAGGCCATTGAAAACTTTTACATGCATCTGAGGCAATTGAAAAGACCATGATTTGGGTCAGGTGCATCTTAATTCTCAAAGGAGCATTCTTACTTTTCCATACTTAGCTCTTGTGCAGCAGATTTACCTAATGCAACTTTACCTTTTGATGTCTCAACTGCTGCTTATATGAGCAATACAAAAATGTTGACAACTTCGACCTATTCATGATTTATTAAGATGTGACTTACTGCTTCAGGTGTGAGAATTTGGGTCTTCTTTATATTGAATAATAATCCATACTGAAGACTGCAATCCTTGATCTTCATCAGCAAGTGCTTCAAGTCCTTATCACTTTCAGCAAGCAAGCTTGTGTCATCTGCATAGTGCAGATTATTAATAAGCCTCCCTCCAATGCTTATTCATATAATTCCCTCTCACTGCTGGTTTGGTCAGCATACAGGTTGCATAAATATGGTGAGAAGATAAAATGATACACATCTTCCCTGATTTTAAACCATGAAGTATTCTATTCTGTTGACACGACTGTCTCTTAATCCACATACAAGTTTTGAGTGAGAACAATGAAGTGTTCTGGAATACCAATTCTTCTCGAAGTTGTCTATAGTTTGTTATAATTCACATGGCTGGATGCCTTTGCACAGTCGATGAAACACTAGTAAACATCTTTCCGGTATTCCCTGTTGTCAGCCAAGCTTCATCTGACTTCAACAATGATATCATTTGTTCCACATTCTCCACCAAATCCATTGTGAACCCCTGCTATTGTTGGTTGATGATCGTCAGAAAAATTGTACTTGCGTGTGATATCAAGGATATTGTTCTATTGCTTGAATATTCTGTTGGGTCACCTTTCTTTTGCTGGGTAAAAATAGGGATCTCTACTAGGCAATTGGCCAGGTAGCTGTCTACAACATTCCTGGCATAGGCAAGTAAAAGCGTCCAGTGTTTTGACAGCTTGTGGAAATGTTTCCATAGTATCCAGTCAATTCCTGGAGCCTTACTTTTGGCTTATGCTTTCAATGCAACTTGGCCTTCTTCCTTCAATATCATTGGTTCTTGCATGGATGCTTCCTCAATCATTTAATATTTTGTCCATACAATCTTTCAGTATTGCCACTTTAATATTTGTTGCCTATCAAATATTTTAATATTGCCACTTTAATATTTTTCTGCACTCTTTCAGTTTAATTATGTCAAGCATGTTCTTAGTTTTGGGGTTTCTAACTTTAGGACTTTGCACATTTTATTATAGCATTTAGCTGATGTTTTCTTCCTGAATTCCCCTTTGAAACTTCCTTTTCAGCTCTCTGACTTCAGAATTTCTAAAATTAGGCACTAATATACAGACACTTATTTTGCTAGTTAGCTTTAAAATGTGTTACTGTTAATCATTCAAAACAAAAACAGAAACAATGTGTGATGGTAGAGAACGAATCTGATGTAGAGGGTGGGGGCTAGAAAGGCTGAGTAGATACATTTAACTAGACACATCGGTGGCTTTCTCAAACTTTGTCGTAATATAGATGAACTATTTCTGGGTACTGGCATGTTACAATTTTCTAGCTGTATGTTCAGTGCTCTGGCAACTTTCATGCTCTGGCAACTTTCATGCATTATACAAATTAAACGTGTATATAAAAATGTTAAATAGATGTGTCCACATACATATTGAACATGTATGGTGAAAGGATACAACGTTGACACACACTTTTCTGATTTTAAAATATTTAGTATTCTCTTGTGTTCACACAACTGCCTCTGATTCATATATTTCAGCGGATTAAACGGACACATTAACACAAGAAAAGTTTAAATCCTCTTTATCAATGGCAAAAACTACAACAAAACAGAAGCATACTATTTCGTATGCATTTTAACTAAACTCTCAGATATTGGTGACTTCACAGTACCTTACTGTAAACACTACCACTTATAAAAGTAAAACTCAATCTATTTGAGTAGTAAATACAATTATATATTAGCATACAGTCGTTTGTAGTGTTGTTGGGTGCCATATGATTAGATTTCCATTCGTCAGGACTCTCTGCACAACAGTATCAAGCACTGTCTGGTCTGCGCCATCCTCATCATCACTGTGTTTGCGCCGATCATGGCAACCAGTGTGACTATGCACATTGTGGAGGGCGTCTTTCTTCCACTGATCCTCAACATGATCTGCATATGGAAAAAGTGCATGACTAATTGTGTCTAATTTTCCTGTACTAAGATACTGGCATTCTAATTGATCTCACTTCCTAATATAACACCATTTTCATTCTTTTTCTAAACCGACTTATCAGTCTTCCTATTTCTAATTAAATCCTTAAAAGAGTCCATAATTTTTTGTTTAAGGCCAGGTATCAGAGACTACTCTAAAATTTTACCAAACAGGAGGCGCTTCATAATTTATGTAATCAGAAAATTTGATGTGAAAATATTTTGTCACTAGAGTAACTATAAATAGTTATTAAAATATTTGAAGACAATAGAGTGGGATTATTAAGGCATAGCCAGGGAAATAACGGAAGGAGTCATAGGAGAATATGGTGGAAACAAGAAAGCTCACCCAATTGCAGTAATATCCACATCTCTGCACAAGAGACAGCTCATGCTGAGAGAAAAATACCAGGACCACCAGAAGAGTGAAGTTGAGAGCTCCGTCTGAAGGATCAGAGCCCAAGCGCAGAAGCCCCCGAGACTAAGAATTGAATGGTGGTGGAAGAGATGGAAGCCAGTGAAGGTCTTTGATAGAGTCAAAAGATGTCATCCTCCTGAACTGAAGCATAGATTGTTTTTGGAACATAAAAAGGTAGATGTGCATCAGCAACACCAAGGTTTCGGGCTGAGATAGAAAATTCTAGGTAACAAAGCTCAAATTTTAGAAAGTATTGTTAGTGATCTTTTATAGTCTATGATAGTACATAGTAGTGTACTTCAAATTTAAATGTTTAATTTTAGCTTTTTTTCTGACTGCTTAGTAGCACAAATGGTTAAGCAATCAACCAGTGGTCACAGGTTGCGCATTCAAACATACCCAGGGCCATGTTGGCAGACACACCTGGTGATCTGCTTCCCAACAGGCACAGTCTTGAAACACTGTGGGGGCAGTTCTTATCTGCACACCAATGAGGTCACTAAGAGTCAAAGACAAGTATGACTGTGAAGAAAAGTAGAAACAGAAATACATCGTTGGAAATAATATTTTACTGACCTTTGTTCAAAAAGTGGAGCTATTTCTTTGGGATTGTTTTATTGGAAAAAATATTTAACTTTAAAAGCTCATCTGCTCACATAATTTTTACTCAACATGATCTGCATATGGAAAAAGTGCATGACTAATTGTGTCTAATTTTCCTGTACTAAGATACTGGCACTCTAATTGATCTCACTTCCTAATATAACACCATTTTCATTCTTTTCCTAAACCGACTTATCAGTCTTCCTATTTCTAATTAAATCCTTAAAAGAGCCCATTATTTTTGGTTTAAGGCCAAGTAACTGAGACTACTCTAAAATTCTTCACTACCATCCCCAAAACTTCTTTCAAATCTATTTTAGATTTTTTTATCTGCATTCTACTTTCACAATAAAGTTAATCTAGCAATAAAGTGATTCACACACATTTTTATTTAATTTTTCAAGTTCACATAAAAGTTATATTGGCACTGTTCATGTGTGATAGCATTATGAAAATCTTTGAAATAGTGTGTAGATTTGCCAAATGGGACACAGTGTGACAGTGAGTATGGCTGTGGAAAAAGTGACGCTGATGGAGTTGCTCTGGGCAAGGTAGCCACATACCTTCACGTTATAAAATACACAGTCCATGCAGGGCGCAATCATGTGAAGTGCAGTAGAATGAAGTATGCCCATAAAATGAGAGCTGGTTTGGGTTTTGTTTTTTTTTTTCACTTTTGTGTCTCTGTTGTACACAGTATAAGACATAGTTTCTGTAATAACTCTGGCCAACATAAACCTTGGTGCCTCAACTGTTAGACTTGTTTTTAGGTATATTTGACCTCTGATTCCAAAAATGGTACTAGTGCCCCTATCAGTTCAAGTTTATGAGGTACAGAACATAAGGCATATACAACTCTTCACTACTGACGTACAAAAAAATCAGGATATTTTAATGTAGTGTTAGCTAGTCTGAGATAGAGGAAATGCATACTGGCTTCATTTAGTTTGGGCCTATTATATGAACTTGGAATTTACCTGAATTCCCTTCACATTTGTTAGGAACTGAATAGCAGGCAGTTCAAAAGTATTATGTTTTAAAAGGGGGGTGGTCAGAAATAGGAGTTACTGCACAATAACTAAGGAGCCCTGATGGCATGGTGGGTTATGTTGGACTGCCAACTGCAAGGTCAACTATTGGAGCTCACAAGCCATTCTGCAAGAGAAGGATGAAACTTTCTGCTCGCATGAATATTACAGCCTCAGAACCTTACAAACGAAGTTCCACTCCGTCCTATAGAGCTGCTATGAGTTGTGACTGACTGGGTGTGTCAGCATTCAAACTCCTTTATTAAATTTAACATATTGCAGGCTTATTTTAAGATGGCACGATTTCTCTATCTGTGTGCAGAAACTCTTAAAAGAAAAGTGAGAATTGGAGTGGGAACAGATCAGGTGATCTGCTTCCAAACACTCGGGGGGCAGTTCGGCTCTGCACATAAATGTCCAGGCAAGTTCACCCCTGAAACGTGAAAGATGCAGCACGCCCTGACGTCGGTCTATTAAAATGTGTCTGAAACATTTCCTGTGCAATTTGAAAAAGAAAAATTTATATCTGAAAAAATGTTGATGGAAATTGCCATAAGGCCTTACATTTGAGACCCTCTAACTCACACCATACACATACATGCCTTTTCAATTTGCTTGTTTCTTTTCCACTCTTCTCAGGTGGTGTTCTGGCTTTGTGATATCCAACTTGTAGTTTCTGTACCTATCTCAGAGTCTCCCGTACAAAAAACAAAAGCACAATGCCATCTATCTGATTCTAATTCACAGTGACTTTATTCCAAACTTTAAATCTTTTAAAGGCTGAAGAGTGACTGGTGGTTTCAAACCACTGACCTTCTGGTTGGCATCGTAATACCATGTAGGCTACCAGAAGCTACTATGGTCCAGGTACAGCTTCCCTTAGAAGTCTCTGAAAACCTAATTGTTTTCAAATACTTCTCATACTTTTTGTCTTATCCTATAGTTTGTGTGTCTGAATTCTTCTCATATTTAAACTTAGGATGATAAACTAATAAGTATAACTTACCTGAAAATATAGTGGAACACTATAG
>NW_022103906.1:32891167-32923157 GCF_000313985.2 Echinops telfairi
AAAAGAAACTAAAGTTGATGTAGTCTATCCAATGCAGTTTTTGGAATAATTGACCCAAATAACTCCAAGAGCAGCCCTAAATCCCAAGGCATCAAGAACAAAAAATACTGGATTATAAAATGAATGTCTCTCCTCTGTACATCAGCCACACTGACCCCTTAAAACGCTCGAGTTATATATAATTTTTCACTGAAAACCCATTTCCAAAATTGTTCACTGTACCACAAATAATTTATCATGCACTTCTGACTAATCCCTCAGTGAGACTTCACTGCTGCCACATATCAGATAAGTTCCCTATATTTGAAGGTGTCAAAAATTTTTTATCATTTCAAGTATTGCAGGTTTATCTGTGTTTTAATATACTTTGTATCTGCATCCCATACTCCCATTATAAGCTGGGAATATGCTGTTGTTTCCTTTAATTCTACTTAATCCAAGTCTCATCTAGTGCTGGACATAGAGTAATCATTCATTATTAGTGCAATAATCCATATATTCATCATAAAAATAAATCCGTTTAATTAGATTGTAAATCTAGATGGGATGACAGTTTACTTATTTTGGCTGTTTTCTTTTAAGGTTTGCAAAAATATGAAATGTGTTGCATCTACATACTTGAATTATGACTGTGATGTAACAAAGTGCAATAATAAGGGTGTAAGTATCAATGCTGTGACAAGAGAATACAGATCATTGAGACTGATTCCCAGTCAAATACACACACATCTGCCTGTTGCTAAATGCCTTCAAGATTGTTCCAACTCATTCCCACCTTCTGCACAACAGGACGCAAGCATGGCATGGGCCCGAGTCATCCTAGCAATTGCTTGGCCCCAAGTCTGCAATCACTGTGTCAATCTTGAAGGCCTTCTTCTTTTTCATTGACGCTGACCCTCTTCTTTACTAAACATGATGTCTTTCTCTAGGGACTGTGTCCCGCCTGACATGTCCAAAGTATATAAGAGGAAGTCTCACAACACTTGCCTCTACAGAGCACTCTGTCCTTACTTCCTCCAAGACAGATGGGTTTGTCCTTTTATCAGTCCAGACAGGTATTATCTGACTTCAGTACAATTCTATATTTCTTAAATAATAGAATTTATATTGAGAGATATTATATGGCTAGATACTCTATATATGTGCATAGATATATACTATATGAAAAGATAAACAGTTAATTAGTCCACAGAGCAGGACAGAGGGCTCAGTTCAACTCACTTCCGAGAGACAGTTAATATATTAGCAGTCCTTCAACTCACGAGCGCTGTCAGTGCAAGTCAAGGAAGCAGACATCTGAGCCTTCTGTAAAGCAAGACATGCAGTCTGCCCATAGGCAGCAAGCAGCAGAGTGGGTCACCAACAGCCAGACGAGAGGGTCCAACAGTCCCTAGCTTACACAAACAGTATAGTGAAGCAGTCTCGAAGGAACCTCAAACTATAGCAACACGGTCCACGGGATGGGTGTCCCACAGGCAGTGCAGCTCACAAGTTGAGGCAAAGAACCAGCTAAGGCAGCCACACACTACTCCAATCATTAGAGAGCAAGGCACGGAAAGGTGAGGCTCACTGTTTTGACCTTCTCTTTGCCCTTCAATTAAACTGCAACCTTATTAATCCCAAGTGTTTATTGGCCAGGTTGGCACAATAAACATCACAATTCACCACATGCCAACTTGGCACCTGTACACAGTTCTTTAAACATATGTAATTTCCAGACATTAATGAAATCACACTTGTTTAATGTTAAGTATAACATCTATCATACATATAAATGAAAACACATGGAATCTAATTCTTGAATACAATTCTTCTAATTCTAATTCACTAATATAATTCTTGAACATATATTACTTTAGTTGCTTCTCATATCAAGTCTTATTTCTCCTGGTTTCAGGTATGCAATAATAAAAAGAACTGTCATTGTAACCCTACCTATTTACCTCCAAATTGTCAAAGTGTAGACCAAACATGGATTGGTGGGAGTATTGACAGTGGGAATTATCCACCTACAGCAAATGCCATTACCCCTGGTAAGTATTAATTATAAACTGGAAATATACTAAAATATAATATTTAATTTATTAAATTTCATAAATGACACTTTATCTATTCATCACATTTAGATTTTATGTAGACATAAAATAAGTGACCTCTGGTAATTTATTATTCAATTCCAGAGAGAAACATGTTTCTCACTTCCAGAGAGAAACACTTCCAGAGAGAAACATATTATTCACTTCCAGAGAGAAACATATATAATAAGTAAGATATACCAATCAGAATCCAGCCAGGAAAACATTAAGCAGTTTCAGTTCTTCAAGGCATTAGGTAGCAAAGCCAATCAGATGAGGGTGAGGGACCATAAACATCAGCAGTCCATTTGTTAGGCTTAAGGGACAGGATGAAATTGTAGTATTTTCAGGGCAGAATCTGAGTCATCTAGCATGATATAACATTACGTACCAGGGATAATAATTTGGCTTATCTCTTTTAGGACCCATAGGTAATAAATATCACCTACCAATATTTTGATCTTTTAAGTTTCTTGGGAAGTTGCAATCCCAGTTGTAGTTCAGAATACCATCTCCCCAGGTTGCTCTACTCAGGTACAGCAACCTGAAGGGGAGGAAGTGGACTCTGGCCAGCAATCTGAAAGCCAGAGTTCACCTGCGTCGTCTGTGTCCCATAGAACTGAACCAAAATCTACACTGCTTCATTTTTTTCCTGTATTCTGACATGCCTGTCAATACTGGAAACATAGTACCAATAAAATATTCAAATCAGAAAATACTTTGACAACGAAAGGATTAACTTTTTAAACATGTCTACTTTGAGCATTGTTGCCATTTTAAGAGCGATCTGTATAAGATCAAGTCAACAATGGCAAACCAAGAAAAACATAGGAACCTTAGAGGGCATTGAGTTTATGTGACTGGAAGAGAATTAGCTCAGACAAGTAGGACAGGAATAGTTGTCCACCTCGAAGAGCAATTAGTGTCACTGCATTGTACATGTAGAAATTGTTGAATTTAGTATATATGCCATCATGTGTCGTCTGAAAAATAGCAGATACATCATAATATTAAAATTATGATATATTTAATACATAATTAAGATAGTCTTACTTTAGTAGTAAAAGTTTGGTGGCAGTACCTTATCTTTACACTATGTAGACTGCCTTCTGTTCATGCACACCCAAGAGATTCTCCAATGAGCAGTATAATCTGCTCTTTTCCTAGACCCCAGGTGATCTCATTGGTATACCAGGTCAATAAAAAGGAGTAGAAATGACAAGCTGGGCCTGCTCTGACCTTATTCTTCGAATTCTCATTTCTAGGACACTCATCCTATTGTAAACCAATACTTATGCATGAAATTTGACTACACTGAAACAAACAAAAAGCCATCATACGCTAAGCCCTTTCCAAACTCTTGATTCCCAAAGACTGTGAAAAAATGAGATGATTGTTTTACATTAGTAGGCTTTGGGATATTTCCTTACTGAGCAGTATACATGTATAATCACTAACTTGGTCGTTAGAGTGATTGGTTTCCATAACAAGAATATTAAAAAGCTTGGTATTAGTTTGGGAAGTGGATGGTGAGTTGAAGCTGGAGGGCTGCTGAAGACTATTACAGCATTTCATGAAATTGTCTGTAGAAGATGAGTGATTGGTCTCCAAGGAGAGTTTAAGAACACGTTGTTAGAAGTTAGAGAAAGGATTTCTTTTATTATAATATGGTAGATATCTGGCATTCCTGTTGCACATAGTGATGTAGAAAACAGAACTCAGGGTTCCAGCTAGCAAGATTTTTTTTTCTTTTTGGCGATTACAAACAGCATCAACTGTCTTCCTGAGCTATCTGTGAGAAAACACAGTAAGTGTAATGAAAGAATTGTTCAATTTTCAAGTAGAATATAAAGAAAACATTAAAAAAACTAAATAATATTGTTTGAAAATAAAACTGACTCATAGCTTGTCTTTTCAAGAAATGTGCTTTTAAAATTAAGAAATAGCTAAATACAATATTTAAATGCCAAAGATAAAGATGAAATCAATCATGTAATTATAAACTCCTCTGTTTAAACTTCCAGATATTTTGAAGTGAAACTTACCCATTCATCTAGATAAGGAGACTTATAAACATTTCTGTGACTGCAACATTAAAAAAACAAAAACACTCTTATATAATAACACTGATAAGAATCACAGTAGGATTTATCAGATCAGCCTCTCGTAGGCCTATTATACAAATATGTTTTTTCTAAATCTTATTTAAAGCCACTTACGTATGTGTGTTGCCCTTGTTTAGTGAGTTCATTTAAAACTTGATTCATTAAAAAAAAACCTATTTTAAAAATCATATCCTTATGAACGGAGACATTGGTCAGTGTAAGACATGGAAAAAATAATAATTTATAAATTCTCAGGGGTTCATGATGGAGGGTGGGGGAGGGAGAGGAAAAATGAGAAACTGATACCAGGAGCTCAAGTAGGAAAAAATGTTTTGAGAATGATGATGGCAACAAATGTACAGATGTGCTTGACACAATGGATGGATACGTGGATTGTGATAAGAGTTGTACAACCCCCCCAATAAAATGATTTTTAAAAATGCATAGCCTAATAATGATTTAAAACATCCAAAGAATTATACCCTTAGCCTGAAGATGATGGAGATATTGCATAATGATCTGACCCCCAATTAACTTCAGGCAGGAAGTCAGCCAATAAAATTATTCATCTTTGAAAAGGAAATTTCTTATGGGAAAGAAAGTGTAAATCAAACAGTAGAACAAAGAAGACAGAAGACAAAGCTTCCTGGATCTTTGAGTTTAATTAAGATAAACCTCCAAGAGTAAAAAATGTACAAATGAAAACCATGCTTCCAGATGCCTTCACAGATGAATTCCTTCAAATTTTTGTACAGAAGTAATAATATTTTGTAACATAGTATGAGAGGATGTTATCAAATTGGTGAATGAGAATAACGTACCCCTAAAACCCAAACTAGGGAATTATAAAAGAGAAAATAAAATTTCTGAGCTATAAACTTCGTGAAAATAGATACAAAAGTCCTTAACAAAATATTGTATATTTAATTTAAAATGACTATAGATACATATATAGACAAATATTAAACAGAATAATGAAGACCAATTGGGCTGAATTGTAAGTATGTAAGGATTTTACATTGGGCTATTCATCAAATAAAATATTATATTATTGTCTTACTTGATTTAAAACTATTTTTAAAATTCAACATCATTCATGATCAAAAGAAAAAATTCAACAAGCTAGTGGCAGAAAACTTCTTTAATAAGATAGATAACATCAATATGAACAATAAGTTGAAGCTAATATATGTCTGACCCTCTCACATCTATTTAATATATTACAATAGACCCTCGCCAGTGCAATAAGGAAACAAGAAATAAAAGCTGAAATATTCAAAAGAATGAAATTTATGTGCAGAGTGGCTGGCTTTATGTGCAGTGTGTTGCTTAAGCTATACAGAAAATCATAAGGAATGCATTTCTAGAAATGATACCTTTTGAAAGATGATACTTGCAATTCGTTGTATTGTTATATAATTGCCCTGGCCAGAGGAAGTCAATTTGAAATAAACGACCATTTAGAACATTATATAAAAATTGAGATTACACTTACCAAAAGAAGCAAAGAAATGTTAAGTACTCAAATAAGAGAAATATATCTTATCTATTGGAAGACTTGTTTTTAAGACATCAATTCTAAAAAAAAAAGTATAGATTTTTTAAAAATCCAATCATAAAAGCACACATTTTAAAAAAGAAATTCATAATGTGTTATGAAATTGACATAGAAGTACCTAGAATTGTAAAATTAACTCGGAATAAAAGAACAACAAAGCAGGGCTCACCTACAAGATGTGTTGTTAGTAGATCTGGGTCTGCTGTGGGTCACAGCGATCCGATGTACAATAGAACTAAAGCCTGCCCGGTCTGTATTGCTCTCAGATTGTTCTTATGTTTGAACCTATCGATGTATCCTCTGCGTCAATGCATCTCGTCAACGATTTTCTTTTCCCGACCCCGGGAAGCTGTGTGGTCTCAGAAACCCACAGTGGCCAGATCTACCCTGTCCTATAGGATGGGATTGGGTTTTCTAGGCCGTAATCTTTGTGAGAGATCGCCAGGTCTTTTGTCCTAGGTGGGTGACGACTGACTTTTCAGTTAGCATCCCTGGATTTAACCAATTATGCTACCCTGACTCCTACATAGGGCTTTACTGTATTCCTGGTTCTTATAGCTCTGGGCTAAGAGATGGGCTATTCGGTCAGCCACAGGGGAGTGCAAGGCTTAAGGAGCACTCAATTTGATCTGCACTAAAATGTTATCAAAATGAACCCTCACGTAGCTCACCTAAGTTTATATTGATCTTCCCATATCACATTTAAGGAATGAATTACAATATTAATCTTGCACCAGTTCACTACTATGTTAAGAGTACTCCAACCATTTCTGAGTTATGCATCATAGTAAAGCATGGATGTAATTAGGAAAGAATTGGGTCCAGCACATGTCTGCCAGATGGCAGAAGTTATTAGGAACCCTTGAAAAAGGCCCGTGTACATTTTCCTATCACATTAATTTCCTCAATGTTAATTTGTAATTTCAGATGAAGTAAATTAATTATGCTTACTTTTTTCCAAGTGTGACTATATTAAAATGAACCAGGTTAAGTGGTTAAATATTCAGTTGCATAAAAGATTACTGATGTGGGGAGAAGGTGGCATTCAGGTTCACGAAAGACTTACAGACCTGGACAATCTATGGAGCAGTTCTACTCTGCCCACTTGGGGCGCTAACGAACCATCAACTCAATTGCAACTCAAGTGCATACTATATTAAAGGGAGCACAAAACTCTGTTAGGTGAAAGTATTTTCTTTGATCCTGAATGATTACTTGAAAATCTCTGGCATTTTCTTTCCTAGACAGCCGTTACATTGATATTGATTACAGTACCAAACCGACGAGATGGCCATATTTCTTGCTCATTCCCTTTTTCATTATTCTCGGAATATTGATAGCTGTATTGGTGAAAGTTACTAGGCAAAGAAAAAAATGGAGATCAGAAGAGTATACAAGCGATGAGTATATTGAGTTTGTATTTTTCATTTATTATTTATAAGTTTAATATATTTAGTAATTGCATAATGAATACCATATTGTATATGACTAGTGAAAATTCAGATATAATAATTTTTCCTTATATGGAAATTTAATACTTAAAACTAAAACCATTAATATTATCAATAGTGAGCAAAAAATTTTAAAGGCCAGCAATTTACAGTCTGTAACAAGTTGGACTGTTAGGGTTAGTGAAATTGATTCCTAATTTAGTCTCTACCTCTTTTATTATTTTTTTGTTGTTATTATTAAGAGCCATGTAATTGGTTCAGAGCCCATGTACAACATAACTAAATACTGTCCAGTTGTGTGCCATCCTCACAATTGTTCTTAGGTTTGAGCTTCTCCATGCAGCCGCTGTGTTAATCCTTCCTGTCAAAAGCCCTTCGCATTTTCACTTCCCTGATACTTACCAAGCATGATGTTCTGCTCCAGGTATTAGTCTCTCATGACATGTCCAACTGCTGTGACACCGAGGCTTACCCTCCTTGCCTCTAAGGAACACTCTGGGTCTTTTTCTTCCAAGACAGATTTAACCAATTCAGTGCATCCTTTGATCCCTTGACTGCTGCTTCCATGAACATTGATTGTGGCTCCAAGCAAAAACAAAATCCTTGACAATTTCAATCTTTTCTCTGATATCATGTTACCTACTGGTCCAGTTATGATGATTTTTGTTTTCTTTACGTTGAGTTGTAATCCATACGGAAGGCTTCAATCCTTGATCTTCATCAGCAAGTGGTTCAGGTCTTCTCTACTTTTATCAATAAAGTTAGTGCTGGCCTAGATATCGCAGATTGTTGATAAGCCTTCCTCCAACCTGATAATGCATTCTTCTTCATATAATCTAGCTTCTCTGATTATTTTCTTAGCATGTAGATAGAATGAGTGTGCTGAGCGAATACAAGCCTGACTTTAAACCATGAAGTAGATTCCCTTGGATGTTTACACAACTACCTTTTGATCTATGTACATATTCCATATGGCCACAATTCTGTTATCCCAGGTTGTCTAGAAAAACAAGTCCAGTGACATTCATCTATGTATAAGAAATAAATTTATATCAAGAAGGAATTATATAGCAAGAGAGGATCCCAGCCTAGTACAACTCAAGTCAAGAAGGCCAATGAGAGTTCATAAGTAGACTCACTGTTCTGTAGGCAATGGCCCAGAAAGGCGATGTGGAAAGCATAAAGATCACAAGCTACTGGGTGGTGGGTACAGAGTCTCTGGGATCCAAGGTTTGCGGAAACATGACAGGGTGCCTACAGCTCTCAGAGTCATAAGCCACGTCTAGCAAGCAGGTAGGCAAAGGGTCAGGCAGAAGGGAAGATTCTCAGTTTCCCCCTCTTATAAGAAGACACATCCTCAACGGGGTATCATCAGGCTGTGACATGATTGACAGGTTGGATTCCACCCCTACACTTTCATACATCTTCAAACTGACATAAATAATGTAGTGTTCCGGAATCCCCATTCTTCTCAAGGTTATTCACAGTGTTTTTGCAGCCCGCACAAGCATATGCCTTTACATAACCAGTGAAACACGAGTAAACATATTTCTGGTATATTCTGCTTTCAACCAACATTCATTTGACATCAGCAATGATATCCCTTGTTCCACATCCTCTTATAAATCTGGCCTGAACCACTAGCAGCTCCCTGTCAATGTATTGCTGCATCCATTGTTACATGATCTTCAGCAACATTTTACTTGCATCTGATATCAATGATACCGTTCTATAACTTGAGCATCCTATTGGGCCACCTCTCTTGGTAATAGGTACAAACATGGATCTCTTCCAGTCAAGTGGCCAAGTGGCTGTCTTCCAAATTGCTTGGCACAGATACATGTTTCTAGTGCTTTCTTAGCTTGTGAAGACATTTTCATTCATTCTTGAGTCTTATTTTTGGCTAATTCTTTCAATGCCACTTGAACCTCCTTCAATATCATCATTAGTTCTTGATGGCGGATGCCCATTAATTGTTTTGGTGCCATGATTCTCTATATTCTTTCCATCTTCTTTTGAGGCGTCCTCCATCATTAAATATTTTGCCCATAGAATCTTTCAGTATTGCAACTCCAAACTTGAATGTTCTCTGTAGTTCTTTCTGTTTAAGATACGCTGAGTGTATTCCTCCTTTTGGTTTTCTAACTCTTGGCCTTTAAACGTTTCATTATAATAGTTTTGTCTGCGAATATTGAGCTTCTTCATCATCTCTTCTTATAGATGTAGTCAAGTTGATTTCTATATGTTCCATCTAAAGAAATCCATAAGTATGGATGCTTTTGTGTTGTTGAAAAAGTATTTGCTATGTGCAAGTCATTGGTCGTGCAAAATTCTATTTTCCAACTACTGTACCTTCCTCATTGTTTCAAATTTTTCATTTTAATATCCAATGATTATTAATGTATTTTTATTGCATGTTTGATCAATTTTGGACTGAAGATGTTGGTAAAATTCTTCAATTTCTTCATCATTAGCATTTGTGGTTGGTGCATAAATTTGAATAATAGTTGTAATGATTATATACACTAGAATTGGAATAGGACCTATCACAGACAGCGCTGTAGTTCAAGATAGGTCTTGAAATGGCCTTTTTGAAGATGAAAAATTCCTCCCAATTGTTTTATTCCCGGCATAGTGAATCATATGATTTTCTGATTCAAAATGGCCAATGCTATTCCATATGCCTAGATTAGTACTTTGTATGTTCCAAATGGCCTTGATTAATTGATGCTTGCAGCTATTTCTTCTTGTTTTGAATCGTGTCCATCAGCAAATGAGGGTCCCAAGGTTTTAGTCACAGAGGCGTTACTCCATCCGTGTCACTATGGTTGATTGCACTTTGAGAAGTCAGCTCTTCCTCAACTATATTCTGAGTGCCTTCTGGCCCGAGGGACCCATCTTCTGGCACCATCTCTGACAATGTTCGGCTTCTTTTTATGGGGTTTTCTCAGTATCTCACAAGGGTTCACTTCCATTCATAAGTTTTTCAGTGGCTATTCCCACAGAAGTGGACAGCCTATTTCTTCTTTGCCTCGAAGCTCCCCAGAAACATGTCCCCTTGGGTGACCTTCTGGCATTTGAAATACCAGCAGCATCTCTTCCAGCAGCACAGCAACACACAGCGACCACAGCAAACAAACCGACAAAGGGTGGACCGCCTTGATTGTTTATGCTAATTCTCTAATATGTGTTCATTTCTAATGCTTTGCTTTTTATTACTAATGGGTTGAAAATAACTTGCTATATTATTTTCTTTAAAAGTTCTGGGAAAATTTAATGGAGTTTAACATTTTTCAATAGTTAAGTAATTTCAAACACTTAAAAGGTGAAAATTTCTAAAAATCGATATATAATATATAAACTGAAAAATGTAGGCTACAGCCTAGGTTTATGTACACAATGCATGCAACAAATTATTTTTCTTTAATAGCATGAAAATACTGTAAAATTTGTTTCAAGAATAAACACAAATATTATATTTGTCCTATATATCTCAGGGTAATTAGTATGAAATAATTTCTGCTTTTGCATTTTTATATGTGCCCCTCATTTTATTTTTAATAAGATATATATTATATGCTTACTTAAGTCAATAAGAATATAAATAACAAGTAACATATTTCATAGGAACTGAAAAATTAACATGAAATTGCTGCAATAAAATGTAATATGTAAAAGTTAAAATAATGTAGTTAATACTTAGGTATGTCAAAGGAATATTCTTATATTAGGTGTACTTTATTGTGGAAAAACTTATATGAAGTACATTTGTTTAGGGAAGCAAATAATAATTTTAATAAAAATGAATCGGGAAAGGGTGAATGGCAAAAACTGCTTAAATATATTTAACCAATCATGTTATGAATGTGAAACCAGCCTCAGTTTACCTTCTGGTACATTTGTATTGGTGTGCTTTTTTTCCTAACAGTTTTCGTGGCACATAGTCCACATATCATATCATTCACTCACGCCAAGATATTAGCGTGCGTGTTCTCCTGTTGGGGAATGCGCAGAGGTGTGTGCTGACTGCTGGGTGGGAGATGTTCTCAGTGTTAGGAGATCCTCACAGAGTGTCTGACCCTGATATGAGGTCGGAACTCAAGATGAGACTAAACTTTTGTAGAAAAGCACTTAAGAAAATATTGTTTGAATTGATTGTTTCTGTCGTAAAATATGTAGGCAACTTGAAAGTGAAGGCGAAACCAAAGAGTAGTCGGGACGACAGAGAATGCTGGCGAACAGTGTGAGTGCTGCACACTTCGAGGAAGCTACGGAGAGGAAGACTGTATTTGAGCGATATGTCAAAACAAAATGGTGAAATAGAGAGTATATTTTAATACTGCAAACTATACCATGGGCATTGTGAAACTATGAATAACATTTAACCTACATTGGCTGAATTTTTTGATAGTCTTACTGTAGCTTTGGGGAGATTTTTTCCTAATAAAACATTAGCAGTTGTGTATTCAAAATATCTGCTCAAAACAAATTACCTATTAGATTCTTCCACAATAATTTCATAATCTTCATTCTCTGTTGATTTAAGTATAATTTAATTTGACTGTTCATACAGGTACATTTTTCCCTCTTTTCTTTTATTCAATTGTTCAATCTGCAATGGATGGAAAAACTAAAAAACAATATAGGAACTTAGTTTGTCCGGAGTGCACTGGGAATTTTAGTCTTAATCTAACAAGAAGTAAAATACATGTGTGTTTGTGGATGCATTTGTGTGCATGTATGTGCGTCCATATTATACTCCCTGTAAGAAAAGCATGTTTAAGAGATTTTATGTTTCATATTCTTGGTTTAGAAAGTTCTCCACACTAGTTTTGTTTCCCAGAAAGTTTGAAGTAGGGAAATTTAATATAATAACAAATGTACTTTCTTGAATAAACAGGTTACTATTTTATTTAAAATTGTATCATGTTATACGATAGCCTGATGGTCTATAACCAATCAGAAAAAAATTCTCAACTACATAATGCTTTAAAAAGTCACACTTAAAGGTATATAAAAGCTCTAACTGAAAGATGAAAAATTTATACCATGGAAACTTTATGCCAAAGAAAGTTGATATAGATTTGTTAATATATAATGTAGACTTTTACATGAAGAACATTCTTAGAAATAAAGAAGTATAATAGCCAATATCAGAAGCTTTAATGGTATAAAATTATAACATCTTTTTCAAATTTAAATATCTTTTCAATATATATGAAGTGAAAATTGACAGTACAACAAATATATTTTTTAATAATTAAAAAGTAAGACGTTTTAACATGTTTAATCCAGTGTGGCATCCTTAATATATTAAAAAAATGTATCCAACTATTGCACAATATGCATTTTTATGTACATATTAATATTTACTGATGTATAGCATATGCTTGAATATAAAGCAAGTCTTAACCAATTTCTCCTGAAAAAAGCATTTTATATTATTTTCTCTGACTGAAGTAAAGTTAATACAATATTTTACAGTAAACATTTTTAAGAAAGTATTTGAAGTAAATATTTCTAAATAACCCTATGTCAAAAAATAAAATTCAATGAAAATTCAAATAGTCTATGAAATATTTACCCAAAAAGAATATGTGGATCAGCTGGCTTTTCATGATAAAGAAAAATTTAGTACTTTACTCCAAAACCAACTCCCTGCCATCGAGTCAATGCTGGTTCCCCGTGGGTTTCCCAGACGGTAACTGTCTGAGTAGAAAGCACAGTCTTTCTTCAGAAGAGCGGATTCAAATTGCTGACCTGGCAGATCACAGCCCAAGGCAGAACCAAAGGAAACCTGGCGAGACCTGAAATTCTTACATAGAATTGTGCTGCGGTTTTCAGTCTCCTGACATCAGAAGAGTTTAGGAGTTCTTCGAGGAGCTCTAAGAAATCTAGCAGTCTTATTTCCCAATATTTTAAGTCAGAAAACCTAGTAATGGTATCATTTTGAATGAAAACCACAACGTATCAGGGTATTCCTTCAAAATATTCTTCAAAATCTGAGGTGAAATAAATATCACTTCAGATAACTCCCCATTCCCCACCCCACTGTCGGTCTTTGAGCACAAGGGCTTGGATTTTGAAGACAGTTTCTCGGTTCGGGAAGCTGAGGGAACATCCAGAACAAGGGTTGCCATCAACTGTCATTTCACCTTTTTGGAAACGAGAAAACCACTTACACACTTGCGTTTTCCCCATAGTGCACTCCCTGTAAGCTGTGTTCAACAGCACAGCAGTCTCTGGCATTTTGCAGAGCAGGATCCAAAATGTCACAGCCACACACTGTCCTCTGACATCGGCCATCACAGAAAACGAGGTCCCAGTGAAACTGCTTCTATGAAGAAAAATACCTGCGACCAGAGAGACTTCCCAGGCAATTCCCCTGGGGGCACTAACTCAGAGCGAGTGGCTGGATGCGCGCCTAGTGGGGAAAATGCACCCCATGAAAGCTTCACTTAGTGGAGCTTTTCCTGCGTGTTCCTCTCTCTCTCTCTCTCTCTCTCTCTCTCATATATATATATTTCAACTTCCTGTGCTGTAATTTAGAAAGTATCCTAGTTGTCTTTATTTACATCCCAACCTGATAATCTATCTGTATTTCAAAAAATGTTATATTTACCTGCACTTCATGGGTTAACAGACAATATTTACTTGTTTCTTTGTTCTTCACAAGATTCATGCTTCCTCTTATAATAATTTTCCTTTTAACTAAAGAACTCACTTAATTGTTACTTTTAGATATTTGGGGGGTGGGGGAAGCGGGGCTGTTACTGAAAAAGGATAATAAAGCTTCTCTTAACTTTCAGAGACATTCCGGTTATTTTAGAGATTTAGATCATCTCTATAGACTGGTACATTTCTTCGATTAAATACCAATGTGCCAGGGCTTATCTCCTTCGACAATGTTTGAGGTCTGAAGAGCCAGAATTTGGTGACATTACTTAAATCCTAGAAATCAAGAGCCATGGATTTCAGGCCCAGGGAGAAATTTTCTTTCCATCTGAATGTGTGGAGCAAGGAGGAGGCCTTTTCAAGAGGGAGGACACTAGCCTCTTTTCTCTTACAAGCCGAGAAACACTGGTTTTATTTCATCCCTTCCCTAGGGACTGAAGGACCGCTTGTGTAGGAAAAAGCTACTATTGGTACTCTTTTCATTGCCCCAGGGGTGAGGCATGGGCAGAAGAGGCTGAGGAACATGTTTTATTTTAAGTAATTAATAAATAACCTGGTTGTGTTCCAGAACACCTATGTGTGTGTGCATGTGGGATAAAATTAACGAAGGTGAATAGTGTATTAAAACGTTTTTAAATATTTTTAGTTATTCCAGTCTTCTGAATATTATTTTGAAGGCAACATGCCTTTGTATTTTTACTCATTTTAAGAATTCCTAATCTCCCTAATATAATGTAATTAGGCTATTTTTAAAATAATATTTTATACTGTTTAAAAGAGATAGCAGTGAGGGGTTTTTTGGGGGGAAAGTTATCTTTCTTCTGAGGGATTTAAATTAAATCCATTCTATGTACATGAGGTTTATTTCCTTTATGCTGTCTTACCTATTACTGAAACATGCTAATCAGAGTTTTAATTTATGAATTCAAGTTATCTTCTTCAGTTTCTATCATCTAGTGAAATTGTCAAGCCCTTTGTTTTTTCAAATAATGTGACTTTGAAATGTTTGTCATCAAACTAAAATATCTAAGTGATTTTTATAGTAGTTATGTTGTTTATTTCCCAGTGTCTGAATTCTTAGTATCCTGTTTTTCATATCAAAAATGTACTGTGATTAGAGGTATGGCATTGAGCATAAAAGAACAGATGCTTAAGATAATATTGATATTTCTCTAGGGAGGCTTTATAGTTTTCTCATTTGCTAATATATTTGTTGGCAGTTGCTTACTAAATCACATGTAGCTCACCAAGCTACCATCATGGGGGCCATTTCCTCATGAAATCACTGAGACCTGCTCTAGTCTTCATGAGCACATTGTGAAGGTGTCACTTCTGACTCATGGTAACTCTATAGGAAAGAGTGGACTCACCCCTTGGAGTGTCTAAGGCAGTAAGCTCCAAAAATGCACTGGAGTCTTGCAATGACTGTGAACAAGTTTCAGGAGTATGGCCTATGGCCATACTCTATGGCCCCTCTATCAACTATACAATCATTAGAAAAGGAGTTTGCCACATCGTTCTTCCTTTGAAGTGGCGGCCAGGTTCCAATTGCTCACCTTTTCAGTTAGCACACAAGCGCTTAACCACTGTGCCACTAGGGCTTCTAGGTAATTCTTTGCAGGCCATGTGGCAAAAACAATTGGTAAATGCCCTGTGGTAAAAAAAAAAAAAAGTTTCTTATTCTTGCATTACCAAGCAAATGATTTGTGGTTTCTGCACTCATGCAGTGGGCTACTATTGTAAAAAGGATGGACTTACAGTGTCCTACCACTGCCCCAAATCTATAAATACAGGGATCAAGTAACCATCACAAGTCATATATATAAGATTGTTCCTTCCCCAGAGTCTTTTATTATTATTCAGCAATTCTACATGACATTCTAAAACATAACATTTTTTTCTTTTTTTTCTAGTTATCTCACCTTAATTGGAAGCAGAAGTTCCCACATCAAATTATCAATAAAATTAATTCAATTTCAATCCCATAATGGAAGCTTTATTTTTGTGAAAAATGATAAGCTCATCCTAAAATTAAATTGAATTGCAATCAGTCAACTGTAAACAGTCATGTATTTTAGAAGAGGAATAAATTTCGAGATCTTAGATTGCCGGATATCAAAATTTGTTACTAAGAGAGTAAGTTATATTTCAAGGCTAACCAAATAAACTAATGTAAAATACATATCAAACATATGATCAATAAAACATGATAATGGGGAGAGTAAAGTCATAGTTGGTAAAAGGAGTTGGGTCAATTGGATATGAAAACAAAAATAATGTGTAATGGTACTGTTAGGTATGGGGATGTTTGCCTCAGTTCTTGCTTCTCTCTGTGGAAAGAAATCACATGGCACAAACACAATTGCAAACTTTTATGAGTGAAAGTAAGGCTTCTGATAGTACATTCTCACAGACAAAAATTAGCTATCAGGAAATCATGGAGGGCTGCCTGGGGAGATCGGGAAAGGAGGGGTGGCAGAATAGAAAGAGGGAGAGAACGTGCCATCTCCAGAAATAGAGACTGGGGAAGGGGCTGGAGGTAGATCCGATGAGCAAGTGTGCATGCCATGTCTGGAAAGGTGGAGAGACGAAGGATAGGGAGGGGGACAGGTGTAATCAAAAGGGAGGACTAATCAATGACAATATTAATGGAATATCTTAATGCTCCAGGGAGATGATTGATGGGAATCTCTATCATAAATTGACAAAGAGTTCTCTAAAAGGAGCCAAAGGCAGATTTAAAAAGCATAGATCTGTGAATGGGTTCTAGGCTCCCACTAAATCCTAGCTCCAAGTTAAGAATAATTAGTTCCTACATCACGGCCCTGCTCGCTACTTGCTCGCAGGAAGGGAACACAGAAGATATGGGTGCTATAGCAAAGTGCAGTGAAGAAATTAGATGGTGCCCGGGTATCAGATAAAATAGCATCTTAAAGGCTTATTTTCAAACAATTAGCCATCTAAATGAGATGCAACTGAGTCCACATGGAAGAAGCACACCAACATCAGTGACCGAAGGATGGTAAAGCATCTAATCTGAAGCCAAGGAGGGAATAGTATCAGAGCCTAAAGTGTGAGATTCTGCTATGCAAAAGGCTATGGATGGCAGTGGAAACCCAAGACATATTTGTGAGATCTACAAAGGAAATAAGCCACCAGTGATTTACCTCTATTCATAATGCAGGATGGGAGGAAACCGGTTACCAAATAGAGTGCATTGGAGAGATGTCTATAGGAGATCAAAATGCTAAACCTGATTTGAACGTTTAAAACCTTGTCAGTTGATGCCCCTTCTGATCCATGTTGGGCCTGATGTAGGTTTCAACATTTTCTGGGTTTTGTTTTGCTTTTCATATTGGAGTTTATCTCAAATGTATTTTGCCATTGCTGGTAACCCTCTTGAATTTTGCATATATACATATAATTTAACATCAAAATTGTTTATTTTTAACCAATGTTTTTTGGGAAACCTTGACTAGCTGCTGTCACCTGCATGCGCAGGACTGGACAATGATATCCTCATACTCCTTGTACAAGGTACTCCCACGTGGCTCAATCAGAAGGATGCTCATGGGAACATACTTATAAGGGGCACAGGTAGACTGAGGGACACTGGTTCACTAGAGTGTGGTGAGAACACTGGTTCTGTTCAGGCTCATCATAGCTCCAGGAGGAGCCAGGAACCCCAGATGCAAGGTTGTTTGCTTGCTGGGACTTCCGCAGTAGAAGAGAGGGTTCCCTTTCCATAAACTCCTCTAGGCTTTGGGGGAGAATGGCCTTCTGAACACTTTGACTGGTATCATTTAAATAGAGGGACAAGAAGGCAGTGTCCATGGATGAAGTCCCTTGCCATTGGAGCTCAAGAATCTCATTCCCTTTTTGCAGTTGACACATATAAAGGAGTCCTGTGCCCTTTGTGATTCCAGAGCCTTTGTTGAACATGTTTTGTGATGTCCATCGCTGCCCAAGATTTACTAAGAAGGGAAGGAGCTGAAGAACCTCCTCCTGAAGGAGGAAAATGGTTTGTTAGACTGGAAGTGGAAGTGAGATAGGTGGAGTTGATGGCAGTAAGCCCCAGTTTTGATTAGTTTATTAGAGACTCAGTTTGATCTTAGAGGAAAATCCAGGGTCTGCACACTGGCCAAAGCCTCACCATTGTAGCTCCATGGGTCAGCTGAATGTAGGCATAATTCCATCATATACCACAGGGGATGTCCTAGGAATCATGGCTTTGTCTGCTGCTTGCTAGGGGCTTATTCTCCTGAGTCAGGGGCAAGGCAGGGAGGGGCCTCAGCCAAGAGAGCAATAGAAGGCTGTCCTACTCTTGCCATTGGGCTCTGTGTTCCATAAAGATCATTAGTTTCCAAGCGGCCATCAAGCTCAGAAGCAACAAAGCCCACATGGAAGAAGCACACCAGCCTATGCAACCACAAGGTGTCGAAGGGATCAGGTGTAAGGCATCATCAGAACAAAAAATCTTACCATAGTGAATGATGGGGGGAGTGCGGAGTGGAGATCCAAAGCCCATTAGTAGGTCACTGGAGATCCCCTTGCAGAGGGGTCTCGGGGAGGAGATGAGCCAGTCAGGGTGTGATGTAACAACGATGAGAAATACAACTTTCCTCTAGTTCCTAAATGTTTCCTCCCCGCTCCCACTACCATGACTTGAATTCGATCTTACAAGTCTGGCTAGACCAGAGGAGGTACACTGGTACAGATAGGAATTGAAAATACAGGGAATCCAGGACGGATGGGCCCTATAGGACCAGTGGTGTGAGTGGCAAAACAGGGAGGGTAAAGGGAGAATGGGTAGGAAAGAGGGAACCGATTACATGGAACTGTGTGTGACCTCCTCCCTGGGGGACAGACAACCGAAAAGTGGATGAAGGGAGACGTCGGACCGGGCAAGATATGACAAAATACCCATTTATAATCTATCAAGGGCTCATGAGGGAGGGGGGAGCAGGGAGGGAGGGAAAAAATGAGGACTTAATGTCGGGGGTTTAAGTGGAGAGAAAATGTTTTGAGAAGTGATGTACAAATGCGCTTTACACAATTGATGTGTCTATGGATTGGGATAACAGTTGTATGAGCCCCTAATAAAATGTTAAAAAAAAAAAAGAAAAGAAAATGACAGTCTCAAAGACACACACACACACACACACACACAAAAAGATCATTAGTTTCCAAGGAAGAATGGTTTTAAGGATGCTGAGGAATACCATCTTGAGAGCCTTAGCATTCAGCAGCAGGCCCCAGCCCCAGCCCTGATCCTTCTTCCTTGTACAAGTAATTGCATCCTGGCTCCACCACCATGAAGGAAGGGGCAAGGAAAAAGGAGTCAGGCCGGCCTATGTCTCTTCCTCTAGGAAGACCTTCTTGACAAGAGGAGGTCTCTTAACTTGGTCACTTTGCATTAAAACAAACAGATACATCCATGCCCCAGAATTCATGAACTTATACAGAGAGCCAGTAGAATAAGAGTTTCAGGGGAACACAGTGGGGGGATGGGTGGGTAAAGGAGAGCTGGTAAAGAGGAGTTCAAGAAGGAAGAGAATGTTTTGAGACTGTTGTGGTGCAATTGTACAATACTGCCTGATGTGACTGAACTATGGAATGACATGACATCTGTATCAGATACCAATAAAATGGTTTGGGGAGTAAAAAAAGACAAGACACCTGAGGCTGGGTCTTGGCTTATATCCCCTCCCTCCTTGACTGGCTCCTCTCACATGGATCTTCGTGGATGTGCTCAAGTATGCAGCTGATGCAGTGTGCTGGATTTGATTGCGAATGCCCAAGATTTGGGGTATGCAAAAGATGTGACGTGTTTGGTCCTTACTGCGCATGCTCAAGCGTTGGATCCTTTACTGCGCATGTCTATTCCCATAGCCTTCTCATGTGTACCTGATTAATTTTTGGAAGGGCCTCCATTTGTGGCATGACTAGCTATTCTGTTTGGTAGTCCTTTAGCAGGTACACCCCTTTTATCCTAAGCTTCTGCCTGTCAGTACAGACACTGCATTTTAAAACTTTTAGGTGAATGTACAAATAAGAAAAAATGTTGCTCAACGGTTTTAATATGTGTATTCCAGTAAGAAAGGTTATGTACTTCACACTCTGCAACCATTTTCATCATCTCTATCATACCATTGTAAACTTGGGTGCTTGGCCCTTGAATGTTATCACCTGTACTTTAGATAACCTGTTGCCAATTTGGTTGGATAGAGATCATTCTTGAATAGAGCCCAACACTAAAGGTAAAAAAAATCTATGGTAAGAGAGATAAACTGTTGTTTAGTTTTAAAATTACTTCATAGGATAGATTCAGTTCAAGGTTTAAAAATAATTCTCAGGCATATTTAGGAGTTAACCCATTCTCTGATTTTTGGGAGAATCTGCAATCCTGTTCAACATTTTTCCTTATTTTGATCATGATCCTTTATCAAATCATTTGGTAAATGTTCCAGGAAATATCTGTTTCTTTTGATATCATGGTGAAGCAGACAGTTGTTCGTGGAGAAACATTATAGACCTGATATTTCTTTCTTGCTAGAATTCTTGATGTTATTTCTTCTTTTGTTGCTGTAGGAAATAGATACCAACATTTGTATCTTCTGTGGCTGCAAGCTTTCATAAATTTATTCAAATAAAGTATCATTTGTTGAAAGTATACACAGTAGGACTTTCATGAATTTAAATATTTCTACATATACACTTCAGTATCATTAATTACATTCAGAAGCCTGGGAAACTATTTTTACCCACCTTTTCAAAATTATCCCTTCACCCATTTGCACAAACTCAAGAGCCCCTAATTTGATTTCATATATTTTATTAAAAGAACACAGTGCTTCAGGGAGACATATGAAGGATAGCTTCAAAATTTAATAAAGAGTTATAAATAATAGTCCAATTTTGAAAACTTTTTTTCTCAGAGATTGGGGATAAATTAAAAATATATATATTATAAAATTATAACAAAATTCACTGCCAGTGCAATAAAACTGGAAAAAGAAATTCTAGGTAAAGCTATTAGAAGAAAAAATAAAACCTCTATTATTTGCAAAATATCTTCATGTATATGTAAAATATCTGCAATAATATACAAGTAAATATTTAGAAGTACATAAATGAATATGTAAGTCTGGGAAGGTTGCTGAGTACACAAGGGGACTTCAAAAAATTCATGGATAAATTCCATTCTCTTTTCAATCAATTTTCCATGAACTTTTTCAAGTCCCCTAATAAGATAGTTTGTTTCTACTGTGTAACATGCCACTCCAACATTTAGTAACTTAAAAAATTAAGATTTTCATGTTCAAAGGTCTGGGGCATGATGCTCTAGGCTGTGCTTACCGAGAGAGACCTGACTCCCATTATCTTTGGCCTTCTATTAAGGCTCGTGGTTTCTAGGTGGTGCAACACAGACCCCAATGTTCACAAATCCAATGTTTCAGGTCTGAATCAGTTATTTTCTATAACCAGCTGCCGTCAAGCTAATTCTGACTTGTGGTGGTTGCCCCATTTGTCTCGGAAGACAGCTGCACTGCACAAGATTTCCAATGATTGTCATTTTTCAGAACTAGGTCACCAGGCCTGATGTCTAAATCAACTCTTGGTGGATTTGAGTGACCAACCTTTTGATTAGTAACTGATCACCTAGCTATTTGTATCACCCAGGGCCTCCTCATTTCCATACTTCATTGTCAAATTATTCCTCCGTGTTGTATGTTCACTAGTTTGTGTATATACAGTATATTCCTGTGCGTATATGTCCACACACATCTAGTTATTGAGACCTCACCAGCTATGATCAAATATTCATTCTTTCAGTCTCCTGATAAACTATCAAAGATCTTTTGTGCCTATTTAGGAGTGTATATGATATTACATTTTATAACACTTTATGGTGCTCACATAGAAGCTCCACTTACATAAAAAGTAATTTAAACAGAACACTGCAACTTCATGGTTTCAAATTAAGACAGGTGTGTTAAGATATTAAATATGATGAGGAGGAAATGATCCAGGAAACTGGACTATCTGAAGAAAAACTTGACATAGAATTGGTGGAAGCCTCATTAACAACATGTGATTTACAGACAACATAATTTTGCTTGTGAAAATCAAGAAGACTTGAAGTACTTAATGACGAAGATCAAAGACCATATCCTTCAGTATCATTACAACTCAATGTAAAGAAAACACAATTCTCATCACTGGACCTGTAAATAATATGATACAGGGGAAAAATGAAATCAACGATTTTGTTTTCCTTGGATCTACAATCCATTTTCATAGCAGCAGCAGTCAAGAAATCAGATGAGACGTTGCAATAGGAACATCTGCAAACAGGTTGTTGAAGAGAGAGGTGCCATTTTAAGGACTTAGGTGTGTCTGACACACGTTATGGCAATGTCTATCATCTCATACACATGTGAAAACTAGACAATGAGCAAGGAATACTAGAAAAAATGAATGCACTTGAATTGTGCTGTTAAAAATACCTAAGACTGCAAGGAGAATAAATACATCTGAATTCTCCTGAGAAATGAGGATGGAAAGTGTTCATCTCACATACTTTGGGTATGTTATCAGTAAAGGTCACTCCTTGGAAAAAGACGTAATTCTTGGTAAAGCAGAGAGTCAGTAAAAAAGAGGGAGTGGCTTATAGGGTTATATTGCCACAGTAACTAAAACCGTGGCCCAAATACAACAGAAGTTGTGAGGAAAGTGAGGACCAGGTGTGTTTCTTGCTCTTGTACATTGGGTTGCTATGAGTTGGGACTGACTCAATATCATCCAAAACCACAGCTTATCATTCTATGATTTCATTTTCTACTCCACATCACAATGGAAGATTTCACATCATTTTCTTCAGAACCACACCTCTATGACATTTTAATGAGGCAATAATCAATTGAAACAAAGACGTCATGCAGTAGCAATCAAATGACCACATTGATTAGTCAAAGAAATTTTAATATTCAAAATTATTAGCATTATTTTATTTTTGTTCTCTAAATAAGTAAATCTGAAATGAATGGGTGAGTGGATAAATAGATGATAGTAGATGAATGCTGATAGATGGAAGATAGGCAGAGAGATAGACTATTACTTAAAGAATTAGCACACAGAATTATGTAAACTGGTTTAAAAAAAAAAGTATCCACAGATCATAGGTCAGGTGGGATTCTGGAGACTCTGGGAAGGGAAGTCTTTCATTGAAAATAAAAAGGCTCTGCAAAATTTGGTGCCTCTGACGTGTGCATGAGTGAGCCCAAGGTATGACACAGATGAGGCTGCCTAAGACTTATATGGCAGCAATTTTTTCTGACTTGAGAATAGAAAGGAGAAACTGAGTTTGAGCAATGTTGGGAAGGTGAACCAGGAAGTACTTCAATATCTGTAGTTCTTTGCTAATATACCACACCATATGTGCACAGTGGACAAACCTTATTCTGGAATAATAGTACATTCATTAATGCTATTATTAAGCATTTTCTATATCCTCCCTATAAAAGCCTAGATTTACCATTTCACAAGCTCCACAGTGGAGGCAATGTTCAAAGACTTAATGCTTGACCACTTGAGGGGCTTTGAAATCATTTGGGATGTCTGTAAATTGGCTTGAACCTAGATAAAACCAATGTACACAATCTTCAATTAATCATTCATTAACTGAGTATCCTGAACAGTCGTTAACAGATTAGCTTACTGCCATCAAATCAATTCTGACTCACAACAACCCTTACTACAGAATCTAACTGCCTTTTGGGGTTTTAAGGCTGTAAATCTTTCAAGGAGCAGAAAGCCTCATCTTTCTCCCATGGAGTGGCTGGTGAATTTGAACTGCTGACTTTGTGGTTAGCAGCCCAAGGTGTAACCCTCGACACCAGACAATAGGAAACAGATGGCTTTTTTTTTTTTGAAGTTGTCAGGGATTTGATTTTACTTACATCCACAGTCACAGTTTTTTTGAATCATTTTATTAGGGAATCATACAACTCTTATCACAATTCACGCATACATCAATTGTGTAAAGCGCATTTGTACATTCATTGCCCTCATCATTCTCAAAACATTTCCTCTCCACTTAAGCCCCTGGCATTAGGTCCTCATTTTCCCCCTCCCTCCCCGCTCCCCCCTCCCTCATGAGCCCTTGATAATTTATAAATTATTAAGGCTTTCGTTAAATTTTATTCAATGAAAACACAAACTACCAGAGTAGGGTGGATCTGAATTCAATATTATGTGAATGGTGTACTTAGCAAAGAGAAAAGAGAGGTGGTGAGACACACACAAGCAACAGTCATGTTAAGACGGACTGGAAAATCAGGAATCACAACCACAAAGCTAGATAGGAGGCACAGAGCATAGTCTCATTCGGAGCTCTCACAAGAAATCAATCCCACATAATCATTACTCTTTCAAAATCTTGGAACTTGATTTTCTGGCATTTCATATTAAAGGAAACAGAACATATTGCATTTTGTGACTTTTGTCATCTTACAGGATATCCATCCATGTGTTAATTAGTATTTTATTTTTCACTGCCAGAGGAAATAGTTGGTCTGTAATAGAATTCTCCTCTTCAGTGAAGAAGAGCTAATTAATACAGCTCATTTGTAACCAGTGAAGGCGTGCATGCTACTCTGATGCTGAATATGATTCAGTAGATTCCAAAGTAAGATAAACTATCAAGAAAGGATTGACAATTTACTTCTGAAAATCAGCCAAGCAAACTTGAATGGATCACAATAGCTGCTGCTGCAATTCACAATGCATGGGTAGAATTTTGATCAGATGTGCATGAAGGTTATAAATTAGGGGCCCACTTGAAGGTAGGTAATGATAAAAATATATCATTGTTTGAATACACCTTCCTTTTTGTATATCAAATAGTTGATGGTCATTTGACTTGTATTCACTTTAGGCTGTTATGAACAATGTATCTATGAACTTTTATGTACAAGTTTTTGGGTGTCCATATGTTTTCAATTCTCTTGAGTATTTTCTAAAAGTGCAATAGCTGGGCCTTATGGAAACTCTATGTTTAACATTTTGAGAATATGCCAGACAAACTATTTGCCAAAATAGTTGTACTATTTTACAGTACCATTGGATGGGGCTTTCAGCTTCTCCATATTCACTCCAGCACTTGTTATTGTCTTATCTTAAAAACAAAAGTTATTATATCTACTGTAGTGGGTAGGAGGACATAACATCACATAGTAGTTTTGATTGGTATTTTCTTCATAATAATGTTGAATGTTTTGTTTGTTGTCCATCTGTGCATATCTTATGGAAAATTGTCCATTAAAATATTTTCCCATTCTTAACTGGTTTGGGTTTATAAATGAGTAAAAACTGGCCTCTAAGTATTGGCTAAAAGTATTGGCTATTTCTATATAGAAACAGAAGCCCTTTGGCTCCCCAAAACTTACTGCCACAAAGCTTTTATGCATATCCCATTGTTTCAAAAATAGTCCAAATAATCAAATTTTACCTAATTAGATTTTAACTGTGTTGCAGATACTGTGAATTTGCCCCAACATCAACTAGCAATAGATAAAGCCTTGCAGTTTTAAGGACCCTAAGCTGTTGTCCTGAAATGTTCTTTAATAAAGAGGTCTCCCCTTCATTGCTGCAGAAGGACATCACCCTAGACTCTTACCTTCTCTTCCCAGGATTTGTCACGTCCTCCTCCCCTACTGGCGGCACTGTGCGTTTCTGTCAGATTTTCTGCCTCTGCATATGTGGCAACCCCAAGATACTGCTGCTAGTGCAGTGCTGCTGTATTAGGGGCACAGCCTTAGCTTTGATGGACCCCAAGTTACTTTAAGCACATAACGGTGGTCACAAAATGCACTGTGTTGGATGTTTCCATGCACATGAAATGCCAAAAAAAAAAAGTCCAAAGAATTTGGAAATTTCATAATTATCTGGGATGAAGGTATTGCTATTCATCTCCCAATTTGCTAATTCCAGTTTGTTTATTTGAGTTTTGATTTGTGTTTTTTTTAATTCTTGAAGTTTTTCTATTAGGGGTTTGATTAATAATCGTCTGCTTTTATTTTTGTTTTTCATGGAAGCATTTACAGCTATGAACTTTCCTCTGTGACCTAGGCTTTTTTGTAAATTGTACTTCCATACCCTTTCTTTATTGTTAGTATTGTATGTGTCATTATGAATTTTTTCAAGTTTCTGTTCTGTCATTAATTTGTAATTACATATGATTTGAGGAAATACTTGATATGATTTCATATACATATACACATACAAATACACACATATACATACATTAGATCCTGTTCATTCATTATTTCATTCAGGTTTTCTGTTTCCTTACTAAACTTTTATGGAGATTTAAAAATGCATTATTGAGTCTTGAAGTTCCCCACTATTATTGGAATTGTATTTCTCCTTTTTCAATTTTGCAATTTGCTTTACATACAGATACTCCTCTTTTATGCACATATATTTATAATTCTTACCTCTCCTTCATGAATTGACTCATTTATCATTTTATAATATCCATATTTGTGTATTTTGTTTGAAATTAAGACCAATAGCCTCTCAAAAGTATTACTTTCATTGAGTATTGTTTTCATCTTATCAATCCATTGTGTCTTTGGATTTAAAATATGTCTTTTGTAGGCAGTCTATAGACGGGTCATCTTATAAAACATCTCTCTGCCATGCATTGTCGTTTGAAGCATTTACATCCATTGTGAATACAGATCCTGCTTGTGTCAACTAGTGTTTGGGCTTTTATGTGTAATATGTGTATAAATTATATGTGTGAAATGGGTAATATATCTTCTTTGTCTCCATCGAGACACCTGCTCTTATTCAGACACAATGACACTTTAAGAAAGCAAACAAGAACACAAACATTATTTTCCAATGGATACGGAAGAAATAATTTTAGATATATAGTTAAGAATGGAAAGTTTCATAAATTAAGGAACGCATTCCTTAATGTGTGTTCTAAACATTTACTTGCTTTTGCGGTACTATGATTTACAGAGTATTGCTTTTGACCCTGCAATGAGCAAAACATGTACAGTATGGACATCTCCAAGTCTATAGCTATGTACTAGCAATTTTTCATTGTCATATCATCTCATTTAACATTGCTTTACCTGTTCATACACATGCACACACACCCCTAAATACTTAGTACGATGTCAAGAAAAGGCTCCTCTGAAGTAGACCAATTATGTGTTGAGGCTTCTTGACGCCAGCTTTATCTGGGCTAATGGTTGAAAGTTGTTCTCTGGCTTTCTCCTTGCCCCACCTCCCTCGGCTATGCTTCCCTTTTTGTGTAAGGTCAGCTAAGTGCCAGAGAGCTGCCTAGTCTTGCTTAAAGGCATGGGCCCACCAGAACCCTCGTGTGTCCTGAGTACTGGCATAGGGCAGGCAAGCACGGAGGCGCTCCTCCTTGGCCTTCCAAGGGAAATCTCTGATCTTCCCAGCCTGGCTTGAACTTCTGGAGCAAGAAGGGAGATGCCCACCAAGCCCAGAAACACTGCAAAAGGTTTATTCTATGGAGCAGTATTCTTTATGGACTACAGGTGCTGGACGTCTGTTGAACCAAATCTGTGAGAAAAATAGAAGAGTCTTTCTTCACCTTAGGGACATGGGATTGTTGGCAACAGAACAGCTACAGTTTGAGGCTGCAAGGCCTGGGCTGTCCACCATGACTGAAGAGGTTGCATGGATGCAAAAGGAGGATATAGTTGGAAAGTGTAATTGTTAGGTTGGGTGAGAAAGAGTTTGTATTTCTGAAAAAGCCCACCCATACCCTGTGCTGCACATAAGGCACTCCAGAGCCTGCACATTTTAACATCTGGGCTTTATTTTTTTTAATTTTTAAAGTCATTTGTAGTGTAATGGATTGTAAAACACAATGTCTCCTCTTGAAATAGACCAGTGAATGGTGGATTTTTGGCAATACTACTTTTCCATATCATAGTTTTCTGGTACAATAGCTGAATCACTATAGAGAAAGAAAACAGAAAAATAAAATTTCACATTTTTAATAACAGATCTATATTTATCTTTACCATTTATACTACTTTACCATTTATACTACTTTAATTTAAACTTTAGATCAAACACACAGACACTCACAAATTCAAACATCAAAATTAGTTCTTTTTATTGTAGATAAGCTTGCTTATCAGTAAAATAAAGAGTTCAGATAAAAGTTAAGAAGAAAATATATCTATGTATATGCATTTATTTATTTGTAGTATAGATTTGTAATTTAAGTATCAAAATTTTACAACATAAGAACATAGTAAAAATGATAAACTTTAAAAATACTTTAAAATGAAAGTGATACAAGAAAAGTGACAACCAATAAGTTACAAAACTTATAAAACAAAGCTGACAAAATTAAAGGAAAAATACTTGACTTAGTAATAATAGTTGAAGACTTGGATAATGGATTTTATCTTCTACATAGTTTGTTCTTAGTCGGCTGCACAGGACCTCTGTTGAAAAGCAAGGAATTTGAGGACTAAGTTTCCCCTCACCTAAGCCATGATATTTTCAATGGCCTTATATGCATGTGAACGTTGTGCATTGAATAAGAAAGAAGAAGACTCAATGCATTTGAATAAGGTGCTGGCGGAGAACTTGGAAAGAACCCTGGATTGCCTGAGGAACAAACGAGTATGTCTCAGATGAAGTATAGCCAGAATGTTCCTTGGAGGTAAGGAGGGCAAGACTTCATCTCATGTACTTGGGACATATTGTCAGGAGAGACAGTCCCTCGGGAGGGACATTATATTCAGTAAAGTCATGTTCGGCCAGTGAAATACAGGAAGGCCCTCGCTGGAGTGCATTGACGCGGGGCTTGCAGTGGACTCCTGCAGAAGAACAGTTGTGAGGATAGCTGGTGATGTTCGGTTCGGTTGTCCATGAGGACACTATGCATCAGAACCGACTAGATGGCAAAGAACAACACAATTCAGGGAAAGGGCAGACTTAAAATGAATCCTGCTGCGGTAGTTACATAATCTGTTGTCAATTTGATACTTAAGACTGGAGGGGTGGAGTCTAGCCTGTCGATCCCGTCGCAGCTTGATGACCTCATTTGGAAGCGCTAAGGAGATAAATAGCTCCCTGGAGGTGGGACACATGCTGACTCCCTGCGAGACATTCTTGTTGACAAGCCACATGGAGACAGGCTGATGGCAGCCAGAACCTCAGAGCTGGAGGTGCCATGTGGAAACCCACACCAGCGCTGCTGAGATGCCTCTACCACCACTGGATCCACAACACTTTCCACTGGGCTGAGCTCTTGCTGCACTCCGTATCATTGCATGGCTGCGTGAGTCTAAAGAGGAATTTATGGACTAATATCAACATATGGGGCAATATCGGACTTAAGGACGTCATCTGGACTGGGCTGGGATGTTTTCTCAATATTCAATTGTTCTCTCTTATAGAACTCTCTCGTATACACATATGTGTCTCTCTGGATTTGTTTCTCTGGTCAACCCAGACTAACACAACAGCACACTATCATATTGTATAAGAAGGCCTAATAGTTGATGGTATTCATTTGGCAAAACTTCCGTTGAATGAAAAAGACTGTGTGTCATGAAGAGAAAAGGGTCGGAGGACATTTATCTGCAGAGGCCACCTTAAAAGAAAAAAAAACGACCAAAAGAATAAAACCATTTAATGAAGAAAAGAAACTCATAATCCAACTCTATCTTACACTAAAAAGTCATTCGAAGCAGAGGTCATCGTGTCCCAGAAGCAAACTAGTGTTGCTTAATTCATGACTAGAAACAGAACATTGGTAAGTATTAAGCCACACCCAAGAAATTACTAGTAACCAGGCAGCATAAATCAGATGGTCTTATACTAGGTACAATAGTGCCTACTCTAATAAACTTTAAAGCCCTTTATAAAATGAATTGGGAATATATTGCATGCTTTAAATGAATAATTTATACAAGATGAAATAAATATTCCACATTCTTTGTCGCCTCAGGGAGATGTTAACTGGGGAGTAAGCAAATAAGATTCACAGGAATAAAATTGGAATAATATTGACTATTTCTTCAGAAATAATTTCACCATACTATCTTCTTGAGGAAAATAAACCCTTAATGTTTTAAAAGACAAAGATATCCTTTTGATTACCTTACCCACACCATAGTTTTTGACAATCATTTCATGTGTATGTGAGAGCTGGAAAAAATATTCCAAACAACTGGACTATATAAAGAAGAACACAGCGTCGAGGTTGGAGAAAAGCATGTGACACAACTTGCTTGCTAAAAGCAAGGCGATTTGAAACACTTGCTCATGAAAATCAAAGACTACAGCCTTCAGTATGGACTGCAACTCAATCTAAAAAAACATTTTTGAAGCCCAAATCCTCATAATCATACCAGAAGATGACATCATATTAAACAGAGAAAAGATTGAAGATACCAAGGTTTCCTCTTGCTTGGATACACAATCAATGTTCAGAAAAATCAAATAGCGTATTGCACTGGGGAAATCTGCTGCCAGAGACCTCTTTAAAGTGTTGTAGAGCAAGAGTGTCACTCTGAGAACAGGTTTGCCTGATCTAAGCCATGTTGTGTAGTTGTTGTTGTTCGCTGCCGTCGAGTTGGTTTGGACCAGTAGCAACGTTACGCACAGTAGACTGAATCACTTCCCATTCCTGTGCCATCCTCCCCATTGCCCCTGTGCTGGAGCCCAGTGTTGTCGCCAGGGTGTCAATCCATCTCCTGGAGGGCCTTCCTCTTTTTTGTTGCCCCTCTAGGAAATGTGATGTCCTCCTCCAGGGACTGACATTTCCGGATAACACGTCCAAAGTATGTAAAAGGTAGACTTTCCAGTAGATGGTTGGAAACGGTAGCTGCATAATGGGTTCAAACATGACAGCCATCGTGGGGATATTTCAGGACGTGGAAGCACGTGTTTTTGTTGCACACAGGGGCTCTCTGAGCCAGAATTGACTCAACGGCAATCTAACAACAGCATCTAATAAACATTACACTTACCCCTTATGTTCTGCTTCCTTTCTGTTCCTTGATTTTCTCATTTCATTTCGCTTCGTGACCATAACGATGAAGATTATTATAAAGGGTAAAAAAATGTAGAAACTCAGAATAAACCAGTTCTGATGTGTACTGTAGTCTCTTTTAATAACAAATACATCTAGTAAGAAAACATATCAAAATTAGTGAGAATTTGCCAAATATTTAAATACATTTGCATTTCATTCCATTTAATGTTAATATGTAGTATAGTTAACATGTTCATACATTTACTACAGGTAAAATAAGAGGGAATTCAAGTTGATAATCCAAAAACTACAATGATAGTTTTTTTTTTTATGGGTTTTCACTTGTGTTTTTTATGCATATATATGCTTTTTATATTTTATTGTGTACGTGTGTTTGAATACTGATCACTATATTTAGCTTAGTTTATTATCAATATTTGCAAAAGCAACACATACATGAATTAAGTTAAGAAATTTAGAAAACAATATACATCACAATTCACCTTTTCCTTCCATGCCAAGTCAAGCATTTTCTCTCCTTGATGGAAAAATTTTAAAAACACTCATGTTCATCCATTTGATATTTATAATTTGTGCATACAAATAAATCTCATCTAGGTCTCTGCCTGCATCTATATCTACTCATGGATACATAATATATATGATTCATGTGTATGTATGTGTGTACGTGTACTTGTGTCCTTGTCATTGACATTCTTAAAGCATATTATATAACCTTTAATAATTTGTTATACTTTAAAAATATTCTAATATTATCCAATTAAGCAAAGTAGATAAGCATAAATATACTAGAAAATTAGCAATACGTATAACCTCTTTTCCTTGTCTCATAACATTAAATGGAATGAAATGCTACAATCCAAAATGCACTTTCAGGGCAATTCCTAATTCTTGTCTCCCCAGGTTACGCTACTCTGGTTTCCACGATTATTTGTTAGAAACGCACTACATCTTATCCAATATGACTGTAGTTTTACTAATCTAGTTTTGACCAAACACAAATATTGCAAGTAGGTAACTTTAACACACAAATTTACTTTGTAACTGTAGGAGGT
>NW_022103906.1:32925081-32927393 GCF_000313985.2 Echinops telfairi
AAAAGTTGGAAACAAAGAGGAAGGAACAATAGTTGGAAAATGTGGACTTGGTGATAGAAATGAACCTGGACATGGCATAATAGAATTTTTCAAAACCAGTGGCTTATTGATAGCAAATGTCTTTTTTTCAGCAAAATAAAAGAGACTATACACCTGGGCTTCTCCATCAGAATACACCGGCATGAAAGTATCTACATTGATGCGAAAATACAATGAGAAAGCTCAACATCAGAAGTTTAAATCAAGACCAGAGGTTAACAGCGGAACGGACCGTCAGTTGATCCTATGTAAAGTCAGGAAAAACCTGAAAAAAAGTAAAGCAAATCCCCAAGAGCCAAATATGACACTGAGTCTTTCCCATCTGAATTTCGAGAACATCTCAAGAAGAGGTCTGATGCATTAGACCTCAATGACAGAAGGCCTGGTGATCTGTGGGAGGACGTCTCTCATGCAGAAAGTAAAAGGTCATTAAAAATAAGGAAACTATCAATGTGGATGTCAGAAGAGACTCTGAAACACGTTCTTAATCATAAGTAGCTAAAGCAAATAGATGAAAGGATGAAGTCAAGGAGTTGAATAGAAAGTTCAAAGGAAGCTCAAGAAGACAAGCTAATTATATTGTATTGAAATATGCAAGGATCTAGAATTAGAAAATCAAAAGGGAAGAATGTGCTCAGTATATGTGAAACTGCAAGAACTCAAGAAAAAAATGTAACCCTCGAGTGGCCATATTGAAAGATTTTATGGGCAAAATCATGAATGACACAGGAAGCAACAAGAGAAGATGGACACAATACATAGAGTCACGGTACCAAAAAGACATGGCCAACATTCCACCATTTCATGAGGTAGCATATGAGCAAAAGCCAATGGTGCTGAAGGAGGAACTTCAAGCAGCACTGAAAGCATTAGCAATAAACAAGGCGCCAGGAATTGAAGAAATACCAATTGATATGTTTCAACAAGCTGATCAAACACTGTTAGCATTCACTCGTCTATGCCAGGAAATTGAATTGGGAAGGCAGCTACTTGGCCAACTGACTAGAAGAGATCCATATTTATGAACATTTCAAGGAAAGGCAACCCAATAGAATCCTCAAACTATAGAATATTGATATTGCACACAAAGTACAATTTTGTTGAAGATTATCCAACAATGATTGCAGCAGCACATTGACAGGGAGCTGCAAGAGGTTCAGTCTGGATTCCGAAGACGATGTGGAACCAGGGATATTGCTGAGTGTCAGATGGATCATCTTGGCTCAAAGCAGAGAATACCAGAAAGATGTTTATTTGTGTTTCATTGAATATGCTATGATGGTGTGGACCATCATAACCTTGAAAAGAATGGGAATTCCAGAACACTTCATTGTACTCATTCAGAACATGGATCAAGAGACAGCTGTTAGACAGAACAAGGGAAAGGGGCTGGTTTAAAATCAGGAAAGGTGCTTCTCAAGGTGGTATCCTCTCTCCATACCTTTTCAATCTGGGCGATAAGAAAATCATCAGAGAAGCTGGATGATGTGAAGAGTGTGGCATCAGGCTTGGAGGGAGGTTTATTACCAACCTGCAGCATGCAGATGAGACAACCTTGCTTACTGAAAGTGAGGAGGAGTTGCTGAAGATGATCAAGGATTGTAGCCTTTAGTATGGCTTACTATTGATTGAAAGAAAAACAAAATCCTCACAACTGGACCAAGAGGTAACATCATGATTAATGGAGAAAAGGTTGAAGTTGTCAGGGATTTTATCTTGCTGGGATCCACAATCAGTGTTCATGGATACAGCATTCAAGATATCACAAGATGTGCTGCATTAGGTAAATACACCTGCCCCAAGTCATGGTATTCTAAATTGCTTCATATATATATGCAAGTTGGACGTTGAATAAGAAAGACTATAGAAAACTGGCTGCATTTGAATTGTTGTGCTAGAGAAGAATATTGAAAGTACCCCAGACTGCTAAAACAGCAAAGAAGTCTGTCTTGGAAGAAGCAAGGCCAGAGTGCTCCTTAGAGGCAAGGCTTGCATACTTCGGAAATATTGTCAGGAGAGACCAGTCCCTGGAGGAGGACATGGTGCTTGGTAAAATGGAGGAGCAGCAAAAATTAAGAAAGCCCTCAACGATATGAATTTTCACCATGGCTGCAACGGTGGTCTGAGGCATAGGAACAATTGTAAGGATGGTTGGTGAGGGTCATGCAGTTTTTGATCTGTTGTGTCCAGAGTCCCTATGTGTCAGAAAGATTTAAATGACACCTATCAAAACCAAATCATAAGGACTGTGTCTATTTTTCTTTATTGTCTTT
>NW_022103906.1:32927933-32930370 GCF_000313985.2 Echinops telfairi
TCCCTTTTGGTTACTTTTTTTTTCTACTCACCAGTTTTCTGAACATTTCCATCATCAATACTTCCCCCTGGTGAGTCAGTCTGGAATTCACAATCTGGAGGCCTGTAGCCTGGAAAGCATTGACAATTCCCAACATTATTACAGACCTAAAGGAAAAAAAATCATATAATCATCAGAATATTAACACAAAATTTCATGTTAGCCATTAAATATGCTATAAATACATAACCATCATAGTGCAAATTTAACTTTTTTACTTAAAATTATTAAATCTAATAATACGTGAACTATGTTGGAAACAGAATGGCAGTTTTTAAGAACAAAACTGTGGGAGTGGCAAATACACTGCTTGCATGAATGTATGTATAGTCCCTCCAGATTGATGGTTTTCATTAGTATTCTGTCATCCTCAAACAATTTTCTAAATCCAGTTATTGGTAAAGTTATAGCTATTACATTGAAATCATTAGAATCAAATTTTTTCACAAATATTCTCAGTATTTTTAAAAATAGTTCCTCTCCCCAATTTTATGCTAATACTTCCACATCTCTGATTTTATTTTCCTTACAAAGTATTTTAATAAAATAATTGTCAATTAACTAGGCCACTCTTTTATTTTTAAAGACCATTTTATTGGGGCTCATACAGCTCTCTTAACAATCCATACATCAGCTGTATCAAGCACATTTGTACATATGTTGCCATAATCATTTTCTAAACATTTACCTTCCTTCCATGTGAGCCCTTCGTATCAACTCCTATTTATTCCCCACCCTCCCACCCTTGTGAACCCTTGATAAATTATAAATTATTATTATTTTCATATCTTTTACTGACAGCTCTCTCCCTTCACCCATGTTTCTGTTGCTCAAACCCCTGGGTGTGGATGTGTCTGTGTGTGTGCGTCATTCATTGCAAGGGTTCCCCCTTCTTTCCCTCCTCTCCCAACCTACCCCCTACCCTCCCACTATGCTACTCCAAGTTCTGTTCCTGAGGGGTTTATCTGACCTGGTTTCCATGTGCTCTGAGCTCTTATCTGGACTAGTTTACATGCTACAGTCTAGCCAGAACTGAAAGGCAGGACTGGGGTCATGATAGTGGGGGGTAAGAACCAGAAGAATATTGTGTGCTTCATCAGTGCTACACTGCACCCTAGTTGACTCATCCCTTCCTTGTGACCCTGACTAGGCCACTTTTAACTCTTAGCTTAGTCTTTTGTATCATTTGATACTATTGATCAGTCACTGGTATTTAACTTTGTAGTCAATATTTTTCAAAAATAACATAACATGTGGAACGGTAAATATTGATAATGTCAATAAAATAAACTTTATAGCTTGCCTGTCTAATCTTTGCAATCTGAAGTATAGCCATATTAGTTGTTCTTTTACATTTCAATCTTTTCAAACAATCAAGTGCTATAGATTTGACTCTGACTCATGGCATCAACGTGCATGACAGAATCCACATGAACTCTATGAGGGTTTCTAGGGCTGCCTTTTCTGAAGTAGATCCACCATGTCTTCTTTAGAGGTGCCTCATGGACAGAAACCAGCCTCCAACTTGTCATGTTAACAACAGAATGCATAACTATTTGTACCACCCAGACATGCCTATTCATCAAAACTTTAATCGTATTTTTATTTCAAAGTAAATCAAATATATATGTATATGTAATATTTAAGCGATGAAATTCATAGTCCTTTTCCACTAACTTAATCCCACTCCTCACTGCTAAGCACTTTCTGTATTTCATTCATCTTAACTCAATGATAAACACACAGACTTATACACATTCATGGGATTCTACCCCATGAGATAGCATCAGTAAATATTGTACCATGACACATAACTCTGAAAATATAGAAGTGACAGTTTTAAAGTATGTTTGTAATATTCAGTAGTTAAGATATTCCTGAGATACTCCTTATAGACATTATGTTTATTCCATTTACCCATATTTTGCCATATAAAACTTTTAAAAATTTAAAACACTTCCTACATGTCAAAGAAAATATTAATAAAATGAGTTTTATTTGTAGCCTTGCATTTTGTACAGGGATGCACTCTCTTGTGTATTCATAACTCTATTGTTGAGCATTTAATATACTTCTAATAATTGTGTGTGTGTGTGTGTGTGTGTGTGGTAAAGCATCAAGGTTTAATACATATCAATAAACAGGAGATAGAGGAAACTGAGTATCTTCCAATATTGCCTCCTTAAGCTTAAGGGGGGAAAGTATTTATAGAAATCTTCACCAGAAGGTAAAGGACTTAAAGAATTTCAGGAATTTTTTTTCAGCTAAGCAGATTTATTTTTTATATTTATTATTATTAAAGCTAACATTTCTCTGATTTTCAACTTTATTTTTATAGCTTTATTGACAAATGATGCTCACACCATATATTCCAATGGTTTAAATATATTTCAAAGAA
>NW_022103906.1:32930989-32934169 GCF_000313985.2 Echinops telfairi
CTGGCTTCATTATACCGCACTGGGTCGTTCGTGAGCTCTTCATGAGGGCAAATATTGAGTAGGGTCAAATCATAAGAACAAGTTGTTCTTAGATTAGGGTTTACACTTCATCATGGTAGGCTTTTCATTTCAACGGGGGTCAGTTTCCCATGTTGTAGAGAGTGGGAGAAGATCAATAAACCACTGCCATAGACTCATGTTTCACGGACATGTGAATCGACACTCCCACAAGGGGGTTAGTGTACCTTGATGGGAACTCAAATCCAGAGGTAGGGACAATCTCTGTCAAAGGAGACGATTTCACTTCTGTGGGTGTGTAAACCAACCTGACATTGGGGAGGAAGCTTAACATTATTCATATAGACACCTATGGGGAGACTACCCCTGCACTATGCTCCTCATCAGGCACTTAGGACCAGGTTTCTACCCAGCCCTTGGAGACCCAGACCATTTGCTATAGACAGCTGGGACTTCAGACTTCTTTCTTCCAAAGGGAACAACATCGTTCAGAGGCAACATTAGAAGGATCCAATTTGGACACCCCAGTAAGAGAAATAGACTTTACCTGAAGCACATGCCTCTAACTAATTAAAGGAACTAAAATACTTCATTGAATTTAAGACTGAAAACACCCTAGTGTAAGAAGAAGCAGATGACCACTTCCCAAGGTTATGGAGCTAGAAGTCACTGGACTATGTATGGTTCAAAGATCTTGCCTTGAGGGTGCCCAATAATTATAAACCTAAGACTACCGTATATTGATTATTTTCATACTTCCATTGCTGTAGTATGGTATGTCCAACAGATAAGATTCTACCTTACTAAATGGGTGTATTGAGATTTTTGTCCTTATCTTCATCATCATTGTTTGCATGCATAATGTCCAGTCCCTTGAGTAACAATCTTTATAAATCAATAATGTATGGATTTTAGTCTAAAAGCTGCCCTATAGATGTATCCTTTGGTTTTCTAAGTAGTATTTTATATTCTACACCATTGGCTCAATATCTATCAATAGATATCCAAAATTATCAGCATGCTATTTTGACTAACAATATAAGTAAAAGATGGGCAAAGAAGAGGCAATAGCCAAATAAATAGTATGATACACCTTTCAAATGAAAAAAGATTAGAAATTTCAAACTAGAAGTGTAAACTCTTTCCCTGACAAGAAAAAGAAAATAAACCTTAGACATTTGTTGGTAGTGTTCCTAAGCTTCAAAAAAATAGAAAAAAAAAGAAGGAAAAATAATGCTATAACTCTCTGTACGAAGAATCTGAAATTAGCATTAAATTTCTCCCTGAGGAAATTGAAAGCCAGAGATGTTTGTTTTATATCAGACTTTCTATTATTTTCCATTGTTCTGTATATATAATTTGCAGAAATATTTACAAAATTTGGGTAGAAAAATACTGGGGAAAAGGAGTATTTTGTGAAAGAAAAAAATGTTGGTAGTTTTGATGTGCCAGATCTCACACTGCATATCTCCCACATTTATATTTCACTCTAATTTTGAATAAGATTGTATTTTCATCCCCCACTCTTAATGAAAGTTAAAAATAAATTTTGCTGTAGAATATAAAATATAAATATATTACAGTTTTCAATATAATGTAACATTTTAAAGGAAATAATATTATGTATAATATTCCAGACATTATTAGGACCCAAACTTTCAAAATTCCAAGATAAAGTCCAGGATTTAGAGGGGAAGCAGAAGGTGTGTTAGTCCAGGTTGGCTAATGACACAAATTCATAGACACTCATGTGTATAAGAAAGAGCTTTATATAAAATAGCAGTTGTATATTGAGAAAATATCCCAGCCCAGTCCAGATTAAGTCCATAAATCCAATATTAGCCCATTTATCTGAAATTAGTCCATAAATTCCCCTTTAGACTCATGCAGCACATGCAATGATGCCCAATGCAGGAAGATCACAGGCCTGGGTAGAAAGTTAGGTGGCTCCAGTGGAGGTGGAAGCATTTCGACACTGGTGCAGGTCTGTCTCAACAGCAAGAAAGGGAAAGCAGAGAGAGTTGATCTGGCCTCCAGTGAGCTGTTTATCTCCTTCAAGCCTCCAAATGAGGTCATCAAGCTAAGACTTGATTGACAGGCTAGACTCAACCCCTTGACTCAAGTTGACAGGATTTATGTAACTGCCACATGAGGATATCATGATTTAATTGTCTGTACAGGGATTCATAATTTTTAAAAAATATTTTAGCTCCAGGATAAAGAAATAAAAATATATTCAAATGCATCGATTCTTAAAAATAAATGGTAAAAATACATAAGTAAATAAAATATAGAGTTGCCTTTATATTAGGATAAAGCAGGGCAAGTCAAGTAATTTAAAACTATTCATCAAAGAAATGAAATAAGTAACTATAATGTAAGATGCAAGAAACACAGTAAACATATTTACTAATAAAAGGCAAAAACAATAGTAAATGGACTGAATTCTGAAAAAGAGGAGGTAGACCAATATAAATGTTTGTATAGGCAAATACAAACAATAAAGCAAGAAAACTGACATAACAGAATTCAAAACTATATAAGATACATAATTTTTATCAATGTAAGCTCTAAAATAATAAAAATTAAATATTTAAGGTACATATTAAATTTAGACAATGTATTATAAAACGTGGATAGAATGAGGAGATATTTAAAGAAAATATAAATTAACAACATAGGGAAAACATCATAAACTTTGGAAATGTGAAAAGACTAGAAATTATCTAAGTACTATAAAACACCAGGTATATAATTATTGACAATTTTGGGATCTTCCCTGTTCCACTTACACAAACATTTTCTGTGGGACTAGCTCGCAAGGCTGCTGTGTACTACCAATCATGAGCATTTAGAGAACTGGGGGAAATCATTAGTTCATTTAATGAGTTGATTGGAACCTTTTATTGTTTTGGATATGTTTCAAGCCAAATACATGACCGCTGATCAATAAAGAGGTCAAATCTTTAACTAAAAAAAAAAAACTTTGGGGAACAAATATTTCGACAGCATTTAACCTTGTCAGTGTCGTAAAAAGAAAGTTAGGGTGCTTCCGTCTTCACTCGGTAGCAGTTGCCCTCAACTTCTCAGGTCACTTTACACTCGGAGTTTTGTGCCAAAGGAGTAATTGGAAAAGGACAGAAAGAGCTGATATATAATAGA
>NW_022103906.1:32934269-32962063 GCF_000313985.2 Echinops telfairi
CATGTGCAAAAAAACTCTAAATTCTTTTTGAGCAATTGTTCTATGAGAAAGCTTCATGAAAGAATAAGTTGCATGAGATGTTTCAATTGGTCACATACATTTCATTTCCTTATACATTGTATATATACACATACTAATTATATTATCTACAAATAATTTAAATTTTCTAATGGCAAGGATGTTGGTCTACACAGTTAAGCAATTTTTGAAAAATGTAATCACTGTACATGTATTTTTAAATGTAGGACAACTTCATTTATATTTCAGATTTTAATGTTGTTAGGTACAGTCATCCGTTTCAAACCCTAACAGTCTGTGTACAGCACAATGACTCCGTGCGTCTTCTTATGTCATGTTCACAACTGTTGTGGCATGGAGCCCGATAATGCAGGCACTGAGTCATCTTGTTGACAGTCTTCCTCTTTTTCACTCTGTTAGGCCTGGTTACCAGAGAAACAAATCCAGAGACACGCACATATGTGTAAGAGAGCTCTATATCGTCGAGCAATTGCATATTGAGAAAACATTCCAGCCCAGTCCAGATCAAGTCCATAAGTCCGATATTAGCCCATATGTTTGATATTTGTCTCTAGATTCCTCTTCAGACTCTCACTGCATGTGCAATGATGCTGAATGCAGGAAGATCACAGGCCAGTGGGTGAGAAGTCCTGAGGATTCAATGACAGTGGACGCATCTCCAGGGCTCTGGCTGCCATCAGCATGGCTCTATGTGGCTTGTCATCAGGAAGGGAGAAAGAGAATCCCAGAATCTTCAGAAGAAGGCCAAGCCCACGAGGAGGGGTCAGCAGCCTGTGACCTGATTGACAAGCTATACTCCACCTTTATCAAGTTGACATGAAACCGTGTAACTGCGGCCCACTCCTTCTCTAACTTTACCAAACATGATGTCCTTCTCCCGAGACTGGTCTCTTCTGACAACACGTCCAAAGTACTTGAGAAGAAGTCTCACCATCCTTGCTTTTAAAAAGCATTCTGGTTTTACTTATTCCAAGACAGATTTGTATGTTCCTTAGGCAGTTCAGTTTTGATACGTTTTATCCTAAGTCTACCCATATTCTTTCACCGACCCTGTGGTAATTACATAATCTCGTGTCAAATTGATAGAATGAAGGGTGGAGTCTAGCCCATCAATTGGGTCACAGCCTGATGGTAACTCCCTGTGGGCATGACCTTCTCATAAAGAAGGTCCTGGGACCCAGCTCTTTTTCTCTCTGCTTCACTTTCCTGCTGCTGAGTCACTCAGAGAGCTGCCAGAGCCCACTGAGACCTGACGCAGCACTGCGATGGGTCACCACCACTCGATCCACAAGAGCGTTCACATCACTGGCCTGTGCGCTTCCTGCGTTTTGCATCTTTGCTTGTAGCAGTGTGAGTCTGAAGATGGATTTATGGACTAGTATCTGACTTATGGACTAATATTGGACTTATGGACTTGATCTGGACTGGGCTAGGATGTTTTCCCAATATATACCTATTGCTTGATATTAAGCTTTCTCTTATACATAAATGAGTGTCACCAGATTTGTTTCTCTAGTCAACACAGCCTAACACAAGCCCTGTAAATCATTTCTATCACACATTATTTCAATAACAACAGGTAGAAAAAAACCAGTGTAATCCAGGTACAGCTAGCTCCTAAACACATTCTTAAAATGGTCAAATTCTATCTTTTCTTCACTAAACTATCCCATTCATCTGCAATATGGCCTTAGGTCTCTGGGTGCATCGAGCCCTGGCCTGACTTTTGGTCACCATTTTGATGAAGCATCATTGCCTCAGTGAAGTTCAAGGGGAATTTTCAGCCCTTGAGCTCAAAATTTACATTCATCACATTCTTTGTCACCATTTCAGATAGGAATAACCAAGATAACTTCTGGAATCAAAACCTTCACTTCCCATGTCCTCTCCAAAAAGCAATCGAGTAAACAGTGTAGTCCTATCTGACCTCCAGCTAGCCAAAGAAGAAAAACTGCCATCAGGCCGAGGTCAGTAATCCCAACCCAGTCCAACTCAAGTCCATGGGTCCAATATTAGTTCATAAATCCCTCTTCAGACTCACGCAACCACATGCAATGCTGTAGAAGTCAGGAAACTCACAGGGAGGTGGGTGCAAAACCATGTGGTTGCCGGTGGTGGTGGAAGCATCACTGGGGTTAGGTAGCCAGCAGGGTCACCCAGCAGGAAGGGGAAGGCAGAGAGAGGGAGGGAGGTTCCCTAGGCCTCCTTATGAGAAGTCCAGGCCTACAAGGGACACCATGAAGCTGTGACCTGATTGATAGTTGACTACCACCCCTACAATTTTATATACCTTCGGGTTGACATGAAATTAAGTAACTATCACAACACAGATGAACTGTGGGGCTGATTATGAAGAAGTTTTAAATAAAGTGAAAACTCCTTGTTGAGAAAAAGGTCAGGAAACTTGCAGGATTTTTTTTTTCGATACAGAAATGCAGCTGCTCATTCTTCAAGGATTTTTTTTCTAAGCACTGCTTTTGATGTGCCTCATTTAATGTGTATTTTTATTTGTGTTTGAACCAAGGAATGATTTTATGTTACTACCCAGGAGTTTTTAAACAGGGTATTATTTAGTTTGCTTTTATTTCATTCCCCTTGGTCTTGTTGATTTCTACTTTTATCACCTTATGATCTGAGAAGATGCTTAGTAATATTTTGATGCTTTTAAATGTATTGAGCTTTGTCATGTGGAATAGCATATAGACAAGTTAGTGTATTATTAAAATATTTGTTACGTCTTTGTATTTTTTTCCAGTTGTTACAACCTTGATTGAAAGTAATTATTAAATTAGCCTAGTGTTATTGTATAATTGCTTATTTCTCTTTTCAGTTGCTTAAGTTGATTGTGTATCAAGGCTATTTCTTTGGGTAAGTAGCTAATGATTAGAGTTAGCTCCCACTTTCCCCCCTCCTCCCCCTGCCATAGCCCTCAGAAACTATTAATCTAGTTATTGTTTATAGATTTGTCTATCTTCGATTTCATATAAAGAAAATCATACCTCCCAAAAAATAAGAAAATAAAACACAGAAAAACCTCAATCCAAAAGAAATCAGAAAATAATAAAAACTAGAACAAATTATAAAATGGGATCAAGAGGGAAAACAAATGATAAGATGTTAAATTTTAACCTAACTGTATCTCATCACTTCTCTTTCTGATCCACTCGGTCTGAGGACAAGGCTGTCTCATACCCCTGGTCAATGTCTGAGAGATTTCAATGGAGAATTAATATCCTTCTGGACTCTTGGAATGGATGTTTTACTTTAAATATAATCCATACCTTTCTGCAAACTTGTTTCTCAAAATTTAGCCTCTAATGCATTTCCCTTCTCTGATCTTTGATTTTTTTTTTCCTTTATGCTCCTTGGATCAAACAGGGTGTTATGCTTCTGTGGGAGCTTAGTTGACACCTTAGATAACTGTTTGTTTTAAGATAAGATCTTAAGATCCCTGGTACTATTCTTTCTGATAGCCCAGCTCCACCTGCTTTCCTTACACGTTGCTATAGCACCCATATTTTCAGTAATCACTTCATGAGGGCAAATATCCAGCAGGGCCACATCCTAAGAATTTATTGCTCTTAGCCTTGAACTTGCAGTTAACTACAAGTTCAAAACCCAATCCTATATCTAAGGTATCGATTCCTGCTTCCCTTTGTGGCGGCTGTTGTGCAGTGCCATCAAGTCAGTTCTGACCCTATGTGAAGCAGCCCAAAGCACTGCTATCCTAGCCCATCCCCACAATTGTTCTGATGCTTAAGCCCATCATTGCAACCAGGGTGTCAATCCAATCCATCTTTTAGAAAGTTTTATTATTTTTCGAGGGGCTGGTCTCTCCTGACTCATAGGGATCCAATAGGACAGATTAGAAGTGTCCCTATGGATTTAGAAAACTATATTTCTGTATGAAAATAGAAAGCTTCATCTTTCAGAGTGGCTGGTGGTTTCAAACTGCTGACCTTGCAGTTAGTAGCCCACATATAACTAGTACATTAACAGGTCTCTGTACATCAGAATTAGCTCGATGACAGAGCATTTGGTTTTAGTCTCTCCTGATATTATGTCCAAAGCACAAGAAAGTAAATTTCTCCATTCTTGTTTCTAAGGAGCATTCTGCTATGCTTTTTCCAAGATAGATTTGTTTTAGCAATCCATCATACTTTCAGTAGTCTCTGCCAGCACCACAATTCAGGGGTATCAATTCTTCTTGAGTCATCTTTATTAGACATTCAGTTTCCCATGCACATGAGGTGGTTGAAAACACCATGGCTGTGGTCAGGTACACTTTAGTCCTCTCATGGTAACATCCTTGCTTTTCAACACTTTAAAGTGTTGCAACCTACTAAGGTCTTGCACAGATTTATCCTAATGTAATGGGATGTCTGCTCTCTTCCCTGCTGCTTCCATGAACATTGATTGTGAATCCAAATAAGAAGAGACCTTAGTGGAAGCATTATCATTTTTTTCTGATAATAAGTAACCTCCATGCGACCTTAGGTAATTCTAACAATAATTATAGACTACTAATGGTAGAGAATTTAAAATACTATTGTGTTAAGGGAGATACTCAAATATAGGAAAGCTTTTTAGACTTAAATAAATGGGTTGTTTACTTATACATATTAAATAATTAATTAATTAGATAAGTGTATGAATCCTGTTCGAGAAAATAATCAGAGTTAAATAGAAGGCACAGAATTCCATGCTATTTGCTCACTGTGACGAAATGTGTCTGAAGAACTAAGGCATGTCTGCTTAAAAGTCTACTTTATCAGTAATTAATATTACCCTCTGATCTGTCTTGGAAGAAGTACAGCTCCTTAGAGGCAGGGATGGTGAGACCTCTTCTGACACACTTTGAACATATTGTCAAGAGAGAACATCATGCTGTGTACAGTGGAGGGACAGTGACAAAGAGGAAGTCTCTCAGTGATGGTCTGATCCAACGGCTGTAACAACGTGCTCAAGCGTGGGAATCATCGGGAGGATGGCTCTGGACCAGACGGTGTTCAGTCCGTGTGCGCAGTGTCGCTATGGGTTGGAACTGACTCAGGGACAGCATCAACAATATTGTTCTTCTGCTCGGTTTTTGTTTTGTTTAATATGTTTTTCCAAACTCTAATTTTAGCTTATTTTTGTCTTTTGTCTAAAATATGCTTCTTGTGCAGTGTTTTAATGCATTGTTTTCTTATTCATTCTGCTATTCTCACTCATGACTAATGCATTTCGTTCATTTATATTCAGAGTAATTATCAATAGGTGTATGTTATTAGCTGATTTCTCCAGAAAAGCAAAACCAGGACACTTATGATTATATCTATAAAAGGATAGGTTTATATGGTCAGAATGAATACAACAGCTAATTAGTCCACAGACAGGGCTCAGTCCACCTCACTCTCGTGGGACAGATAATGTACTGAAGGTCCTTCCAAATCATGCTGGCCACTAGTGCAGGGTCAAGGGAGCAACTAGCCAAGTGACTGGCCGGAGGCAGAGTCTTCCCCCAGGCAAGAGAACAGCAGGAAGAGGAGCTGTCCAGGCCTAGCAGAGGCCAGTAGGGCAGCAGCATAGCAAAGCTGGTCGCAATGGAGCCTCAAGGTGCTACATGCATGCCACAGCTACACAATCTGCCATGCTCGATGGGTGGGCTCGGATCACAAGTAACACAGAGCAGCTCCGGTGGCAGCACACTGTTCTGATCACCAGGGAGAAGGGGGAAGAGGCCAGCCTAGAATGATTTATCTCACTTGCCCTCCAATCAAGCTGCGACCTGATTGACAGGCTAAACTCGGCCCATGTGTTCCTACAGGAGCCGTGTTGGCACAAAGAACTGAACTATCACAGTGTACATTTATTTTTGTCATTTTTATTTATTTTGGGTGATCCTGGTTTCTTGGTTTCAATATATTTTTCTGTGCTAAGTTCACTTAGTTATGAATTCACAACTTTCTGCTTTCCAGTCCTGTTTTAAATGTTTACTGAGCCTTTCAAAATTTCTTTCTGTCTTTATCCATTCTGGCTGATGGACTCCTGGCTGATAAACATATGTGGGGTTAATTGAAGGGTGGAGATATAAATGGCTCAGTGAACCTCGCCTTTCGAGTTCTCAGGTCTGTTGCTTTGTGATGGTCAGACCAGGGTGCAGCTGCCTTACCCAGTTCCCTGTTTCAGCTGGCAAGGCTCACTTCTTGCAAGAGATCCCTGAGGAGAAGACGCATGGACCTACCCTCAGAGAGTCCTGGGTGCTGGAGCAGCCACGTGGAGACCCCTACCAGCGCTGAAATGTCTACACTTTCACTAATTTGGCTTTCCTCCTGCAGTCGGTGTCATTGTGTGTATTTTGTGAAATGGAGGAGGACTTTGTGGATTGGTGTCAGACATATCGGCTAATGGATTAATGTTGGACTTGTGGGCTTGGGCAGCACTGGGTTGGGATGTTTTCTTGATGTATACTTACCCTTTATATAAAACTCTCTCTTATACATGAGTTTCTGTAGATTTGTTTCTCTAATGTACCCAGACAAACACACTCCCATTAGTATTTCACAGAGGGTTGGAATGGTTTCTCAAATTCTCTACTTCACCATTGTATTTGAGGGACAACTTTTCTGGATACATAATTTTTGGTTGGCAAGTTTTAATTGTTTATATTTCTTTTTATCTTTTCTGTCTTTTTAATGACCTTTTGTTTTCTTTATATAGGGTCTTCTCAATATTATTCCATGGTATTGAAGGAAGATATTTAAGCTGCACTGAAGACATTGGCCAAAAACAAGTCTTCAGGAATTGATGGAATACCAATTGATATGTTTCAACAAGCTGATGAAGCACTGGAGGCATTCAGTAGTCTATGTCGGGAAATTTGGAAGACAGCTACTTGGCCAACAGACTGGAAATGATCCATATGTGTACCTAGTCCAAAGAAAAGTGACCCAATAGAATTTGAAACTTGTAAAATAATAGCATATACAAGTAAAATTTTGCTGAAGATTATCCAACAGAAGTCCAGGCCAGATTCAGAATAGGACATGGAACACACAAAATATTTCTTTTGTTGGATGGGAATTGGCTGAAAGCACAGTTTATCAGAAAGATTATTATTTGTGCTTTAGTAACTATGCAAGGATATTCAACAGTGTGGATCATAATACACTAAGGAAAGGACAGTCCTGAAAAGAAATGGAATTCCAGAATACTTAATTGTGCTCATATGTAACCTCTACACAGATCACAAGGCAGATGTGGGACCAGGTAAAGGGAATATTACGTGGTTTAAAATCAATAAAGGTGTGGATCAGGGTTATATATGAGTGGTTACCTCCCCCAAACCAGAAAAACAGCATGCCTCTCTGGCCCCACATACCTTACTGCACCTGACCTCACTCTGTGTAACTATTTTTGTTTCTGAAAATGAAGGACATAAAAAGAGAACAATTTGAAGACATAGAAGAGATGAAGACAAAAACCGAGGGAGGTGCTGTCAGCCATCCAAGCAGAGAGTTTGAAAAATATTTCCAAGAATGGAATTACAGATCTGACAGATTTATTAAGTGTAATGGAGAGTACTTTGATTTATTAAGTGTAATGGAGAGTACTTTGAAGGTGATATGTTGTTTTGTTTAAAAATATTAAATACATAGCTTTGGGGGGAAAATCCATTTTTTGGGCGGGAGGGGGTCCCTTTCTACTCACCATATTTGTTCAATGTGAATGCTGAGCAAATAATCCAAGAAGGTGGGTTCTACAAGGAAGAACTTGGCATCAGGTTTACAGAAAGGCTTATTAACAATATCTGACGTGCATGAACACAACCCTGCTTGCTGTAAATGAGGCAGACTTGAAGCCCTTGCGGATGAAATAGAAGATTAAAGCCTTTAGTATGTACTAAAACTCAATGTCAAAAAACAAAGGTCCTCATAACTGGAATAATAGGTAATCTTGTGATAATGGGGAAATGATTGATGTTGTAAGGGTTTTGTCTTCCATGGGGCCACAATCAACACCCATGGGAGCAGCAGTCAAGAGATTGAAGTATGCATTGCGTTGGGCACATCTGCTGCACAAGATTGAACATGTTAGCAAGGTGCCCCTGACTGAAGCTGCAGGCTTTTAAGGCCCTTCTTGTGTATGTGGAAGTTGGACTTTGAATAGAGATGACTGGGGAAGAATCAGCAGCTGATCCTGAGCTGGTGAAGCGTATGGAATGCACCATGGACTGCCCGAAGACAAGCAACCTGTCTTAGCAGAAGTAAAACCAGAGTGCTCCTTAGAGGCAAGAATAGCAAGACTCGGTCTCAAGTACCTTGGACCTGTTATCAGGAGAGACCAGTATGGGAGAAGGAGATCAGGCCTGATAAAGAGGAGGGTGGCCAAAAGGAAGAAGAATCGCCACAGTGGGTTCAAACATAAGAACAATTGTGTAGCTGGCACAGGACTGTGTGTGCAGTGTTGCGTGCTGTTGTACACAGAGCCACTATGGGCTGCGAATCACTCAACAGCACCTAAAACAACACAATACTAGTTCCTTGCACTCTTGAGATATCGTTTTGTTCAATATATTTGAACAATAGGATGGGTGTGATACTCGGGTCCCTTGTCATTGCCGTATCTCTGTTCAGTTTGGTAGTGCTTGAAGATGTGGGCTTATGTCTTTAATTGTTAGTAATGTAAAGCTGTGAGATTGAAATGTAAATAAATAATGAAAGAAAAAATTTTGAGCAAGGATGGATTTCCCTTAAGTGAAATATTCATGAGAATAATTACACCATCACTTAACATACTAACATTTTTCATACGTATTCTCTCAGGTAAATATTATATACCCTTAATTATTAAAACTATAAGGGAGAAGAAAATAGAACCACCATCTGTTAGCAATAGAAATTTTATTTTTATATAAAATACACATTTTATTTAAACATACTCATTCACAAATTAAGTTTACATTAATTTCACTCCATATACAGTTATTTAATATTTAAATGATCTTACCTGATATTCTTTAGATGAATCTGCTACCTCTAGGAAAGATCATATTCATAGTAAGAAATTTTCAATTATCCTACACAGAATAACTGTTCACCTTCAATTAGCCAGAACAATGATACGCAATTTATAAGGACGTGCATATGAAGACTAGTCAGATGATAGTTGCTTACCCCATTTCCTTGGCATTTTGTAGTGGCATTACAGTTGTGCTCTATTAAATTGACTTCTTTGCAGGTTTTATTTAAGCAGTACTAAAACGAACAAAATATAACAGTTTCTCATAAGCATTCAAAATTTGAAATAAAATGGGAAACAATTACCACAAGTAAGTAGAGTTAAGTAAATTTATTTTTTCACAGTTTTGACAAGATGTCCAAATTCAGTGTGGGTCAAAGAGGAGGTCCTTCCTTATGAGGAGTCCTGAGAATTCTACAATGCCCATTGGCTTTCCTTCTTCATTTTGCTTACCACTTGTCTTTCCTGTGTGTATCTCTCTATCTCTACTTCTGTTTTTATACATAAGAACTGATTAGGCTTAAGACCCATCCTATTCTACATGATGTATTTAACACAGCAAAGGAAAAAAATAAGTTATAAACAAGATCACATCTCCAATTTTGGGAGTGAGACATTTAATTGGTGTACATAATTGATACATAACATGTCACCCTTTTGATCCCCAAAATTAGTGCCTTTCTTATATGGAAATTAATTTGCCCTATCACGATCAGGTTAATTATCCCCAAATTTTAAAAATATTGAAAAGGAGCATAATTTGCATCCTTTAAGGAAAACAAAACCACCCTTTTGATATGACCTAAAGCAAAGAGAGTAAAATTCTTCAGCAAAAGGTTAGAGATGAAAAAACTATCAGAAGTATATAGATCCCCATAGAGGATACGGCAAGAAACAATACTCTCACATTTTGATATGCCTGTTTAATAAACTTTCTACAACTTTGTACCAAATCTTTTGTTTGTTTGTTTTGTTTTTTTAATCATTTTATTGGGGGCTCATACAATTCTTATCACTATCCATACATACATCCATTGTGTCAAGCACTTCTGTACACATGTTGCCATCATCATTCTCAAAACATTTTCTTTCTACTTGAGCTCTTGATATAAGCTCCTCATTTCCCCCTCCCCCCTCCCTCATGAACCCTTGATAATGCATAAATTATTATTTTGTCATATCTTGCCCTGTCCGACGTCTCCCCTCACCCACTTTTCTGCTGTCCATCCCCTAGGAAGAAGGTTATATGTAGATTCTTGTAATCTGTTCCCCCCTGTACCAAATCTTTCAATGGGACTTTCTACCCCCATTGAGAATTATAGTCTGGGAAGCCCGCAGAGGCAACTCCACGCTGTCCTATAGAGTCACTCTGAATCAGAATCAACTCAATGGCAGGGAGTTTGGTATTGGGTTTTTGGGTTGCCTTGACTTTACAAAATGGAATGGCCTTTTTCAGGGACCTGATGTTACTGATAATGTGTCCAAATATGGGAGACCAAGTCTCTTCCCCTCACTTCTAGGGCTCATTCCGGCTGCAATTCCTTCAAGGCAGGTTTGTTAGTTCTCTGACCAATCCATCATATTGCCTATATTCCTTACCAAGGCCAGAATGGATATGCACCACTTCTCAAGTCTTCCTTATTAATAGTCCAGCTTCTACATTTTTATGAAGTGACAGAAAATACCATGGCTAATTCCATGCTAATTTATCCCTCAAAATGACACCTTTGCTCTTCAAAACTTTTTTTCCCTAGTGTAATATATCATTTGATTTCCTGACTGCTGCTTCCATTAGCATTGATTGTGGATGGAAGTAAAATGAGATCTTGTACAACTTTAGTTTTTTCCCCATTTACCATGATGGTTTTCATTGGTCCAGTTGTTCAAATTTTTTTTGAAGACTATATATTTTTTTAATCTGCATCGCTATATATCACTATATCCAGTCCTCTTCCCTTTCACCAAGCAAGACTGTGTCATATTGCAAGTTGTTAATTAGCTGTGTTTTTTTTCATATAGTCTAGCTTTGAAAGTTATTCACTTATCATACATATTGGATTAACCAAAATAAAACTCACTGATAATTGAACCTATGCCCACTTAAAGCAACTCTGTAGGACAGGTTGGAATTGCCCCTGTTAGTCCTAGATTACAGTTCTTTACTGGAGTAGAAAAGCTGGTAGTTTTGAACTGACGACTTTTAAATTAGCGGTTTAATGTGTAACCACTACTCTGCTAGGGTTCCTGGTTATATATTGAATACATATGGTGAACTGATGCAACCCTGACGCACACCTGTCCTGATTTTAAACAGTGTAGCATTTTCTTGTTCTGTACAAATGACTGCCTTGTGGTTTATGTACAGATTCTCCATGAGCACAATCAAGTGTCTAGAAACCTGATTCTTATAGTTTATGGTCCAGCGTTGCCTCTGCCTAATCAATAAATCACAAGTAAACATCTTTCTGATAGTCTCTGATTTTAGCCAAGGTCTGTTTGTGTCAGCAATTGTATCCCTCATTCCTTAATCTCTTCTGAATCATCCATGAAATTTCTGGAAGGTTCCTGTAAATATACTATTGCAAATGTTTTGAAATTTATTTTCAACAACCTTATACTTCCACATAATATTTATCATATTGTTTGATAATTTACAAATTACTATGTTAAATCTCCTTTCTTTGGAATGGGTACACACATGGATCTCTTTCAGTCAACTGGAAAGGTTACTGTCTTCCAAATTTTTTGGCCTAGACTAGTGAGTGTTCCTACCACTGCATCACTTTGTCGAATCATTTCCGTTGGTATTCCATCAATTCCTGTAGACTTGCTTCTTGCCTTCTCTGCAGCTTTGGCTTATTCCTTCAACTATATTCTTGATATGGTTGAATGTTCCTGAATTCTGGTGGACTTCCTTCCATCAGCTTTCGATGTCTCTTGCATCAGTCATTTTTTTGCCTATAGAATTTTCCAACATTCCAAATTTAACCATGAATATTTCTTCAGGTCTCTCATTTTGATAACTGCTGGGCATGTTTTCCTTTCGAATCTTTGTTCTTCTTTTGCTTTTCATGAAATATGTATTTGCAGTTGAGCAGTTCTATCAACCACATTTTCGCCAGTATAATTTTGGAGGTCTAAAAGACTCTAGGATCTTCCAAATATTCAGGTAAAATTCAGAAGCGTACTGGAACAATAAGTATTATTGTTGATATCATAGATCCTAGTTGAAAGCAGGGAATGCTAGAAAGATATTTATCAGTTTTATTGACTCTGCAAAGGCATTAGACTGTGTGAGTTGTAACACATTATGGATCATCTTGTGAAGAATAACAATGCTATAAAAGTTAAATCTGCTTCTACAGAATCTGCACGTAGACCAAGAGGTAGCTGTTCACAAAGGAAAAGGGGATACTGCATGTTTTGAAATAAGGAAAGGTACAGATGAGGGTTATGAACTTAGGCCAAACCTATCCAACATGCATGCTGACAAACATCCCAAGAAGATAACATCTGAAGAACACGGCATCATAATTAAAGGAAGACTCGTTAACAGCTTGCTATACACTGATGACATAACCTTACATGATGAAGGCAAAGATGACTTGAGGTACTTGGTAAAGATAAGAACAGCAACCTTAAGTGTGTATTACACTTCCAAGAAAAGATAACCAGAAATTCCACAGGTGTACCCATCAGCAACACTGTAACAAAGTGTGGAAAATACTGAAGTTGTGGAGGACCTCATTTTACTTTGGCCCACAATCAACGGCCATAAAAATAGCAGTCAGCAAATCCAACGATTGATGAACGAGAAGGCAATATCCTCCAAGAGGGATCTGGGCACACCTAAACAGACAGACACACACACACACACACACACACACACACAAAATAGATGTGCAATGTGGAGACAGGGCAAACCATTGATTGGGAAGTTTGATTTGATAAATTATCTAAGTTGTAGAATGAAAAAAAATGAGTATCTGATATGACAACCCCATATCCAATGCTGTATTGTATTGGGCAAATCTGTAGCAAAAGACACCTTAAAAGTGTTAAAACAGCAAAGATGACACTTTCCAGACTAAAGTACATATGACCTGCTTGATACACCTTCATGCAATTCACAATAAAAAGTTAAAAAATAAAAAGATATACATGTCTTCAACATTAGTATTGGTGACAGGTAAAATAATGTTCTTAGATATGTGAAATTTAGTTTACTTATCTTTTCAATATTATGTGGGGGATAAGTTATAGTACCAAGTTCAAATTAATGCAATATGATTTGATAGTCATTATGGGTTATAATATTTTATCATAAAAATAAATACAACTAAAGATGAAATGACATGTTTTATTACCATTCCTTCACCACAGACTGTTCCATCAGCTACATAGGCATAATCCCTTCCATCTGAGTTCACTGAGGACCCAGGAGGTATGGATATGCAGACATGATCTTGAACGTATGAATAAACTGTAGATTGAATATCACTTTTGTAAGTATGCTCATGGGGCCAAACACAAGCTAATTTTCTACAGAGAGCATCGCTAAGGAGAAAAGCAGAAATATTTTACCATTTAATATTTTAATGCTACTAGATGTCATGTGGATAATAAAATCAATCTTGTCAGTTGATGCTAAGTTATAAAGAAAACCAAAAACACATATTACTGGGCACAAATAAATGCAATCCATTAAGTAGCAGTGTAGCACAATTGAAATATATATAAATATACAAATTTAACTTAATTTCCTTTTACAAAAGGCAATTTTTTTGTCTAGCTTCTATTTGTTTAAGCCCTCATCAGAATTTAGCACACTTTGGGGGGGATGCCTTATTGTCTCCTACGTTGAGATAGCTTGTTGAGCATGAATAGTTACTCATTTTATATTAATTGAACTCCTTTTTATGCACATGGTACATTGCTGCACTGTACCAAATTTATTTTGATCCTAAGTTTGCCCCAATAGACTTACATACCCAATCCTCTCTTGAAAATATAGGAACTATGATATGCTCTCTATGCTACAACAGTACAAAGGAGTTACCATATTAGACACCTTATTCAGCTACTTAAAATGTAAGATTTAACAATATCTCAGGTAGGTCAAGGGAAATTATATTCATCACATCTAGCACTTGAAATAAATAAAATCAATAGCATCTCATTCTCAAAGGACCAAACCAAACCAAGCTACACTCAGTGCCATTGAGTCAATGCTGACTCAGATAAACCCTACGCAACAGGATGGAATTGCCCCTGTGGGTTTCTGAGACTGTAACTTTTTAAGGAAATGGTAAGCTCAGTCATTTCCTGTGGTATCAAAAATATTATTATTTTCCCAAAAGTCTTCCCTTTGAAAATTTCAACCATTCATCCTAAAGAGAATCTTGGGCTGAATAGCAATGGTTTAGTTTAATGGGCATTGTCTGTCTGTCACTTTGTCATACTGTGGTTGGTGGCTTGCTTGCATGTTGCTATGATGCTGAAATCAATGCCACCAGCATTTCAAATGCCGGCAGGGTCAGCTATCGTAAGCAGAGTTTTGTGAAGTTTCCAGACACATCCAGATGAAGAATAAAGTCCTCTCAATCTATTTCCAAAACTTAGCCACTAAAAATCTTATGGATCACAACAGAATATTGCCCAATTCAGTTGCTTAGGATACATCATTTTTGGGGATCAGGCACTATGGGACCATATCGTGCTTAATGAAATAGAGGGAACGTGAGACAATGGAAGCCCCTTGCTGTGATGGATAGTATTTCTGGGTTTTCAGTTCTAATCCATGGGTCTTCATATCTATTGTACCAGTACTTTGCTGTTTGGATTACCATGGTTCTATAGTATGTTTTAAGGTCTGTTAGTACTTTGCTTTTATTTGTAATAGTGCTTTATTTATTCTAGGTTTCTATTCTTTACAAATAAATCTAGCAATTAGTTAGTTTTTCTATTTCTTTGAAAAATTGTGGTGGGATTTGGATCAGAATCACATTGATTTTCCAAAGTAATTTGGCAACATTGACATTTTCACAATATTTATCCTGCCTATCCCAGCACATGGTAACTTGTTCCATTTGTGTAAGCTTGTTTAGGTTTCTTGAAGGAGTATTTTGTAGTTTCTTTGTACAAGTCTTTTCCTTCTGTGGTAAGATTTATTCCTAAATATTTGAACTTTTGTGTCGTTATTATGAATGGCATTTAAAATATATTTTTCAGCAGCAGCATCCTTTATATAAAAGAATATAACTGATTTCTGTAGATCTTATATACTGCTATGCTGCCAATTTTTTCAGATAGTTGAAGCATTTTTTAAATTGAATCTTTGGGAGTTTTCTATGGATAGGATTATGTCATCAACAAATAAAGAAATATTTTTCTGTGCCTGTGTGAACACTTCTAATTTCTTTCTGATGTCTTAAAACTTCCATAATTATATTAGGTAATAGTGGTAATAAAGAGCAACCTTGCTTAGTTCCCATGTAAAGAGGAGATTATTTCAATTTATCGCCATTCAGTGAAATACAGGCTATTGGTTTCACGCATATGGTTTAGAAATTTCCTTTCAATATGTACAAGCTTGCTTGCTGAACACAAGGAGTATTTGAAACACTTGATGAGCAAGGTCTATCATGGCAGCTCCAATGTAGATTACAACTCAATGTAAAGGAAACCATAATAATTCTCACAACTGGACCTGCAGGTAGCATCATGATAAATGGAGAAATTGAAGTTGTTAAGGATTTCATCTTGCTTGGATTAACAATCAATACTCATGGAAAGAGCAGACAGGAGACCAAAGGGTACATTGCATTGGGTAAATCTGCTGCATAAGACCTTTTTCAGTGTTGAAAAGTAAGGTTGTTATTTGAGGACAAATGTTCTCCTGGTCCAAGACATGGTTTCTTCAATCTTTTCATATACATGGAAAAGTTAGACATTGAATAAGGAAGAGTGAAGAAAAAATCAATGCAATTGAAATATGGTGTTGGCAAGGAATTTTCAAAGTGCCATCAACTTCCAAAAGAACAAACAAATTGTGCTGGAGATAGATCCTGAATGCAAGGATGCCAAGACAGGGTCTCATTTATTTTGGACATTTTATCAGTTCAAATGAAAATTCAATCTCATGTGATTCTATTTCAGGCAATTGTATACACTACTAGTATCTAAGACCAGTCCCTGGAAAAGGACATCATGCTTGGTAAAGCATGGGGGCAAAGAAAAAGTGGAAGACCTTCAACAAGGTGGTTGATACAGCGACTACGATGGTGAACCTGAAGATAATAATTGTGCGGAGGGAAAGGACTGGGCACTATTTTGGTTTGTGGTACACGGGACTTCTATGAGTCTGAACTGAGTCAATAGTACTTAACAACAACATCTTCCTATTGAATATACTCATATTATGAATTGGTCTTGCAACATAGATCACAGTAGACTGTGATATTCTTCCAATATCCATGCAGGAATTTTTCACTAGAATTCTTGGAACATTTTTTTTCTTTTTCTGAAAAGGACCACAATTTACTTAATACAGATAACTCTTACTATTCAAATTCAATCCCATGTAATTCTATTTCAGGCAATTGTATATACAATTATCATCTAAAATAAAACTTAGTTTTAACGTAGATCACACTTGCAAATTCTTTCATCTTCCTTTTATTTCTCCTCATTTTACTTAGAATGGTAGGAAGACCCCCCCAAGAGATGGATTGAGGGCAAGGCTATAAAAATGGGCTTACAGCATAACAACTTTGAGGGTTGTTATGGTCTGGCAGGGTTTCGTTTGGTTCTACATAATGTTCTCAGAAGTCACAACTGATCTGATGACCTAGAACCACAACATATTATCTGAGATTAAGACTTTTTTATAGCATAGGGATTTCCTTTATTGGATTTTATGAATTCTTTACTCTCTGGCTCTTAGTAAATTTGCTGTACTATATCCGAGGACTAAGGTGCACCTGATCCATGCCATGGTATTTCCAGCTGCCTCATATCCATGTGAAAGTTGCCCATTGAAAAAGAAAGACAGAAAAACAATCCATGTATTTTAATGATGGGCGTAGCAAAGAACCTTGAAAATACCATGGACTGCCAAAAGAAGAAACAAATCTGTCTTGGAGGAACTAAGCCAGAATGCTCCTGAGAGGAAAGGATGGCAAGACTTCCTCTCCAGTACCTTGGACAGGTCAGGAGAGACCAGCCCCTAGAGACAGACATCATGCTCGGTTAAGTAGCGGACAGAGAAAAAGAAAGACTTTAACAAGATAGATCGACACAGTGGCTGCACTGACGGACTCAGAAGTAAGAACATAGAGTCGCTATGAGTCGGAACCACCTTGATGTCACCAAACAACAGCGTATGTCATTGGAAGCCCCTGTAAAGTTCTGGGTTACTCAATGGGCAGCAGTTTGAACCCACCATCTGCTCCACAGTACAAAGCGGAGGCTTTCTTCTCCCGTAAAGAGTTACAGTCTCAGAAACCGACAGGGGCAGGTCGACCCTGTCCTATAGGGTTGCGGTGAGTTGGAATCAACTTTATGACCATAAGTAAGAGTGATATTTAAGTACTCCAAATTTAATTACATATATATATATTTCCTTGATTTATGTGTCAATGCTTCAGAAACAAGCACATAAAAACAGAAGCCATTTTTAAGATGAAAACTTTCTTTTTGGATTAGTGTCATTTACAGGTTTAACTTTTAATATTCAATATGGAACCAGAGGCTGTGATTTTTTTTTTGTTTGTTTGTACAGAATGACTCCCTTTGGTGATAAACATGGCTTCTTAAATCTAGTTTCATTATTGGAAGTTATCAGGGGAAAATTAAAGAAAAATAAAACCCTTAATTGGAAAGACATAAAAAGTGATATTTGAAAAATATTGTTGCTATATAATTGGCACTACAAGGTATATATATTTCTATTAAAATATATGTGATAAACATTATGTACATACTTGTGTTTACAAGGTGATGATTGTGAATTTTTAAGATCACAGTTTCCAGTTCTATCATGCAGAGAATTAAGTTCTTCAAAACAGGATTGTGGGGCCCCTTCAGCACCTGAAAGGCAAACATCTCAATTAAATCTTCACTCTGGATTCAAAGGAAAAAATTTGCAGTGAACGGCTAACAAAACTTTTATTTCAAAATCAAATTATTATATAGACTGTCCATTAGTTTTTATTTGCAGTTCATGCAATTAGAAAGGATGGTTATTTTAGCTAATATAAAACAAAAAGTCACAATGATTGCAGCATACCATGCTACTATTAAAAACATTTTTGTTATTCTTCTCTGAGAGAGATGGTACTTTCTCACCCCAGAGTTATTAAACCTGACTTCGTCATTTGTTACTATAAAATATTATAAGCATGTCTCTTGCATCAGAACCTTGGGAATCACTATATTTTTCTATATTCTCTTTATCTTCTGATGAGTGCATAGTAGAGACTCGCCTGTCAGATTGTGTAAAAGCTAAGCAGCTGTGTGAAATATTTAAACCTGGGATATTTGGGGTTTGTTAGCATTTCATGAAATAGAAATTAGTACCTGAAAGCAGAGTACTATTGAAAAAGAAAGAAATAAAAAGTCCTAAAATATATGTGGCATTGATAGCAGATCCCGGTATAGCTGATAAAAAAAATGATCATCAGGACCTGAAAGGAAAGTGACATACTCAGCAGTAATGAGTCTCTCTTCCAAAAACTTTGAAGATAAATAAAGATTTGTATGAATCCATTGCCTTAGGAAAACAAAGAAAGAAGAATTCACTGCCCTGGAGTAGATTCCAGCTCATAGGGACCCTATGGGACAGGACAGAACTGCCCCCTGTGGGTTCCTGAGACTAACTCATTATGTGGGTTGTGGCAGTTAGATTTCATGTCACCTTAATACGTTTGAAAATGTAGCAGTGGAATCCAACCTGTCAATGATAGCATTGTTGGGGGTAGCCTTCTTATAAGGAGAAACAGGGACACCTCTCTCTCTTTCTCTCTCTCTCTCTCTCTCTCTCTTTCTATGCCACTTTGCCTTCCTGTTTGCTTTCAGGGATAGCCCACACAGAACCCGAGAGTTGTTTGCACCCTGCCCGCTTTCCTCTGAATGTGGATCCATGTTACTCTTACCCATCAGCCTCAGAGCTTCCTGAAACCTGCATCACCTTTCTGCAGCATCAGCCTGCAAACACATGAGTCTGAAGAGGAGGAATCCAACTTGCATCAGACTTATGAACCTGAGTTTAACTAGGATGGGATGCCTTCTTGATACAATGCTTACACACACACACACACACACACACACACACACACACGTCAATTATTTTGTTACTTTAGACAACAGCGCCTAACACAGGAGTAGAAACCCCCATCTTTCTCCCACAAGGCAGCTGGTGATTTTAACTGCCTTAAGCAAAGAGGTAAGAAAATAAAATGTTCCTTGTTTATTCCTGGTCATGTTTGATCAGGTTGTACAAGCACTTAAGAAACTGATTGGCTAAATTCAAGGTTATATAAAGAAAGAAAACCAACTAATTCAAAAGCAAGGAAACAGACACTGGGGTGGCCCATGGCAGATACTGTCTGATGTAAACTGGCCAAGCCATTATGGCCACTGGGTTATTTTGTGCCTCTTCCTTGGTGTATGTTTGTCAGAGGCCCGGCAGGTGCAATTGTACAGTGATCATATGTAAAGATTATAGTAAAGTCGTGAGAATAAGAGAGATAGGAGAGTGAAATAAAGGAGTCAGACACATTTCATAGCAGCATGCTCATTTCAGTCCCGCTTGGTTGTCCACGTGAGGATGTGGAAGGTGGGAAATGCAGGAATGAGGGAGCGGGGAAGGAGGACAGGGGAGAGAGTGACTGGGGGAGAGGGGTGATGGCCAGAGGAGAGAGGAACCGGACAGGGGAGAGAGCTCTTTATTTCCAACCAAGGCATATATATCTTTGGGGGGAGTGCAAACCCACTAATTACAGGTAAAGGCATATGCCACAGGAAGGGGTTGTACAATAAGTAATACAGTAATGGGAGTGGGACAATCGGTATACACGGAAGGGGAGGGATTGGGGGTACACATGTGACAAGATAGGCGGATCCTAGATTCAGGATGGCAGCCTAACTTTGGATGTCATTGAGCAGGTTTGACCTGTTCTCTGGCTCTTCATGAAAACAATGACTATCCTTATCAGTAGGGTGTGAGCCCCACATACAGGAGACCAGACAGTGGTCTGATGGCTGAATGCCTTCAGGGAGAATATCTCTAAGCATCTGACCTCCCACCATGTGCTGGCCAACAGCCTCTAATGTTTGGCATATCTTTGGGGGATAAGAAGCTGGGGAAGTCTTTTTCTATCCCACATATGCTAACCTTGTGAATTACTGAAAGCACTTCGCATTCCTTTCCCTTTCCCACATGCTCGTGCTGCTCTTAGCGACCATCATGGTCATTGAACTCATAAACCCTCCAAGGTTGATGACTACAATGGCTCCAGGAGGATGTCATCGCTGTGACCCTTTGAGAGCTGATCACCAGGTCTGTCTTCTAAGGTACCTCTGGGATGACTCAAACTTTGGGGCTAATATAATTTTGGTGGTTAGCCAACTTCTTAACTATGCCATCCAAGGGAGCTCCTATGTCCATGCATGAATATATAAGCTGAAAATATATATACTTTAGAAAAAATTAGTATTCTAATCTTTGCACAGTCAGACCACTCACCAACCAGCAGGGCTTATTATTTCTTTTTGCGCTTCTAATTTATACTTCCTTGATCACAAATTAATGACTCCCATAAATCTAACCAAATAACGTAGTGTCTTGAAAAGCACTAAGCTCACGATGAGAACATGTGAACACTTGGTCACTTCGTGTTCCAAAGTTATATTCTCCATCTCTCTCATCCACAGTGGCATGCTCAGAGTTATTTTCTAAGGTGGTATAATTTTCCACTTTAGATGGCATGGCCTTGCTCTAGAACCCCCAAAGACTTGGCATTGTAGTTCTTCCAAAGATGCTTGCCATAAACTCTATTTATCATTTTTGCTCAGCTACTAAACTGCTCATTGATCGATGTGTCATACTGTGGTGGCTTGTGTGTTACTGTGATCATGAAAGCTGGGCCATCAATATTTCAAATATTAACAAGGTCATTAAAGTGAACAGGTTTCAGCCAATCTTCCAGAGTAATAACAGACCATGAATGAAGAATAAACAGACCACTTCAGATAATTCTTAGGTGCCATCAAGTCAGTCCCCACCCATAGCAACCCTCTACACAACAGAATGAGATGCTGTCTAGTCCTACATCAGCCTCACAATTGTTGCTAGGCTGGAGCCCATTGCTGGATCCTCAGTGTCACACTCCATCTAATTGTGGGCTTTCCTCCTTTATGCTGATCTTCTACTTTACCAAGCATAATGCCATTCTTGAGTCTGATCTCACCTGGCGGCATGTCTAAAGTATGTAGGATGAAGTCTCACCATCCTTGCCTCTAAGGAACACTGTGACCTTATTTTTTGCAAGAAACATTTGTTTGTCTTTTTTGCAGTCCCTGGTACGTTCAATATTCTTCTCTAGCACCACAATTTGAATGCATCAATTCTTCTTTTGTCGCCCTTATTCAATGTCCAACTTTCACTTGCACATGAGGCAGTTGAAAATACGATGACTTGGGTCAGACACAACTTAGTGTTCAAAGTAACCACCCTGATTCTCAATACTTTAAAGAGGTCTTGTGCAATGGATTTGCCCAATGAAATATATTGTTCAATCTCTTGACTGCTGCTTTAATGAGCATTGATTATGGATCCAATAAAGACAAAATCCTTGACACCTTCTAACTTTTCTCCATTTGCCATGATGTTACTTATTGGTCCAGTTATGATGATTGTGTTCTTCTTTACAATGAGATGCAATCCTCACTGAAAGCGCAAATCCTTGAGATTCATCAGCAAGTGCTTCAAGTCCTCCTCACTCTCATCAAGCAAATGTGTGTCACCTGAATATCAGAAGTTGTTAAGTTGGAAAATATGGTCTTGATGACAGAAAAAGATGGACACCAGCAACTTGCAATGCCAGCAACTGATTCATAGCTAATGCAGTTTTCCAAAAGTATAAATGGTGACTATATATGTGGACATCTCCCGATGGAATAAACAGAGATAAAATTGGTTACATCTATGGGAAGAGATGGCAGAGCAGCTAAATGTCAGCAGCTAAAAGCAGGCCAGCAACTGACAGTGGCACAGATCATCAATTGCTCCTATGTACGTTTAGGTTGAAGTTGAAGAAAACTCAAACAAGTCCACAAGAACCAAAAGACAACATTGAGTATACCCCATCTAAGATTGTACAACATCTCCAGAACAGATTTGCTTTATTAAACACTAATGGGAGAAGATCTGATGAACTATGTAAGAACAAGAACATCATTCATGGAGAAAGCAAAGGGTTATTTTAACAACAGGAAAAAATGTTCACTGTGGAGTAATTAAGGCAAATGGAAGAAATGATGAAGTCAATAGATGATCAGAGAATTTGAAGGGTAGTTATGTTAGCCCGAGTTAATTGGAGAAACAAATCCAGTAACACTCATATATGTATAAGAGCTTTATTTCAAGAAATAAGTATATAACAAGAAAATATCCCAGTCTAGTCCAACTCAAGTCCAAAGGCCTATAATAGTCCATAAGTCCCTCTTCAGTAGCCACATGCAATGATGCAGAATGTAGGAATATCACAACAAGTGGGTGCAAAGTCATGTGGATACAATGTCATTGGAAGCATCACAGTGCTCCAGCAGCTCTCAGGGTGTCCAGAAAGCAGGAAGGTGGAGGCAGAGGGAGAGGCCAGCCTCCAAAGAGGTATATATCTTGGGTTCACCTTCAAGGGAGGTCATCAGGCTGTGACCTGAGTAACAGACTAAATTGTTCCCATATTTTCTTACAGATGCCATGTTGGTGCAAAAAATCTATCACAGCAGTTCAAGAAGACAAAGTCAACTATTCTAATGAAATGTGCAAAGACCTAGAGTTGGAAACCAAAAGGGGAGAAGAGACTCAGCATACCTTAAACTGAGAGAACTCAAGGAAAGAAAATGCAATGTAACATTGAAATCTCTATGGAAGCGTGAAAGGAAGATGGAAAGAACACACAGAGCCACTGTACCAAAAATAACTAGCTGCCATTCCACCATTTCAGGAGCTATCGTATGCTCAAGAACCAAGAGTTCTGAAAGAAGAAGTTTAAACTGCATTGAAAGCATTACCCAAAAATAAGGCTCCTGGAATTGATAGAATATCAACTGAAATGCATCAACAACCTAATGAACCACCCTAAGCACTCTCTTTTTGCCAGGAAATTTGGATGACAAATACTTGACCAACTGACTGGAAGACACCCTTATTGGTACCCATTCCAAAGAAAGGTGACCTAACAGAATGCTCAAATTATAGAATAATATCACTGATATCACATACAAGAAAACTGTTGCTGAAGAACATCCCACCCAGTTGCAATAGTACATTGACCGGGGGCTGCTAGAGGTTCTGACTGGATTCAGAAGAGGACAGGAACAAGGGATATCATTGCTGATGCCAGATGGATCCTGGAAAAATATTTACTTGTGTTCATAGACTATGAAAAATTATTTAACTCTATGCATCATAACAAACTATGGTTAACCTTGAGAAGAATGAGCATTTCAGAGTCCTTCATTGTATTCGAGTACATTGATAAAGAGGCAGTTTTACAGTCAGAATGAGAGAATATTGCACGGTATAAATTAAGGAAAGGTATGTGTCAGGGTTGTATCCTTTCACCATACTTAATCATTGTATGCTAATCAATCAAACTGGCTGGGTTAGATGAAAAAAATGTGTCATTGGGATTGGAGGAAGTCTTATTAACAACCTGAGATAAGCTGATGACACAACCTTGCTTGCTGAAAATTAGGACTTGCTAATAAAGACGAAGGTTTGGAGCCTTCTGACAATGGATTGTTATGTCTCACTGTAAAGACCAAAATCCTCACAACTGGAGGGTCAATAGGAAACATCATGATAAATGGAGAAAAGATTGAAGTTGCCAGGGATTTTGTCTTGCTTAGATCAACACTCCTGGAAGTATTAGGAGGTAAAAGGACACATTGCATTGGGAAAATCTGCGGCACAAGACCTCTTTAAAGCAAGAATTACTTTGAAGACTAAAGTGCCCCAGAATTAAGCCATGTCATTTTCATTGTCCTCTTTTGCAAGTGAAAGTTGGACATTAAATTAAGATAATTAAGGAAAAACTGATGCACTTGAATTATGGTATTGGTGAAAAATATTTCAAGTATCATGGACTACCAAAAAACTAACCGATATGTCTTGGAATAAATACATCCAGAATTCTCTTTATATACAAAGTTAGCAAGATGTTGTCCCATGTACTTTGGACACATAATCAGGAGAGACCAATCTTGCAGAATGACATCATGCTTGGTAAATCAGAGGTCCAGTAAAAAAGAGAAATGCAAGCTGGCATTTCATGATGCTCACCTTCCCGACACAATCACTGAAGACAACGTGGGTGCATAAGCAAATGTGGTGAAGAAAGCTGATGGTGCACGGCTATCAAAAATATAGCATCCGGGTTCTTAAAGACTTGAAGGTATACAAGCGGCCATCTAGCTGAGAAGCAAAAAAAGCCCACATGGAAGAAACACACGAGCCTGCGTCATCACATGTACCAAAGGGATCAGTTGGTACATCACATGTACCAAAGGGATCAGTTATCAGGCATCAAAGGACAAAAAATTCATATCATTTTGAATAAGGGGGAGTATGGGGTGGAGACCCAAAGCCCATCTGTAGGCAATTGGACATCCCCTTATAGCAACAATGAAACATACAACTTTCCTCTAGTTCCTAAATGCTTCTCCCCCCTACTCCCCATCATGATCCCAATTCTACCTTACAAATCTAGCTAGACCAGAGGATGTACACTGGTACAGATAGGAACTGGAAGCACAGGGAATCCAGGGCGGATGATCCCTTCAGGACCAGTGGTGAGAGTGGTGATACCGGGAGGGTGGAGGGAGGGTGGGTTGGAAAGGGAGAACTGATTAAAAGGATCTACATGGGCCCTCCTCCCTGTGGGATGGACAACAGAAAAGTGGGTAAAGGAAGACTTCGGAAAGGCTAAGATATGACAAAATAATAATTTATAAATTATCAAGGGTTCAGGAAGGAGGGAGGAGTGGGGAGGGAGGGGGAAATGAGGACCTGATGCCAGGGGCTTAAGTGGAGAGGAAATGTTTTGAGAATGATGAGGGCAATGAATGTACAAATGCGCTTTACACAATTGATGTATGTATGGATTATGATAAAAGTTGTATGAGCCCCTAATAAAATGATTTTTTTTAAGTGAGAGAGAGAAATGCCCGTGAGGAGATGAGCTGACACAGCGGCTGCAACACTGGGCTCAAACATCGGAACAATTGTGAGGATGGAGCCGGAGCAGGCCGTGTTTTGTTCTGTTGTCCATGCTTGGTAGGAATCGGAGCTGACTTGATGGCACTTAGCAACAGCAACAACAATGACAAGTTCAGATTGAAGAAAAGGTTTTAATCCCACAAGATCCAACAGACAACACTGAGTAGATGCCATCTGAATTTAGAAGTCACCTTGGCAACAGATGAACAGATTTGATGCATTGATCATTAGTGATCAAAGATGAGATGAGCTGCGGGACGACATCCAGGTCATCATACATGAAGAAATCAAAAGGTCACTATAAAGAAGGAAAAGAAAGGAAAGACCAAATTGGATGAGAGAAGAAATCAGAAACGTGCTGTTGAGTGCAGAGTAAAGTGAGTGAAAAATGATGAAGCAAAAGTGCTGAAAATATAATTACAATGGACAGCTCAAGAAGACATTATAATGAAACATTATAAATAAAACATTATAATGAAACATAGGAATATCTGTAGTAAAAAACCAAATAGAAGGAATGCAGCGTATCTCCAGCAGAAAGAAATAAAGAAAAGCAAGCCTTGAGATGAAATACTGAAGAATTCTATAGGCAAAATATTAATAGATGTGGAATGCATCAAGGAAAGATGGAAGAATTACACAGAGTTACTGTACAAAAATAATATTTAACATTAAAACATTTCAATAGATAGCATAGAATCAAGAACTTGAGGTATTGAAGAAAGAATTCCAAGCTGCACTGAAGGCATTATCAAACAAGTATCCAGTAATTGGTGGAATACCAAATAAAATGTTTCAACAAATGGGTGCAACACTGGAAGCACTCACTTGACTATCCTAGGAAAAGTGAATGACAAAGGATGGTGAAAAGGGACACGGGCATGTGATGTAAGTTCAAAAACTTTCAGAGATATCTAGTGATTCAAAATTTTGAGGGATATATTTGCCACTGTCTCAAGAGTCCACATCCCATTTTTCTCCAAAGCTGAATCATGATTTTGATGGAACAGACCTGCTGTTCTTTTGTGGAATTTCATCTTTTGTGGATGAAATTCACAGGAAGGCCTCTTCTACATTCACATTCCAATTTCAAATGCACAAATTTCCTGTCCTAGATTTCAAAGATTCTTAGCAATAGTACTCGAACACATTAGTCTTACAGTTGCTATTTCCTCATACTTCTCCATTGTACAGGTAACTGCATTATCTTTCACAAGTACATGATTCCAATTCACCCAGAGAGTGTGTCATCCAATTTTACCAGTAATGGAGTACTGTTCACTGATAGCCTGAATGTGAGTGATATAGTTCTGCATAGCTAGTCTTAAAACTATTTTCTCAGCCCAAAGCAGGAACTAAACACTAGGGCTTAGGTTTTCTAGAAGATAGCATATATCTGAAATTTGATGTGATTGTTAATGATTCGGTAGTAAAACATCTGGCAGTGAAGGGAAAGAAAGGGGACAGAGCACAGGGAGAAGTCAAACTCAGATGCAGGTGAGACAAATAGCTAACCAACGCAAAGATAGCTGTGGTACATACATTGCTTTTATGTATGAAAGATAAAAGGCTACAATGTGCCTGAAAAGGCCAAACGAGGTAAGCCTTAACACTCCATATCAAATCGGTTATTTTAGATGTGCTATTCTGTATAGGCATCATCCTTGAACAAAGTGTTTTGATCCAGTTCTGATAAATTCTAAAGAAGCTATGACATCAGACATTTTATTTGTCCACTACACCTTGCTTTTCTTTTAGCATTCCATTTGGTTTCTTTTGATGAACCTAGTGTAAATAGGGAGTTCCGGTGGCACAGACTTTGAATTCCAAGGTCTGAAGTTCAAAGCCACAAGCTGCTCTGCAAGAGAGACATGAGACTTTCTACTCCATAAAGATTTACAGTTGATGAAACCCACAGAGGGGTATTTTGAGTTGAAATCAACTGAGGACAGTGAGTTTGGTTTGGTATTTGAGTGAAATTATAAGTTTTGTATTGTGTTTTTTTAATTGATTTACTCTCTTTGACTCTTTAAGTCCCATGATACAATAACCATTTGACAAGCCTATCTTTTCTTATGTCTTACTATCAGCTCTGTGTATACAGTATACATCTTTGATGGAAGAAATCGATTTGTTTTTCAACACTAACTTTATTTGTAATAAAAAATAAAGAAAGCAAATGCAATTAAAACAAATATTCAGTAATCTAAAAGGCTTTCTCAGTAGAGAGACTAGGTTGAGAGCAGTC
>NW_022103906.1:32965399-32967470 GCF_000313985.2 Echinops telfairi
TCTGATTAAAAGTCAATGTGACAATGACAAATATATTTTCAAGTGAAAATAAGCAGGAGCAGATTCTGAAGAGAGCACTCAGAAAGTTACAGTGACCTGTCACTTGGAAGATCATACTTCTGCACTTAAGGTTGAATTTTAATTGTCATTTAGTCCAAAATTCATGCTAAAAACTGTTTCAAATAATTAAGAGGAAAACACAAACCAAATACCATGTCATAAGTACTAACTGAACTCCATTATATAAATAAACAAAATATGTTTTTTGTTACCTGTCTTTTGAGTCTGTTAATTTAATTATACTTGAATGAATTTAAATACAATTAAATTTATATTTGGATACATTTCAATTTAATTCCTTTAAATATATAGGGTTGTATTGTTTTATTAGGAATAATCATTAAGGGGAAAAAAATCAAGCATTGAAATTTAAGTGTGTGTCCTATTATTTAAGTTACTCTCAACAGCTGTTTGAAAGAAAAAAAAAACAACCAACATACAAATGACTTTTGATCAAGTGACCTATGTCTATTCTTACACGAGCAATTTTTATGAAATGAAGAAATATGCAGATACTGAATAAAAATAACTGAGATGGTTTTATGGCATGAAAATGTAAATGAGAGTTGGTATGAAGAAAATTAAATAACATTTTAGAAAATATTAATTTGGCACTATGTTCTCAATATAAATTATGATCCATAAACATAATGAATTTTGGGTCAGGAAGCAAACTACCAGAAACAAAAATGCAATATTGAGACACAATTCTAAATACACAATGGTGGCTTGGACGATAACAATGTTCTGAAAAAAAGAAAAAAAATGTTCTGACCAGAATTAACACTGTTTAATTCCAATTTAATTTTTACTGAGTTCATCAATATTCATGTTCTTCATTTCTATAGTTGTATAATATGCACAATTATAATCGAGGGGACCTTGAATTTAATACAAAATAAATACATAAGAACGAGGATACCTTCTCCAAATAACTCAGCACACTGATCATCAGTAGTTTGACATCTTCCATTATAACAATATGCAGTTCCCAATTTGCACCTATGACCATTCAGAGCATAAGTGTCAGGCACACAATTAACAGAGGTCCCATTGCAATACTCTGTAAAATCACACTCTTCATCAATACTTTCTCTACACGGAGTGCCTGCTGTTGATAGCTAAGAAGAAAAGGGAAAAATATGACAATAAAAAACTGTTCTTATCAATTACTTCCTGAGAGACTCCAAAACTGTGCATTTTATGAAAGAATAATTGGAATATTATCCACTGTAAAGACTAGATAAGTTTTTCTTTCTCAAGACACCTTCTGAGGTGTCAAATACCCCACTGCGTTATTCTACATTGGGAGGCGATATCACTCAATCAACATGTGGGTGGATGGCCGCACATATTACACAAACGGTATGCTTTGAAATAGGGAGAGCATATCTATTACTATATCTATCTCTCTCTTGGTCTTGATCTAGATATCTCACTTCTATTTTTATTTATAGTTACAGCTATATATATAGTTATAGATATATACATATATATGAATTTCTCCAAGGAATAAAAAATATATCTCTATATAAAATTTATATGCATATAAATATATATTGCTATATATTATATATATATACACTTTTCCCTCTCCTTAGAGAACTCTATGAGCCAAATCTTGCAACAGACATGCAACCCAAAAAGCTCAAATAACAACAATAACAACAGAAGCTTCCTTACTCTAATGGAAGGGTCCAAAAAAGCACAGCCTAATTGAACAGAACAAAGCATCCTTACAGTTCCTTTTCCAAAACAATTCTCCTCAATCTATTCCCGACTTTATTTAGAGACAACTAGAAACCTGATCTTTTACCTCTGACCTCTAGCCTAAAGAAGCAAACAACGGTGCTCTAATTTCTGACAGATTTGTGACACCAATCATCATCCCTTTTTTTTAATTAAATAATCATTTTATTAGGGGCTCATACAACTCATCACAATCCGTACACACGTCATTTGTGTCCAGCACATTAGTACATATGTTGACTTCATCATTCTCACAACACCC
>NW_022103906.1:32968459-32970755 GCF_000313985.2 Echinops telfairi
GGACAGACCTGTAATTATGTATTTTTGTTGTTATTGTTGTTTGTTTTCTTTTTCTTTTTAAAATCTTTTGTTTTCTTTTTTATTTGGTCTCTGTGGTTGTTGGGTTGTCTACTTGTATGAGATAGGCATCAGAAGGAAGCTTGAAGAGAAAGCAACCGGACCAATGGTCCCAGAGGGACCAGGAGGAGAAGTAGGTGGGGGAGGGGAATGGTGAGCAAACAACACCATAGACAGTGAACAGCTAGGGAATTAAAGTCAACAGCAATGAGAACAGAGATTCTGGGGGTGTTGGAGCAACAGTAATCTAGCTGAGAGGAATTACTAAGAGAAGCAAGTAGTGTGGGCATGATGGTGGGGCAGTAGGAAGCTGAAAGGAAACAGAGGAACAATCTATGAAGCAAAGATATGGATAGAGGTATAACCATAGGTGTGTACATATGTTAACACATTAATTCGTAAAAATAGAGGCATTGACCCATGAACATATATTTATATGGCAACACACTGAGGTTGTTGACAGACTTCGGGCCTCTGTTCATTTTCTCCCTCAATGAAAGAACACTTTGTTCTAACATGGTGTTCTGTGATGCTCAACCTCCCAGCACAATCGTTGAAGACAAAATGGGTGCATAAGCAAATGTGTTGAAGAAAGCGGATGGTGCCGGCTATCAAAACATATGGCATCTGGAATCTTAAAGGCTTAAAGTTAAATAAGCAGCCATCTAGCAGAGAAACAACAATCCCACATGGAAGAAACACACCAGCCTGTGAAATCATGGGGTGTCGACAAGATTGGGTAACAGGCAACAGAAGACCCCAAACAAACCATATTGTTGAAAATGAGGGGGGTCAGAGCAGAGACCCAAAGACCATCTGTAGACAACGTGACATCCCCTCACAGAGGAATAAGTCAATCAGGGTGCAGTAAAGCACCAATGAAACACAATATTCCTGTGGTTCCTTGAGGCCTCCTCACTCCCCCACCCCACACACTCACCATCATGATCCTAGTACCGCCTTTCACTGCGGGCTACACCGAAGCATGTGCGCAGATACAGATAAGATATAAGAGCTCACAACACAGGGAATCCAGGAACAGGAATGGGAGTAGCAATACCAGGAGGGAAGGGAGAAAGTGGAGGAAGGTGGGAGAAGGTGGAGAGGAAGGAGGAACCGATCGAGATGAGCGACACATAACCGTATCCCCCTCACCAGGGAGAAGAACAACAGAAACTGTGGGGAAGGTAGACAGTGGTTGGTGTAAGTTATGAAAATAATAAAAATTTATCAAGGGGCCAAGAGGATGAGGGGTGGGGAAGGAGGGGAGTGGGGAAAAGGAGCAGTCACCAGGGGTTCAATAAAAGTAAGTGTCTAGAAAATAATGATGTCAACATATGTACAAATGTGCTTGACACAATTGATATATGGATTGTTACAAGAGCTGTAAGAGCCCTCTATAAAATGTTTTTTTTTAATATATTTGGAGTATGTTCTTCCCTTTTATTTTCTATCTATACATCTTAGCACATTTTATTATAATGTTTGAATGTCTCCTTGACCTGTCCTTTGAAGTGTTCTGTTTGTTTCTGACTTCATCATTTCTTCCATTTCTGTTCTGACATCCACTTTGATCCTCTCTTTCTTTTTAATAATATTTGCTTTCATTATGGATAATATTCTTGATGTCATCCCTCAGCTCATCAGGTCTTCTGTCATTAGTGTTCAATACAGCTAATCTTTTCCTGAGATGTTCTTAAAATTCAAGTGGGATAGAGTCAAGGTCATATGTTGCCTCTCGTTGGCTTGTCCTGGTTTTCTTTACCTTCAACCTGAACTTACAAATGAGAAATTGATGGTCTGTTCCATAGTCAACCCCTTGCCTAATTTTAGCTTCTGATATCGAGCTGCTCCATCATCTCTTCCAACAGATGTAGTAATTTTGATTTCTTTGTATTCTATCTGGGGAGATCCATGTTTACCTGGATTTGTGTTATTGAAAAAAGGTACTTTCTATGAACAAGTGAAAAACAAGATATTTGCTATGAACAGAGCAGCTAGTGGATTCAAACTAGTGACTTTGTATTTAGAAGTTCAGTGCTGATGCCACAATGCTACTAGGCTTCTTAAAGAGCCATTCATATGAACTTATGTATACTCATTCAAGTAAACTTATATATATACATATATAATAACAGCTAGAACAAATGACGAAAACCATTTGACATTTTATGACTAAAACAATATAAAGAATATATTTAAATGGAATTCTGAAAGTAAATAATATAAAGAATACATA
>NW_022103906.1:32972055-32976269 GCF_000313985.2 Echinops telfairi
CAGATCATTAAATAGGATAGATGACAATCACACAAAAGGTTGTTCAACATCATCGTCTATTAAAGAAATATACAGTAAAAGCAAACAAGATAGCGCAAAACCCCATGAAAATGAGCTAAAGATTATAAGAGTCTTCACTTCAGAGATAAATTTCCCCATAGTTGAGACATGAGCATTCTGTGTACTAAGAAAAAGCCCATGAATTTAGTTTTTCACTCTAGCCAGTGGAAGCAAGAACTAGGCTCCGATCTATGTGAATAAAATTATCTGTGTAACCAAAGGTCACATGACAGTTACAATTCATGTCAACTTGATCAATCTGGGTGAAGGTACAGGTGGATCTCAACCTATCAATCAGGTTTCAGTCTGATGGCACCTCCTGTGGAGTGTGGCCTTCTGTATAAGAGAGACCGTGGTTAGAACCTTCCTCTCTCTTGCCCCTTTGCCTTCTTTAGATCTGGGGGCTATGGCTGGTTCACCCATCTCTTGTTCGAATGCCTGCTGATCACTGGAGCCATCAATCAATGCTGAACTCGGAGTCATTCACTGCTGCATCACATAGCTTTTGCCCTCCTGCTTCCAGTTCATCAGCTCCTGCAATTTCAAACCAGGAGAAGCCTCCAACTTACATCTGACTTACAAACTTGAACCAGACTAGACTTAACTTACATCGACAACTGTGAAAAGCATTCCTAGCTATAAATCTCTTTCTACATAAATACACGTACAAGAGTCATGGGGTTTGCTTCTCTGGGTACCTAACCAGACACAGAAAGGGGGTGGGGGTGGCAGGGAAAATCTGTTGAAGAGGTGAGAATATGTCTTTGAGCTCTGCTGAGTTGTAGCTCTACCCGGTAATCATTGTTTTTCCCACTTGAAATGGAAATATGTGCCTGTTCCACTACTGACTGTTCTTTTGATGCATATAATGAAGATTCTAAGTTTTACGTGTTCACAAATGGACAGAAAGTTTGTTCCAGAATGGAATATGCACAAACTCTTATCCAAACATAAAGTAGATGATTCAGAAGGTCACCATTTAGACTTAACAAGGATGTTAGAATGGGGTAATTTACTTGGCATAAGGTGTTTCAGTGAACTTGTTTCGCATGTGAGAAGGATCTAAACTTTTTTGAGGAGCAAAAGGTGTAATATTATGAACTGAATTGTTTCCTCACAAATTATCTGTTGCAACCTCATTTAGGATATAATTTTCATTCATTATTGAAGCCACACTAATGTAGGACGTGTCTCAAAAAATAATCATTTTGAGATATTAAAAAATATGTATATATATTAAAACAGGGACAAGCAAGCACAAACATGGGGAGAGAGTTGCCAGGTGAAGCTCTCCCGGGAATGCACACCAGGAACGGAAATGGTTGAAGACATCTGCTCCCTGTGCCGGAAAAAATAAAAGCCTTCCCCCAAATCAGTTACCAAAATGCAGGTTCCACCCTCCTATACCATGAGAAAAGAAATATCTACTTGCCAAAATAATTTACCATGATATTATTGGTTTTTCATTAAGAAACATTAAGAAATTAATGGAGCTACATATGTGTAAATAACTGGGGAAATGGGGGACCATATGAAACTAAACAAATAAAGCTGAAAGAACTATACATAAAAAAATTAGGAGAAAACCCCCACAGAGCATGATATAATGGGAGATCTATTTTCTAAGAATGACGTAAGAGTTTTTAGATGTGTATGTATCTAACAATAAATCTTGACTATATATAAAGACAAAAACTCATTGAATAACAGGTGAAAAATAGATAAAAACCACAATTATAGCCAGAGTAGGCCACCCCATACTTGATAACTAATACACTAAAAAGAGCAAGTATATAAAAGACCTAACATCAATTGAATTAGAATCAGATTTGATCTAATTGTCCTTTAGGCAACCCATGGCAGTGCAACAACAGAATACATACAGTGTCAAAGACACATGGAATGTTTCCCAGGATAAAATCGACCTTGGTCCATAAAACAAAGCTGCACAGAAGTAAAATCATTGGAAATCTACAAAATGAATTCTTCTATTATAAAATAATTACACTAGATGAATACAAAAGTATTTAAAATTTAAACATTACATTATAAGCAACCTATTGACTAAAGAGGATATTACTTAAAAAACTAGAAAATATTTTGTATTGAGTGACAATAGAAATACAACATATGGAAATGTATGAGCTGTATTAGCACAGTTAGTGAAACTTCCTAGGTTAGAAAACTTTTATAAAATGAAAGCTCAAATTCACTGCCATTGAGTCATTTCCAACTCATAACACCCTAAGGTTAGGGTAGAACTGCCCCCTCTGGGTTCCCGAGACTGTTACTCCTTACAGGAGTGAAAAGCCCTATCTTTCTCATGGAGCAGTCAGTAGTTTCAAACTTCTGACCCTTCCCTTAGCAGCCCAATGCATACCCGCTACGGCACCAGGGCTCTTATGAAATAAAAGGAGAGCCTTAAATTAAAGAAGGTTAAATCAGAAACTACAAAGCATAAATTAACTTGTACCTTAAGGAAAATGAAAGAAAAAAGAAACACCTGTGTTTGAAGAAGGAAAAATAGTCAGAGATACCAAAATCTATTTCTTCATTAAAAAAAATTTGTAAATCTGTAGACCAGCGGTTCTCAACCTGTGTGTCTTGACACCTTTGAGGGGTTGAATGACCCTTTCACAGGGGTCACCCAATTTATACCAGATTTAAAATTACAGTTATGAAGTAGCAGCCAAAGTAATTTTATTGTTGGGGGGGGGGTCACCACCACATGAGGAACTGTATTAAAGTGTTACGGCATTAGGAAGGTTGAGAACCACTGCTGTAGACAAACTTCTAGAATAAGACAAGATAAAAGCAGAGAAGAGAACTATCACAGATGAGAAAGTGACATCCCAAAGATACCACAGACAATAATGGACTACCACAATTAACCTATGTTCAGATGCTTGACAGCGTAGATATAACAGAACAATTATTTTTTGTGTGTATGGCCCTTTATTGAGAATGACATAGGGGTTTACATATCAAATCACCATTTTGCATTAAACTGTTTAAATAACATATCAAACCTCACAATGTCTACCCCTGTTTCATTCTATTTTTTCCCTATTTCCTTGTATTATATTATTTTTCCCCAACCTTCAAGTTAGCATCTGTGCACCCACTAGCCCTATCACTTCTTCGTCAGTACGCCATGACAAACTATAATGTTGAAATTACAAGCTGTAATGTTGAAATCTATGTCGCTGGTATTTGAAATACCAAGAGGATCACATAAGGTGAATAGGTTTCAGTAGAGCTTCCAGATGAAGCACAGACTACTGATAACCGTCTGTCTACTTCAGAGGAATTAAACACTGAGAATCTTAGAAATAGCAACAAAGCATTGTCAGATACTGGAAGCTTCATGAAAAGAGACAGAACATTGTTGAGATGATGTCGAAAGATGAGCTCTTAGGTCAGGTGGGAAGGCACTCAAATTATTACTGAGACAGACGTAACTTCCCAAAGTAGAGTCAGCATTAATGACCCCAATGGAGTAAAGTTCGCAGGAGTAAAGCCTTTGGGAACTCTGTTTGCTGATGAGGCACAACTAAAGGTGAGAAGAAACAGTTGCAAACATTAATTAATAATCAGACCTTGAAATATATAAAATATAAATCCAGGAAAATTAGATGGCATCAAAAATGAAGTGGAACATATAAAGATTGACATTCTAGGCATTAGTGAGCTGAAATGAACCAATTTGGACCATTTTAAATCAGAAAATCCCATAGCTTGCTAGGCCAGCAAGGAATGACAGATTCAGGAGGAATGAGATTTCATTCACCTTCAAAAAGAACATTTAAAAATGTAACTTGAAGAACAATGCTGTCTAAGATAGGATGATATCTATACCCATACAATTATTTTTCAAATTTATGCACCAAATGATAAAACTAGTGATTCAGTGATTGAAGAGCTCTACCAAGGTCTTCAGTCTGAAATAATCTGACATACAATCAAGATGCAGTAATAATCATGGGAAATTTGGAAACAAATAGAAAGGAACAATAATTGGAAAATACAGTCATGCTAATGAAGACAAAGATGAAGCTCATATGATAGAATTTTTCAATACCAATGTCTTCTTCATTGCAATTTTTTCCCCCAACAAAACAAACAGGGACTATACACATGGCTTTCTGCAGCTG
>NW_022103906.1:32976419-32982200 GCF_000313985.2 Echinops telfairi
TCCTGCTTGAATTCTGAGAAGCGCTCAAGACGAGATTTGCCATATGGAACGCTAATGCCCGACGACCTGATGAGTTGTGGAGTGACATCAAGAACATCATACATGAAGAAAAGGAAAGGTAATTAAGTAAAGAAAAATCAAAGAGTATGTCAGAAGAGATTCTTAATCTTGCTCTAAGCTCAATACCCTTCAGTAGGTTCCAACTCAAAGGGATCCATAGGTCGGAGAGGAGTTGTCCCTGTAAGTCTTTACAGAAGTAGAAAGTCCTGTCTTTCTCCCATGGAATGGCTACTGTGTTTGAACTGCTTGCCTGGCTGACCTTGTGGTTAATACACCAACACAGTCTCTCTCATCATTAAGTAGCTAAGACAAGTAGAAGAAATGCTAAGTCAGAGAACTGAACAGAAAATTTCAAAGGTCAAATCAAGAAGATAATTTAAAATTTAGGATGAAATGTGTAAAGACCTGGAGGTATAAAACCAAAAAGGAAGCACATGCTCAGCGTAACTTAAACCAAAACAAAAAACAACCCCAAAGAAAAATGCAAGCCTTGAATAGTAATATTGATGAAGGATGCAGCCAAGAAGTCAGAAAGAATACACAGAATAACTATACAAAAAAGAACTAGTCAACATTCAACATTCAACCATTTCAAGACGTAGCATGTCAACAAGAACCAATGGTATTGAAGGAAGAAGTTCAAGTGCTCTGACATTAGCTATAAACAAGTCTTCAGGAATTGATTGGATACTAATTGAAGTATTTCAACAACCTGATGAAGTACTGAAAGCACTTACTCATCTTTGGGAGGAATTTTGGAAGAGGGGTACTTGGCCAACTGACAAAAAGAGATCCATATTTGTACCCATTCCAAAAAAATAACAAGGAATGCACAAATTATAGAACAATATCATTAATACTATTGTATCCAAGAAAATTTTGCTGACCATCATCCAACAAAGTGGTATCTTGACAGGGAATCCCCAGAGTTTTGGGACAGATTTAGAAGAGAACATGGAATAAGGGATCTCATTGCTGAGATAAGATGGGTCTTGGCAGAAAGCAGAGAATACCAGAAATGTTTATTTATGTTTTATTGACTATACAAAAGCATTCGACTATGTGGATCTTAACAACTTGGATGACCTGGGGGAAATGGAAATTCTAGAACATTTCATTGTGCTCCTACAGAATTTCTACGTGAATCAAGAAGTTCTGTGAACACGAAAAGGAAATATACTGTATCGTTTAAAATCAGGAACGGTATGCCTCGGGGTTATGCCCTCTCAACCTAGTTATTTAATCTATATGCTAAGCAAATCATCAGAGAAACTGGTAAGAGAAGGCAGCATCGGGGTCAGAGGAAGGCTTACTAACAACCTGAGATATGCAGATACACACCCTTGCTTGCTGAAGCACTGCCTGTTGAAAATCTAGAGTGAAGCCTTCAGTGTGGACTGCAACTCAATATTAAAAAGATCAAAATCCTCCCAAGTGGACCAATAGGTAACAGGTTGAAGTTGCCAAGGATTTTGTCTCGCTTGGATTCACAATCAATGCTCTTGCGAGCAGCAGTCAAGAGATCAAATGATGCATTGCATTGGATCAATCTGTTGCACACGACCTCTTTCGGAGTGTTGAAAATCAAGGATATCCCTTCAAGCTCTCAGGGGCATCTGGCCCACGCCTTGTTTTCAATCACCTCATAGGCATGTGCAGGTTGGACAGTGACTAAAAAAAGCCGAAGAAGAGTAGAAGCATTTGAATTATGTTGTTGGAAATAAATTTTGAAAGTACTGTAGACTGTCAAAAGTACATCCAGAATTATCTTTAGCGGCATGGATAGCAAGATTTCGTATCATTGAACACATTATTTCATCCATTTACATAGGTCTCTTGCTTTTATGTTTTATAGTTTTCCTTGTTCAGGTCTTGTGTTTCTCTGGTTACATTTATTCCTAAATATTCAATCTTTTGAGTAGCTACTGTAAATGGTAATGTTTTACTGATGTCCTTTTTAAGAGCCCTCTTCATTAGTATACAGGAATCCAATTCATATGTGACTGTTCATTGTATACTCTGCTATGTTGCTGAATTATTTAATTGGGTCCAGCAAATTCCTTGTAGGGCCTTGAGTCCTGTATGTACGTAGTCAGGTCATCTGCAAAGAGAGAGGGTTTTGTTGTTTCTTTCCCAATTTGGATGTCTTAGATTTCTCTGTTTTGTCTTACAGCTCTGGCTAGCACCGTTATTACAAATATTGACTAAGAATGGTTAGAAAGGTCTAGTTCCTGTTAGGAAAGGGAATCTATGCACATTGCATGTATATTTTAATTCTCAGTTTTTAAAGAAATTTTTTAAATTTCGTTATTTGTTTTTGCAATTACTCAGTAGTTATGAAGCAGGGTTTTGTTCATTTTCTATATATTTGATTTTGCTTTTCAATCCTTTTATTTCTGATTTCTAGTTTTGCAGTGCTTTGATCTGAAAAGATCTTTGTACTATCTGGATTCTTTAAATGTATTAACACTTATTTTGTGGCCTAGCATATGTTTTGTTCTGTAGAATGTTTCATGTGCACTAGAAATGAGCAAATATTGTACTCATTGATCTGAGGGTTCTGTATATGTCTAAAGGGTTAATTCAATTAATTGGGTTCAGTTTTTCTGTATATTTTTAGTTTATTTCTAGTTGTTCTGAATGGTGATATAATCATCTAATATCATTACAGTTTTGTGAATTTCTCTCCCCAATTCATAAAAATTTGGTTAATGTATTTTGAAGGTATTTTATTGAGTTCATAGATATTTCTTGTAGTTAGGTCTTCATGTTCAGTTGTCCCTTTAACCATTATGTCATGCCTTTATTTGTTTCTCATGATGAATTTTGCCTTGAAGTCAATTTTATCAGAGATTAATATAGCTACTCTTGATTTCTTTAATTGCCATTAACTTGATATATTTTCCCATCCTTCTTTTTTAAATCTTTTTTTAAATATAAGTTGTATTTCTTATAAGCAACATATTGATAGGGTCTATTTCTTTATCTGGTTTGCTACTCTCTGTTTCTTGACTGGTGTATTTAATCTACTTGCATTCAGTATTATTATTGAAAATATGACTTCAGTGCTGTCATTTTGTTATGTGTTTTTGTTTTCTCTAGTTCCTCATAAGTTTCTGTGTTGAGTTCAGTTTGCTTATGGGGTTGTGTGTGTGTGTGTGTGTGTGTGTGTTGCTTTTTCACTGTGCTCTTATTTTTCTGTTCATAGGTGTTCATGATTTTCCTCTTTTTAATTTCAGTTTTTTCCATTTTCTTTGAAGCTAACATATTATGTACTATTTTCTTCTCAGGTTTGAAAGAGTCTGACCTTTCTGAAAATCTACTTGACCTCCTTTCTGTTCAAATGATTTGTATCTACACTATTCCTCTAGTTACTATAACATTGACTTCAGTACTTGTGTAGTGTTGCCCTGATTTCTTTCATTTTTTTTCCCTCCTCGTGGTTTTCTGAAACTTTTTCTCCAGTCATTTAAAGTACTCAAGAATCATTTTTCTGAAATCCTCTTTTAAATACTTCTGATGCTTTTCCTTCCTCGGGAAGCTCTTTTGGCTGTGTATATAGGTAACATGTTTTCCCCATACCATCTGGTTTCTTCATGTAAACTGAAATTGTCTGCTGTCTCTGAGACATCTTGTTGTTTTAAATTTGTTTTGATCTAGTGAACAAGCAGCAGTGGAGAAGGTGGTGGCCTTGGCCCTATTCGTGTAGCCATTGCAGGTGGGAGGAGGTCTGGGCATTGTGGGGCAGTTCACGTTGTCACTGGAATCAGGAATATCCAAGTAGAACTCAGAAGCCGCTTTCTCGTTCGCAGTCATCAGTGAGTGCTTATCCAGATGTGCTCAGGAAGCTCGAAGCAGGAGCATCGTCTCAGACATTCAAAGGTGAGGGTGGAGACTTCTCTGGTCAACCGGAGGTTGTGGAGAGTTAGGGCCATTTCCACCCCGGTTCCATCCTGTGTCTCTTGCTAATGGCTCATCAAAACAACCAAAAGTGGGGGTGGGTGGGGGCAGCTGAGGGTAGAATCAGAAAAGCAATAAAACTCAAAGTCAGAATTGGTCACTGCTTTTTATCAAGACCCTCATCGCATGGGAGACTTCTGTAGGGGCCAGGAGTGTGGGTGCTCTCATTTGTAATGGTCTGCCTTTCTTTTCCTAGAGCTTGCAATTTATTAAAACAAAAGACAGAAGAAAGAAAACCACAAAATGCACAAGGAAATTGCTGTCAATCCTCCAGCTGTGGAGGTGCTTTTAGTCAGAGGGCATTGCAGTGGGTCAAAGCCTCCACCAAAGTCAAACGGCAAGTCACAGCCTCTGGTGCTGTCTGACCAGGTGAATGTATGGCCCTGCATCTTTTCCAGTCACCAGTGAATCATGGGCAACATGGGATGATTCCGTCTACTCTACATTCATAGAAAATTTCTTGAAACTTCCAAAGGACACTCAAGAAGTGAATAACTAGACTCATCTGTTAGAGGAAATATATTTCCTGGAAAAAATAAATTGACAGAAAACTCTAGAACTAAATGATATCATTGGCACTTCTGCTTTTACAAAATAAAAATTGGTAATGAGTATGCTTACCCAAACTCTCTATGCATATGGTTGCTCTAGCTATAAATATGAAACTTGTGTTAATCACATAATTGATAATTTACTAAAATGTGAAAATATGAGTACATATAAGAATATTGCTCACTAGAGGGATGTTAAAACCAAATATCACTCATTGACATCAAGTTGATGTGAACCTGTGGAACAGGGTGGAATGGCCCCTGTGAGTTTCTAAAACTTACCTGTAGAAAGCCCTGGTTTTCTCTCACCAAGCAGCTGGTGATTAGCATTCAATGAATACCCACTATGTCACCAGGGTTAGCCATGCAAAAGTTCAGTTTTAATTAAGAAATCTATAACCCCATCTTTAGTAGTACATTATTAATATTACATTATTAATTTTATTTATGTTTTCCTTAATTATTACAATCACTATACACATTGATATTTTTATTTTTCTTTGGTGTAAATTGTTAGTACATGCCTTTTACCTGAGGTGTGCTTGTGTGTATGTGTCTGTGATTTGCCTTTTATATATTAATGTGGGAGAATGCCTTGCTGTATGCTGCACATTTTGTTTACTTATTTGTTGAACTTTTTCATAATTAATAACTATCATTTGACTTGAACTTTCAAGTAATTTATAATGTTCATTTTTAACATGATCAATGTTGTGGTATCAGTTCGATAGAAAAAATCACTACCAAATCAGAGATGTCTTGTTTACGTCGTATGTTACCTTATATGTATTTGTTTTGATACTCTGCATTTCAATCCAGTCACTTGCTTCCACATTTTTTAACAATTCAACATTGATTCAGTTAATACATGCTTGAGTTTTCATAGTTCAAATATCTGATATTTGATCAGATAGTTCAAATATCATAGTTCAAATGCCTTTTCACAAAGATCAGAGACTCACCTCACATTTTGAAGTACAGCATGCTCCAGAACCACATTTTACTGAATCTTTCAGCTTACACGTGCTATAATCACAGCACTTTTTAAATTGACATTCCTGTAATTTTAGAAGAAACATTACTCCAGCTTCACTTATGCGCTCTTACTTTTAAATCTAAATTTCTGTTTAATATCTTCTTGTGTTCAACTTTTTAATTACACAATATAATTGTAAGCAAATATGCTTTCAAGTTTACTATTGCTAGAATA
>NW_022103906.1:32983681-32984982 GCF_000313985.2 Echinops telfairi
GATCGCTTGTTGTTCCCTTGTCTCTGGGTTTGTTAATAAAACATTTTAAAAAGCAATCAAAACACTTTTACTAAGTAGCTAATAAATGGTTAATGTGGCACTATCAACTCGAAACCACACTCACTGCCATCGGGGCCATGCCTATTCATAGTGCCCCTGTCGAGCAGCCCCTGTGAGTTTCTGAGACTTTAACATGAGCAGAGAGCCTCGTCTCTCCCCCAAGAGATGGCTGGGGGATTCCAACTGCAGAACTTGAGGATCACCTTGAGCACAACACATAACCACTACACTACTTAGAACTATAGTATATATATATATATTTGGCTTTCCCTCAGAAGCTTATACTTTCTCCAATCACCTTATTGCAATTAATCGCATTAATAAAAAGGTTACACACCATGAATAAAATGTTTAGGCAATTAAGACAATAAGATTCATTTTCTCATATTTTAATTGTGAAAATAAAAATATATTTTTGTTAAGAAGGTAAATGGAAGGTCACTGTTATTACTATTCAATGACAAAATTACAAATCAAATATTGTTTCTGCATAACATTGAATTTACACAATTATCTAATTTTTATATTCCTAATCCTTTTTTAAAATCAATGATTTGTCATATACTCAAAGACTTTGTTCCAAAAATCATGTCCTTTAATATGAGTTTATGTAAAACACCTGTGAATGGGGAGCACTGGTGGCAAGCATGGTTCAGCATTCACTTAGTTGTCTGGATGCTATTTGCTCATGAATGTCAAAGTTGGACATTGAATAGGAAGACTGAAGAAGAATTGATGCATTTGAATTATGGCGCTGGTGAAGAACATTGAAAGTACTTTGGACTGCCAAAAGAACAACCAAATCTGTCCTGGATGAACTACAACCAGAATCCTCCTCAGAAGCATAGATGGCAAGATTTTGTCTTACATACTTTGCACATGCTATCAGAAAAAATGATTCCAGTTGCCTACAGATGGGCTCTGGGTCTCCACTCCACATACCCCCTCATTCACAATGATATGATTTTTTGTTCTTTGATGCCTGATACTTGATCCCATTGATAAACACCTCAGAAAAGTGTGTGAAGGGAGATATAGGACAGTGTAAGACATGAGAAAATAATAATGACTTATAAAGTATCAAGGTTTTGGGAGGGAGGGGAGTAGGGACGGGGGTAGGGAGGAGAAAAAATGGGAAGCTGATACCAAGGGCTCAAGTAGAAAAAAAATGTTTTGAGAATGATGATGGCAACAAATGTACAAATGTGCTTGACACAATGGATGGATGGATGGATGGATGG
>NW_022103906.1:32986510-33006795 GCF_000313985.2 Echinops telfairi
CTATAGTAGGTAAAGCAAATGGAAGAAATGGTGAAGTCAAAGAGCTGAATAGAAATGTTCAAAGGGAATCTTGAGAGGACAAAGTCACAGGCTATACTAAAATGTGCAGAGACCTAGACAACCACAAGGGAAGAATGTGTTCACTTTACCTTAAACTGAAAGTACTCAAGAAAATATTCAAGGCTCAAGTTTCAATATTAAATGATTCTATGGGCAAAATATTGAATGATGCAGGACGCATCCAAAGAAGATGGAAAGAAGTTGACATTCTACCATTTCAAAAGGTAGCATTTGAGCAAGAAACAATGGTGCTGAAGGAAGAAGTTCAAGCTCTACTGAAAGCATTAACCAAAAATAAGGCTTCAAGAATGGATGAAATACCAATCGAGATGTATCAACAAGCTGGTATAGCATTGTAAGCATTCTCTCACCTATGCCAGGAAATTTAGAAGACAGTTGCTTGGTCAACTGACTGAAAGAGCTCCATATCTATTTGCATTCCAAGTGCAAGCGACCCAACACGATGCTCAAAATATAAAACAATATCATTGATATCACATGTATGTAAAATGTTGCTGAAGATCATCCAACAGCATTTGCAGCAGTACATTGAGAGGGAACTGCCACAGGTTCAAGCCGATTCAGAGAAGGACATGGAAGAATGGATATCATTTCTGATGTCAAATAGCTGTTAGCTACAAGTGGAAAATAGAAAGATATTTACTTGTGTTTCATTGACTATGCCAAGGCATTCATCTGTGTGGATCCCAAGAAACTACAGATAACCTTGAGAAGAATGGGAATTGCTTAACACATCTTTGTACTTGTACATGGATCAAGAGACAGTTTTGTGAGGACAAGGGGATACCAGGTTGTTTAAAAACAGTCAAGGTGTGGGGCAGTTTTGTATCTCATCATAATATTTATTCAACCTATAGGCTGAGCAAATAATCAGAGAAACTGGTTTATATTAAGGAAATTGTGGTATCAGGTTTGAAGGAAGGCTTATTAACAACCTTCAGTAATGCACATGACACAATCTTGCTTGCTGAAAAGGGGAATTTGAAGCACTTGCTGAAGAACTTCAAGAACTGCGGCTTTCAGTATGGATTCCATCTCAATGTAAAGAAGACCCAATGACTCACAACTGGAACAATAGGTAATATCATGATAAATGGAGAAAAAGTTGAAGTTGTTAAGAATTTTGTCTTAGCTCCGCAATCAATTTTCATGGAAGCAGCAGTCAAGAGATCAAAAGACAAGTTGCATTTGGTAAATCTGCTGCACAAGACCTGTTTTAGAGTACTGAAAAGCAAGGATGTTAATTTGAGGACTATGGTGTGCCTGACTCAAACCATGGTATTTTCCATTATATCGTAAGCATGCGAAAGTTGGATCTTGACTAAGGAAGACTAAACAAGAATCGATGCATTTGAATTATCATGCTATTAAAGAATATTTAAAGTACTACTGACTCCTAAAAGAACAAACATATTTGTCTTGGAAGAAGTATGATCAGAATGCTTCTTAGAACCATGGATGGCCAGACCTTGTGTTACATATTTTGGACATGTTGTCTGGAGAGACAAGTCTCTAGGGAAAGACATCGTGTTTAGTAAAGCACAGGAGCAGCAAAAAAGAGGAATGCCCCCAAAGAGATGGATTGGTATCATGGCTAAAACAATGGGCTCAAGCATAGGAACCATGTGAGAATGATGCAGGATTGGGCATGTGTCCTTCTGTTGTGCTTAAGGTCGCTATGAGTCAGAACCAACTGGATGGTACCTAACAATAACAATAACAACTACCTCACTGACTGGGAGGCAAAACTGAATGGCTGCTTGACCTGAGACCAGTGCCTCTTTGTCTGTGTGCTTTTCCTTTTAGCAGTGGTCTTGTACATGTTTGTCTTCTGTGATTGAGTAACTTTGTTTAGCATAATGTTCTTCAGGTCGCATGGGTACTTCCTGGTTTCACTGATTTTTTTTTTTAGTGATGCATAGTATTCTATTGTGTGTATACACCAAAGTCTATTTAGCCATCCTTCTGATGGGATTTGGGGCTGCTTCCAACTTCTAGCTATTGCAAACAGTATTGCCATAAACGTGGAAGCATATAGTCTATTCATGCTTTGTCTTTAATTCTTTGTGCATGAATCCAGAAGAAGTCTTGCTGGAGTATATGGAATTTTCATCCTTATATTGCTTGCCACAACGGTTGTACATGAGAGTTCTGATCTCTCTACACACTCTCCGGTATTTGTTATTTTCTTTTTAAAAATTGGGCATCGTTGTCAATGTAAGGTAATATCTCATCATTCTTTTGTTTTACATCTCCCAGATGACTAGTGGTTGTGAGCATTTTTTCATGTGTTTGTTAGCCATTCGAGTGTCACATATGGTGAACTGTCTGTTGACATCTTCTGCCCAATTCATAATTGTGGTTGTGGTGCCTTTCTCGTTCAGGAAATGCAATGTACTACAGTTCTTAGATATTCCTCTTTTGCCCTTTGTGTAATTGCTAAAGATTTTTTCCAATCCATGAGCTGTTTTTTTGTTTTTTTTTTGATGTGTATCAAGATCTTATTTTAAGTAGGTTCTAGTCATCTAATTCCTCTTCTACTGTGTGTGCTTCCTTGATTATATTTGATAATATCGTTATGCCCTCCTGATTTTCTTATTGATGATCTTTGTAGCTCTGGAATTTACACTTAATCCTTTGATCTACCTTGATTTCCCTTTTGGGGCATGAGGTATATACCATCCTGTTTCATCCTTCTTCAAATGGAGATGTAAGTTGTCAACACCATTTGTTGAAAAGCCTGTCTCTTTCCCATTTAATTTTTGTCAAAGACCAGTTGTATTTATTTGTGGGTTTTCTATTCTGTTCTGTTGGTCTATGTTCCTGTTGTTGTATCAGTATCAGGATGTTTTAACTATTGTGGCTATGGAATAGGTTTTCAGAATAGGTAGTGCAATGTCTCCTACTGTGTTCCTCTTCTTAAGTTCCTTGACTGTCCTGGATATCTTCCCTCTCCATCTGAAGTTGCTAATTTGTTCTTCCAATTTTCTCAAGTATAAAGTTGGGGTTTATATTGGAATTATATTTTGAGATTGTTTCTGAAGGTACTGACATTTTCATACTTCCTATCCATGAATACAAGGTGCCCTGGTGGTGCAGCAGTTATGCATTGGGCTGATAATCACAAGGTCAGCAGTTTGAAACCAGCTGTCATTTTTTGGGAGAAAGACCATACTTCTACTCCCATAGAGTTAGAGTCTCAGAAACCCATTGGGGCAGTTCTCCCCTGTCTTAGAGGGTTGCTATGAATCAGAATCAACTCAATGGCAGTGTTTGGTTTGGTTATCCATGAACATGGGATATTCTTCAATTTGTGTTCAGTTTCTTTTGATTTCTCATTGTAGTGATCTGTAGATTTCTTTGTACAGGGTTTTATTTTTATAACCTGATTAGGTTTATTCCTAAGAATTTCATCTTTTGTGTGGTTATTAGAAATGGTTTTATTTTCTTGATGTCTTTTTTAGAGCTTTCTTCTCTGGTATACAGGAATCTGGTTGATATATGCTTATTAATCTTGTAGACTAACAAATTACCAAATCTTCCTATTGTTTCCAACAATCACTTTTTCTTTGGGATATTCTACATATACAATCTTATTGCCTGTAAATAGTGAGATTTTCAATTCTATTACCTTGATTTCTCTTTGTTGTATAATTATTCTAGCTAAGGTCAGCAGATGGAAACCACTAGCTGCTCCACTGGAGAGAGAAGGGGCTTTCTACTCCTGTAAAGATTGACAGTCTTGGGAACGCACAAGGGCAGTTCTTTCTTCTTCTAGAGGACCACAATGAGTCAGCATTGACTCGATGGCAGTGAGTCTGAGATTGAGGTGATCACATGGCTTCTACATTCTGAAATAAACTCAATTGACAGATACATGACTTTACTAAATGTATTAGTAATTAACTGAAGATTGTGTGTTCATCAAAGATAGAAATGGATAGATAGATGATAGATAGATAGATAGATAGATAGATAGATAGATAGATAGATAGATAGACAGACAGATAGGTGATAGATAGATAGACAGACAGATAGGTGATAGATAAATAGATAGATAGATAGATGATAGATGATAGATAGATAGATAGATAGATAGATAGATAGATAGATAGATAGATAGATAGATAGATAGATAAATAGATATATCTGTCCAGGCAGTTTTGTCATCTCTATCTAATTTAATCTACAACAGTCTTCAAGGATTCTTAGTAGCATATTAAGACTGCCCTGATCTTTTATACCAAGGTTTTAAATACTAGTTCATCAGAAAGTACTTTGCAATGAAAAAACTCTACCCTATCCAGCTTCACCTATATATCAGTTTGTCGTACTGTGAGGGTTCATGTGCTTTTGTGAGGCTGGAATTCTGTGTTACAAATACCATCGGAGTCAATCACAGAAAGCAAGTTTCAGCTTCAGTAGAGTTTCAAGACTAAGAAGAGACAAGGACGATGGAAGAGGTAGTTCACTACGGAGGGATCAGCCACTGACAATCTTCTGCATAGCCTCAAGACATTGATTAATATAGTGTCCCTCAGGTTGAAAGGCTTTCAAAATACCAGTAGGGAAGAGCTGCCTCTTCAAAAAGAGTTAACTGAAATAGCATTGAAAGAACAAATCTTTAAGAACCTTCATTTTCTACTCAACATAAGTAGCAGCTGCTGCATATAGCCATTAATAGTCGATAAATGGAATGTGAAAAGTATGCTTATCAGAAAATTGGAAGCCATCAGAAATGAATATGATTGCATAAATCTTGGTATCCCAAGCAGTAGCGAGATGAAATTGACTGGGTTTTGCCATTTTGAATCAGATAATCATATTATTTACTCCATCAAGAATGACAAATGCCATTTCATTAATCATCAAAAGAATCATATAAGGTCCAGCTTGGAAAACAATGCTGTATATGATAGGATGATAAATAGCTGTATAAAAGAAGACCATTTAATATAGCCAATGCTCAAATTTATTCACAAACCACTAAAGTCAACGCTGTAGAAATTTAAATATTCCCAACTTCTTTTATCTGAAATTGCTCAAAAATACAATTAATAAGAATTAATACAAACCTGCATTGGAATGGGAAAGTTGCAAACAAAGAGGAAAATGTGACCTTGATGAAAGAAATGAAGCTGGAGATTGCATGATAGAATTGTGCAAGAGGAACAAACCCTTCATTGCAAATACCTTTTTTTTCTAATAACATAAATGGTGGGGAAGAACATGCTCAGAATATTTTAAACTGAAAGAAAAAAACAAAGCATACAAGTCTCATGTAGAAATATTGAAAGATTCTGTGTGTAAAATATTGAATGATGCAGGAAGCATCAAAAGAAGAGGGAAACGATATACAGAGTCACTGTGCCAAAAGAAGTAGCATGTGAGCAAGAATCAATGGTTCTGAAGGAAGAAATTAAAGCTGCATTGAAACATTTGCCAAACACAAGCATTCAAGAATTCAGGGAATCTTCCATTGAAATGTTTCAATAGGCTGATGAGGCATTGGAAGCATTCATTTGCCTATGCCAAGAAATTTAGAAGACAGCTACTTGGCCAATGGATTAGACAAGATCCAGTAGCCTCGTGGCGTAGTGGTCACACATTGGTCTACTATCCAAGAGGTCAGCAGTTGGAAACCGCCAGTAACTTTGGAGGAGAAATGGGACTTTTATTAATATCACATTTTGATTAGTTCCCCATCAGCAAATGGAGATCTCAAAAGCTTTACTTCCTCAGGCTTTACTGCATACAAATCATTATAGTCTGCTCAGTCATATTTTGAGTGCCTTCTGGTCTGAAGGGGCTCTGGCACTATCTCCACAATGTTCTACTTCGATCCCTTAGGTTTTCAGTAACTGGCAATGTTTTTATGCTATCCATAGGGTTTTACATAGCTAATTCCCCTGGAATAGACACTGTATTACTCCTTCAATGTCTGTTCTTATTCTGGAAGCTCTGCTGAAACCTGTTCACTTTGGGTCATCCTACTGGTATTGGAAATACCAGTGGCATTGGCTTCCAACATCACAGCAACACAGCCACCACAGTGCAATAAACTAGTAAGACAAATGGGGGAGAGTCTGTTGCAGTCGCTTGATTTTTCGGCAATCATTGACAGTATTCAAACAAATTCCACGGCTGCATTCCACTAACACATACTTTGTAAGAATCTCACCAAATTGGATTTGACCCATTGGCCAGTTTTCAATTTTCTAATGTTGAGCATGCTTCAGAGAGTTTCCTTAATAACAGGAAAGGAATATGGGTCATTTATCTACCAATTAACTATTGAATATGGTCCTAACTGTTTGAGAGTAGTGTATTTTATATATACTTTAGTATAACCATAGTAACTAGTATAAAACAATACCATTTATTTCACTAACATTCATAATAACCCTATAGATTGAGTATAAATGCCCCATAGAGTTTCTAAGATGGTAATATTTAAAGAAGCAGATTAATGTATCTTTCTCCCCTAGAGAAGATTGTGAGTTTGAATGTCCATCTTTTGTATTTGGTGGCAAAATGTTTTACTCTCCTCATACCTTCAGGGAATGTTTCAGAATGATTAAGAGAAATCAATGACAATGTTTTGTCAACCTTGCATTGCACCCCAAATAAGAACATTTAAACTGAGATAGAAAAAAATTTATTGAAGAAAAATTTAAAAATAAGGTTATATGAGTTATGAACTGAATTAGGCAATAAAAAGAATTCATTTAGCCCATATATTCAAAAGTTCTTTCCTGGCATATTTGGAAACAATTTGCATAAACCAAGTCTTCCGGATTTTAAAAAGTCTCTTATCTTCCTCCCCATCCTTTAGTTATTTATAGAGAAAACCTAACTGCATATACTCTTATACATTCAATGACAGCTTGTTATTAGATGTATTAAAACTATTTAAATTTCATTGTTATGACTTACCTCTTCATTACCACAATCACATTCTTCATTAGGATCCAGTATCCCATCACCACACACTGGTTTCAAGTGTAAAAGACTCTGAAGACATTTAGGCACAAAGTTTGAAATAATATATGCATAGTCATGCATGCTACAGTTGCTGAAAATCTTTATTCCACTGGAATGCCTACAATTAAATAATATTTCTCAGGTAATGAATATGTTAAGTTAAACAAAATCTAAGCAATACTAATTCTGTTGAGTCAATTCTGAGTCATGATGACCCCATACATAATTATATGAATGGCAAAAATGGCTACAATGAAATGGTTGTGTCATCCTTTAGTATAAAGTAAAATGTCGTGAAATTTTCATGTCTGCATTGTTTATATTTAATACTATTTAGTTTATGCAGGTTTCTTGTGGTTTCTTATAATAAGGTGCTATGTTTTATTTGTACAAATCTTTAGTTGGTCTGGTTAGGTTTAGTCCTAAGTACTTTATCTTTAAGTTGGCTATTGTAAATGGTATTGTTTTCTTGATTTCTTTGTTAGAACTCTCTTCATTAGTGTACAGGAATCTGATTTTGTGTGTTTATCTTGTGTCCTGCCATAATGCCAAAACTATTGTTTGCAATATTTTATTGTTTGAATCTTTCGTGAGGGGAAGTTACATGTAAATCCTATCATCAGCCAGCAGTGAGAGTTTCACTTTCTCTTAGCTTGTTTAAATTCCTTTGATTCTTTTTACTTTCTATTTACTCTAGGTAAGACATCCAGAATAAGGTCCCAGAAGAGTAGGGACCAAGTGGCTTTTTGTCTGGTTCCTGCTCACAGGAGGACAGCTTTCAAGTGTTTCCCTTGAGCAAAATGTTGGCTGTTGGTGGTTCATCTATGGCCTTTATTGTGTTGAGAACATTCCCTTATATTTCTATTTTGTTAAGTGTTCTCATCACAATTGGGTTTGGGATATTGTTTAATGTCTTTTCTGAGTTGTTTGATATGATTCTGTGGTTTGTATATTTTGTTTTGTTTATATGGAGGATTACATTGATTGTCTTTCTAATATTGAGCCATGCTTATGTACCTCGCTGAATCCCACTTGACCGTTGGTGTAAATTTTTAGAGGAGTTGACCACCTCATTTATCTTCTCTAGAGAAGCTGGTGAGTTCTAACTGCTGACCTTGTGGTTAGCAGGTCAATGCCTAATATACTATGCTGCCCTGTGATTTAAATAGTAATACAAAAATAGCGAAGACTGAGGTGGTAAAGGCCACGGGTGGTGTCTAGTGCCTACACTTGAAAGAACTATGCAACTGCTACAGTTTCAATGTTGGGAGAGTCTAAGGACAAAGTGAATACATTCACTTTCACTGACAGCCATTTGTAATGGTACAAAAAAGGGAATGCTGGGAGGGATATCACAAGGAATAACATGGCTTAGATGACTTTTGCTATTATTGTGAACTACTGTTTTAGTAAGCATAAACATTTCAAACTTTGAAATTTGATATACGTTCAATCAAAAAAAAATTTTAAATAGACATATCTGGGCTATAAAATACAGCTCAGATTTAAAATAAAAGAAATAATACACCCTTAGGTGACAATGGAATCAAACTAGATAGAAGTAACAGAATCTCCAAAAATATTTGCTGATTAAACATCAGAATTATAAATAACATGTAACATGAATCAAGAAAGAAATACCAAGAAAGTTTTTTAATATTTTGAATTAAAATGAATTTAGGGATTTAGGAAATCAGTCCATGGACTCTTCATAGCATTGAATGAATATATTACACAGAAATCTAAAATCAGTAATCTATGCTTCCACTTTGAGAAACTCAAAATGAAAAGCAAATTTAATTAAAATCTGAAGTAAAAAATAATAGTAAGCTAAAAAGAAATCAAACTTATAACAGAACTCAATGGATAAAATTAGCAAAAACATAAGCTCATTCTTTGGGGAAAATATAAATGATAATGTTCTATAAAATGTAACCAAGGGAAAACAGGAGACTACACAGAAATTTATATATTAAAAATGAAAGAAGGAACATCATACCTGCTTCACTCACTATTAAACTGAAAATAGAGAGGGGCTATGAATATTATTAATAACTCTATGTCCACAATAATAACTCTATTCTTAGTGGGATAAAATTATCCATAATTCACGCAGGGCATGTAGATAATGTTACTAGATCTATGCCAATTAAAGAGATTGAAACAAAATAACCTTCCAAAACAGAAAAGACTGTATGGTTGCATTGGTAAATTCTAGTGAGCCTTTGAAAAATAAATATTATCAATTATTTCTGATCTTTTCCATAATAAGGAAGCAGAGGGACTCCTTTCTAACTCATTCTGTCTGGCCAACATTATATTATTATCAAAGACAGATCATGATTTTTCAAGAAAGCAAAATTGCCAACTAATATTCTTTATGAATATGTATGAAAAAAATTGTGAACAAAATATAAGCAAATAAAATCCAAAAGTATAAAAAGGATGTACCACAATCAAATCAGATTTTAAGCTCAGCTATATTAAAAAATTAATTAATGCAAGTCATCACATCAGCAGCCTAAAGAAGAAAAATGTATGCATTATATAAGTTGATGTAGAGAAATAATTTGATAAAACCCAAAAGCCATTCTTGAAAAATGCTTTCCAAAGAGCAATTGGGTATTAGGGAAAGGGTGTTGCCCTCAAAATGATTTTTTTTAATTTTTATAAAACTTAAAGCAATTATAGTATTAAGGGTGAAAACTTAGTTTTCCCTCCTATGATTGGGACGAACACAAGGATGTCCCCTCCTAGTCACTATTGTATTAGAAATCCAAGCTAGTTTACTAAGAAAATAAGTTATATAGATTGAAGTTATATAGAATAAAGTTATATAGATTGGGAAGAAAAGTGTGTTAGGTCAAGTTGACTAGAGAAAAAAATCCAGTGAAATTCATATATGTGTAAGAAAGAGCTTTATATCAAGAAGTAATTGTATATTGCTGGGATGGGAAAACATCCCAGTCCAGTCCAACTCAAGTCCAAAAGTCCAAAACCAGTCAATAAGTCCCTCTTCAGACTCATGCAATGATGCAGAATGCAGAAATATCATAGGTTGGAGGTGAAAAGTCTTGTGGATCCAATGGCAGTGGAAGTATCACAGGGCTAGCATAGCTATCAGCATGACTCCTCCACAGGAAAGTGAAAGCAGAGGAGTGGGTGAGGTTCCCAGGACCCTCCTTATGAGAAAGTCAGGCCCACAAGAGGTACCATCAATCAGAACAGGCTAGACTCCACCTCTACACTTTTATATCTTCAAGTTGACACAAAATTATGTAACTACCACACATATAAAACTGCTTTTGCAGATGATACGATTATGATAAAAAAATCTTTGCAACTTTAACAAGTGTGTGAATATAAGAATTGTATACCAAAAAAAAGAGAGAATTGCATACAGATATCAACTGTTCTCCTAAAGCCAACAATGAATAACTAGATTCTGAATTAAAAATGCATTTTCACCAAAATAAATCTAAATTGAGATTTGGGAAATACAGTGAAAGAAAGCAAATAAGATATAAGTAAATTGAAAGGTATATCTTGTTTTGGGATAGGAAGACATTATTACTAAGATCATTTCTTCCCAGTTTTATATATGACAAAAGGAGAAAATGTTAAATTTGTCAAGAATTTCGTCTTGCTGGGATCCACAACAAACTCTCATGGAAGCATCAATGGACAGATCAAAAGATGAGTTATATTTAATAAATCGGCTGCATAAGACTCTTTAGAGCAGTGGTTCACAACCTGTGGGTTGCGACCCCCTTCGGCATCAAATGACCCTTTCAAAGGGGTCACTCTATTCATAACAGTAGCAAAATTACAGTTATGAAGTAGCAACGAAAATAATTTTATGGTTGGGGATCACCACAACATGAGGAACTGTTTTAAAGGGTCACGACATTAGGAAGGTTGAGAATCATTGCTTTAGGGTATTGAAAAGCAAAGATGTTACTTTGAGGACTAAGATGTGTCTGTTCAATTGACTCATATTTGTGTGAAAAACTGACATGAAAGAAGAACCGAGGCATTTGAATTGTGATACTGGAGAAATCTATTGAAAGTACCATGCACGGCTAAAGGGCAAACGGGTCTATCCTGGAAGAATTATGTCGAGTCCCCTTTAGGGACAAGATGGTGAGACTTTGCCTTCCATGCTTTGGAGATATGTTGTCAGGAGAAACCAATCCCTGGCAAAGGACATCATTTCTGGTGAAGTAGAGGGGCAGTGAGGATGAGTAAGTCCCTCAAATGGTGGGATGGACACAGTGGCTGCAGCAATGGGCTCAAGCACAGGAACAATGGTGAGGACGCAGCAGGAGAGTTGTGTTTCATTCTGTCGTGCAGAAGATCTCTATAGGTCAGAACCTACTAACAACAGCAATAAAACTAATCTCTTTATACACAAGGTCAATTCTTTCTTATTTACTCAGTGATTTTGCTCTTGACTCCTCCTGGTGTACTTCACCATTACATTGTCCTCCACTTCTCGTTACTTCATTATTTGGCATATATTATATACTATCTCCAACCTGTAGTATCCCTTTTTGAGCACCTATTTTAGTTAATACTCTTTAAAACATTGTCAATATTTGCCATCTTTATCATTTCTCATATAGTTTATCAAGTTCCTTAAAATGTATAACTTTATTATACAATCATCTATCATCTACAAATGTATTATCTTAATCTGGAAAGAAAAAAATTCTTAATGTTATTTACTTTCTTCATGGTGTAATATGTTATTGATTTTTCAATACTGATAAATCTAATGAGTTTATTTTTATCCTAATTATACATTTATTCTATTGATTTTTCTAGGTATCCAATACAGCATCATGAAATAAAGAAAATATTTTTATTTAAATTTTTTTCTCCTTTTTTCTTAAACATATTAAAAAAGTGTCAATGTTCCATTTTAATGGTGATAATAGACATCTTGTTTTGAATAATGAAGATTATGACAATCAAAGCAACACTGATATCTTATATTTACTTATACCTCACAGTCTTAAAAAATAACATTTTCCATCTAATTCTCTTGAGGGAATTTTTTTGAAATATAAAGTTTACTATTTTTAGAGTCTTATAATAATAAATAAGCCTTAGAGTTTATTTTTGTGTGTTGTATATTTACCTGTGTATGTACAACATACTTTTCCAATTTTTGATATGTAAAAGAAATATATATAAAAGGATTTTTTAAGTATTATATTTTAGAGTTAACTCCATAAAATATTGGCAAAATTATTTAAGTAGAAATAATAAAATGTCTTACAGTGCTTCACGATTCATTATGCATGTTGCTCTTGGACAAAAACATTTATTGATGTCATCATATGTTAATCCTATATTAAGGCCAAGTAGTTGAGCTATAATAACTGAAAATCCTTCCAAGCTAATTGCATCTGAATACTAAAATACGGAATATTAAAGAGAAATATCATTAAACAAAACATATCTAATTACTGACGACAATAAGAATTAATAATCACTTGAAATTTTTGGTTGGAAGAAAATTTTATCTTATCTGAAATATTTTTATCTCAAACAAAACTTTACAGTAATTTCTTTTGTAGATATGAATATCCAGTCTAATTTATTAAGGGACATGCACCTATTTTAAAAGTAGTCAAGTTGTCAATATCTCTTGGTTTAAATTGGGTATGCCTAAATCCTGTAGCACTGAGCCTTTACAGTTATCCAGTATACACTTAGCCTTCCTGATTGATTCACTTTATCATCAATTCAAATTCATCCAATTAATAAATATTATTTTATGGTGTAACAAATTCACAATAATAGATTATTTTCTTTAACTGTATATTATTACTTTGCAGAAACAAAGTTACCTGAAACTCAGAAATTCAGTTGCAAGCTTTAAGTGAAGAACATAATATTAACCAAAAACCAAAGTCCAACTGCTCCCTAGGGCTGTAATCAGCTGGAGAAGCTTTTTCCTGGCAAGGCCATTTGGATAGATCCTTCCTGCTCTGGAGTTGAGGTCAACTCATAGCAACCCTATAAGGCAAGGGAGAGCTGTCCCTGCGAGTTTCTGAGATTGTAACTGTATGGGAGGAGAAAGGCCTGTCAGCCTCCAGAGAGCCTGGTGATCTGAAACTTGCAGGTCGCAGCTCAATGAGTAACTGCTACACCACCAGGGGTCCTTTGACCAAATAAAGAACACTAATTTGTAAGTTGATAACTTTGCATGGCCCGTGAAAGATGTTATGAATATCCAAATGACCCTTGCAGGTAAAAATCTTCTCCAGTTGGTTTGCAGCCTGGGAAATCTGTCCTACAGGGCTGCCGTGTGTCTGATCAACTTCATGGTAGTAGACTTTGGTTTTTGACTAACATGTTCCTCACTTAAATGTCACACGTTAATTAATTTCTGAGTTTCAGATAACTTTGTTTCAGCAAAATAATAATATGCAGATAAAGAAAATATTATACTTACATATTCATATACTACTCAGCAAATTAAAATAGTATTTATCAATAGTAACATAAAGTTTAAAGAATCAATCATGTAAAAAGGATAAAAATTACAAACCAGGGCAATTCCTGCATCATAGCTTTTGTTGCATATTATTCCAGGAAATGTTGCTCCCACATATTTAGGATGTTTCCTGTAACTACATAATTATAACATCGTATTATAATTAGCATAATTGCAGAAACATTTACTAGATCATTTACTAAATTCCATTTCTATAAAATTTTATTATTCTTTTATAAACATTCCAAGGTCCAAACTAGATCTTTAGTAAACTATATACAGTATTCAAATCATAGAAAATAATAATAATTTACTTTTTAATCATCAGTTTTAGTTACTCAGCTAACGGTAATGTATGCTCATTGTCTCTGATTCTCTTCAGTTTCTCTTGTATTTTGCTCACAGTTTGGGTCACTAAAGTATAAAAGAAATAAACAGATTTCCCCTTGTTGAAGAAAATGTTCCTGTTTAAAAATTGCTCTTGTGTCTTGTAATCAGTCTCTGCGGAGTCAGTTCCAGCCTCTTGTGGCATCACATACAACAGAGCAAATCTACAACGTGTGCCAGTCTCCCTCCTCCTCACCATGGCTTCTGTGGTGGGGCCCAATGCTGCAACATCTAATTCAAGATGACCGGGCACTGGACCCAACGGGGTGCCTCTAAGGGACTGGTCCCTTCTGATAAAACGTCCAGAGGGTATAATTCTGTCTCGACATCTTTGCTTCTAAGGAGCACTATGGATGTATTTCGATTTTCTGAAAGTCCAATATTCTTTTGTTGTTGTTAGGTTCCATCGGGTTGGGGCAACAGAAGAAAACACAGCCCAGCCCTATGCCATCGGCACAATTGTTCCCAAGCTTGAGCCCATTGTGTCAATCCATCTCCTTGAGAGCCTTCCTCTTTTTCACTGTCCCTCTTCTTTATCAACATTAAAATTCAAATACATAAATTCTTCTTCGATCTTCCTCTTTTTGTCCAGTTCCATATGCATATGAAATGACTGAAAATACTTTGGTTTGGGTCAGGTGTACCCCAGACCTCAAGGCCACCTCTTTGCTTGTTAATGCATTAAAGAAGTCTTTTGCAGCGAATTTGCCCAATGCACTATGTCATTACCATCTGGATGTCTGCTTCCATAGGCTTTGATTGTGGATCCAAATAAAAAGACATCCTTGAAAATGTTAATGCTGTCTATGCATGATATTACTTATTGGACCATTTGGGATGATTTTTGTTTTCATCATGCTGAGTTCTAATCAATGTTGAAGGACTGTTGTCAAACCCTCTTTGCTTTCAATAAGTAAGGTTGAGTCAGCTGCGTACCGCACGTTGTGAAGGAGCTTTCCTCCAATCCAGTTGTTAACATTTCTCTTCATATTGTCTAGTTTCTCAGACTCAATTTTGTGAAATATTTTATACACACACCACTAAGTCAAAACATACCACCTAGTCAAAGAGTAGATATGAAAAGCAGTAATGTAGAATACATACTTAGAGAATAGTGTTAATTTTTATCTAATTAGTAAGTTGAAGGTTATATGCATATAACCTATTCTATATTAAAAATTATAGCATAAAGACTAATTAAATGTAGAATTTTTTATTCTCTATATTCTGAAAGATAATGTTATCTGACTCATTCTTACTGTTAGTTTTATCATACTTATTTTTTATTATTTTATTATATGTCCACTCTCATATCCATAGCAGTACCACTATTTTACTTATAAAACTTTCATAAAGGTATAGAGTATTAAGAAAAAGCATGAATGCTTTGAAATTAATATAGTGGAATTATTATTTACTTAATGAGGCTTTCTTTTATCACATCTTTACTAATACAGAATATTATGCTTACGTCAGTAAATAAGCTATATCATGGGGTCGTAGGACAAGATATTCTTGTTTCCATGCCAAAAATCTTTGCAATAAATCATCAGCATCCCCATTGGTGTGAATTTTGTTCTTATCTGACCACAATTCCAAGGAAGACAGTTTAACAGTTAATTTGAATTGTGTAAACATCTGAAAGTAAGAATAATGACATATTTATCCCAGGTATAGAGATTATAATATCAAAAAGTACCCAAAAAAGAGAAAAGGGACATTTGAGTATTTTGTTTATTAAACTAGTGAAAAAATATTTGTCATGATATATGCAAAGCATTTTCCATGAATATACATTAAATTATGATTATGATCAAATAAAAACTTACAGTATTCACAAGGCCAATAATCTGGACAATTTTCTGTGTTACAGCCATAATTTCTGAACCCATATAATCATACTGAAAAACAAAACATTTCTTTTTAAAGTTCAATTAACAGCAATTATTTTGAATATGAGTTATCAGGCAGGAGTTTGATGACAAGATTCATCAAAACATGTCAAGCATACAAACTACAAATATGAGTATTTTTTAAATTAAAGAAAACAATCGTTAACAAGGTTATCATCAGAAAACTAAACAGAATGAAAAGGAAATCATAATTAGGACACTGAAAATATGTCACTATGTTCTTTATTTTATTATTATGTATTTTTTATTATATACAAGAAGGTTTCAAAAATTTGTGAAAAAAAATAATTGAAAGGGAATGGGATTATTTCATAAACTTTGAAAAAGCCTCCTTGTGCTTCAAAGGTATTCTCAAACAGAAATATTTAAGAGTAACACAACAAATTAAGTACCTTTATGCATTCATTCTAATTATAAAGAAAGATCTGGGGCTACAAAGTCTCTAAGCATGAAGACAATCAAAGTATATCCCAATACATATAACAGCACCTCTAATGAAGTAGTCACAGAAAATTGTATGCATAACTTCTAAGCATTGTAGAATACAGAAGGTATAGTGAATCAAAGCAGACTATTGTCAGAGATAGTGCCAGGGAATGAGTTACTGGGTCTGAGGAACATGAAATGTGACTGAGGAGTAACTGTTTTTGCAAAGGGGTGTCCCACATGGTGACTTGAATGGAATAAAGCCTATGGGAATGGAGCCTTCCAGATCTTCATTTTCTTATGGGGCAAAACTCAAAGTAAGAAGATATAGCTGCAAAAGTCTACTAAAAATCAGAAATTGGAATGTATGAAGTACGAATTTAGGAAAATAAACTTGTCCAAAATAAAATTGAACACATAAAGGTGGATTTCCTAGGCATTAGAGAGTTGAAGTGAACTGGTATTGGCCATTTTGAATCAGAAAATCATGACATTTTCCTAAGCTGGAATGATACAATCAAAAGAAATGGTGTTACATTCATTGTCCAAAAGGACATTTCAAAATACATCTTGAAGTACGCTTCTATCTGAGATAGGATTCTAGCCATCAGCCTTCAAGTAAACCCAATAAATATAACTACTATTCAAATTCATGCATCAATGACAAAAGCTAATGATGAAGAAATCTACCAATTTCTTCAAATGGAACTTGATCAAATGCGAAATCAAAATGCATTGATAATTATTGGCGATAGGAATGCACAAATTGGACACAGAATGGAAGGAACAGTGGTTGGAAAATATGGTCTTTTTGATAGAAATGAAGCTGGAGGCTGCATGATAGAATTTTGCAAAACCAAGGACTGGTTTTTCATAGCAAATATCTTTTTACACAACCCAAAAGGCAACTGTACACATGGACTTGTCCAGATGCAATACACAGAAATCAAATTGACTACATCTGTGGGAAAAGAAGAAGGAGAAGCTCCATGCCAGCAGTTAAAACCAGGCAAAGAACTGGTTGTGGAATAAACCACCTATTGCTCTTATTTAAGTTAAGAGTGAAGCAAAGAAAATTAAGACAAATCCAAGAGAGCCAAAATATGACCTTGAGTTTATCCCACCAGCATTTCATGAGCATCTCAATAACAGAAGACAGGAAATAAAGAAAAGATCAGTGTGGGTGTCAGAAGAGACTTAGAAACTTGCTCAATATCTAGGGTAGCTTAGTAGATGTGGAAAAAGCATTTGACAACATGCAACACCCATTCCTGTTTAAGATCTTCAATAAGATAGGAATAGAAAGAAATTCCTCAATATTATGCAAGCTATATATGAAAAATCAACAGCCAATGTGTTAATCAATGGAGAAAAGACTAATAGAATTCCACTGTAAAGGGGGTCCAGACAAGGATGCCCCTTGTCTTCACTCCTATTTAACATTGTACTGGAGGTCCTAGCTAACAATATAAGGCAAAGACATCAAAGGTATTTGTCTGGGGAAGGAAGATGTGAAACTATCATTATTTGCATATGATATGATTTTATATATTGAAAATTCCCAAAACTTCACAAGTGGAGTGTTGGAAGTGATAGAGGAATATGGCAGAATGGCAGGATCAAAGATCAACAGATGGAAGTCTATTGGACTGCTATACACATCAGGCAAGATCACAGAAGAGGTAATTAAAGAGGTAGTACCCTTTGCAATAACCAAGCACAAATTAAAATATCTAGGGATATACCTGACTGAAAGAAAAAAAACCCAAAAGATTTGTATGAGGAAAAACTACAGAACACTATGACAAGAAACCAAGAGTGACCTCAACAAATGGAAGAGCATCCCACGCTTGTGGATTGGAAGACTCAATATAGTAAAGATGTCAGTTCTGCCCAAGGCACTGTATAAGTTTAATACTATCCTGATATAAATACCATCATCTTTCTTCAAAGAATTGGAAAAACTGATTACCAAATTCATATGGAGAGGGAAGAAGCCCAGAATTAGCAGAGAACTCCTCAAAAAGGACAGCGTGGGAGGGTTTGCTCTACCTGACTATAGCACCTATTATACAGCCACAGTGGTCAAAATAGTGTGGTACTGGTATAACGACAAATATTCAGACCAATGGAAAAGAGCTGAAAACCCAGAAATAAAAACATCAGCATACAGACAACTGATTTTTTAATAAGAAGCCAAAAAAAAATCAAATGGGAAGCAGATGCCCTTTTCAATAGTGATGCTGGAAAAAATGGATATCTACCTGCACAAAAATGAAGCAAGACCCTTACCTCACTCCATGCACAAGAATAAACTCAAGGTGGATCACAGACCTCAAGGCAAAACCCAAAACTATTAGGGTCATCAATGAGGGAATTGTGACAAACCTGTGAACCTTGGTTCAGGAATACATAGGTTATTGGAAATAGGGAAGGATACAAATGCAGAAGCATCACAAATTGACAAGTGGGATATACTGAAGATAAAACATCTGTGTACATGGAAAGAATTGACCAAGAGAGTAATAAGACCCCACAGACTGGGAAAACATTTTTAGCAATAACACATCAGACAAAGGCCTTATTACTAAAATCTACAATACTTTGCAAGCTTCCAAAAAGAAAAACACTAACTGTCCACTAAGGAGCTGGGCAAAGGACCTGAGCAGAAATTTCACAGGGGCAGAAATCCAAATGACCAATAAATATATGAGAAAATGTTACTAAACTTTAGACATAAAGAGAAATGCAAATTAAAACAACAATGAGATACCACCTAACACCCTCAAAGATAGCCCAATTCAAAAAATCAGAGAGCAACAAGTGTTAGAGGGGCTGTGGTGAGATAGGAACTCTCGTCCACTGCTGGTGGACTTGTAGGTATGTACAGTCATTATGGAAATCTATTTGGCGGTATCTAAAACAGATGGAAATCAAGCTACCATGTGACCCAGCATCCATCAGCTGGTCATATACCAAAAGAGGCAAGAAACAAACCACGGTCAGACATCTGTGCTCCAATGTTCATTGTGGCACAGTTCTCAATTGCAAGGAGTTGGAAACAACCCAAATTTCCATCTACACATGAATGGATCAAAAAACTGTATACATACAATGGAGTATACTACGCATCCCTAAAAAGCAGCAATGAATGCATGAAGCACATTGCTGCGTGAGAAGAACTGGAGGAAATCATGCTAAGCGAAGTAAGCTAAGCACAAAAGGACAAGTACAATATGAGTCCACTGAGGTAAGCTAAACAAAAATGGGGCATAGGAGAAAAGCTACTACATACATACATTCCTGGGGTGAGGTCCAGGTATTACAGCATGGGCCAAACAGGGATGCATAGGGCAACCAACTAAATAGGAGGGGGAAAGACAGAGGGGAAGAAAAGACATGGATTGGGGAGAGCAGGGCACTAACCCACCCAAGGGGAGGGTATTGTTTATGTCTCCACGGGAGAGGGAGAGAGAGACCAGGCTTCAACCCAAAGAGCCAAGGCTTGAATACAACAAACCAGCATGTACCAGGGAACCAATAGAGAGGTCTGCGGGGCCAGCCCCCTCCCAACTATGTAGACACCACCATCCCCACCCAGAAGAATGCACCTCAGAGGACAGCACTGAAGCTACAGCTTGGGGAGAGGGGCACAGATGATCAGAGCACACAGGGGAAATGAAGAGGGATGGAGAGGAGGGGAACACATCCTGGCCCCCCAAACCCCAAGGATGATATTCCTGCTCAGAGCAGACAATGCACAGAGAGGACTATAGGGCCAGTCCCACCACAAGACAGGATGCCCCTCACTGAACCATAGCGCTACGAGGACAACACTGGAGACACAGTGGGGGAATTGTGCCCAATCTGACCCCGTCACGTTGAGGCGAAACACTAAGGGCATGCAACTGAGCAGCAAGGGGAGCAATGTGATGAAATCCCCGGGGAATACCAAAAATAGACTTCGGAGACAGAGTGTAGCACCC
>NW_022103906.1:33008149-33013630 GCF_000313985.2 Echinops telfairi
TATGAAGGGTTCATGAGGAGAGTGGTGGGGAAGGAAGGGGGTTAAAATGAGGAGCTGATATCAAGGGCTCAAGTAGAAAGAAAATGCTTTTAAAATGATGATGGCAGCATATGTGCAAATGTAGTTGACATAATGGATGAATGTATGGATTATGATGAGATGTAAAAGCCCCCAATAAAAGTACTCAATAAAATTAAAAAGAAGGAGATTAACAATTTAAAAAATAAATCTAGAGTAGCAAAAATATTAGAAGAAAAAGTAGTCAAATAGCTGAATAGAAATGTCAGAGGATATCTCAAAAAGACAAAGCCAAATACTATAATGAAATATTCAAATCCCTGAGTTAGAAAATCAACCAAAGGGAAGAGCACACTTAGTTCTTAAACTGAAAGAACTCAAAAAATGCAAACCTCAGACACCTGGCCCCCATTTGTACCGCACATTTGTGGCTCATTGGAATCTAAGGCATGTTATTGGACAACAAGTACTAATAGGTGGTGAGGGACTTTCTTTGGAACATTGAGCAATGTCTTACAGACATGTTCCTCAGGTGATGCTTTAGAAAATGCCACAGGTGCCGTATTATCAAGCACAGCTGTGTTCATTTTTATAACTGTGGGTGAAAGGGGTAAGAGTTTTACTGCTAACGGATTAGAGCAGACAAAGAAAGAGTAATCTTTTTAATATGCTAGAGGTGTTGCTGTTGGCAGAAAGCATTGAATCAATTTAGGATCAAATTATCACATCTTCTTATTTGACCAGATGGCCACGTCCCAAGTTTTAGAAAGAAAGAAGGACATTGCTCTGTGACTTACCAAATTTTTTTCTACTATGATATGCATTTCCAGGTATTGGGGTAATTGTTTCAAAATAGTTTTTTCCTGAAAACAAACCAACAAACATGGCAGGTATATGTTAGCAAGTGCTAAATTTGTTAATAACCAAAATTTATGTAGAAAAAAAGAATAATTATAAAACCTTCGTAAGTGTTAAGTATAAAAATCACTGCAAACTAGATAACTTTACTTAAAATCATAATGCTGGCATAAAAGATTCTTAGTGAGTTTACTTGAGTATTAAGAAGTACTGTACAAATTAATATTGACTCATAATACAGGCATATTTATTTTCCTATGAAAATACAAAGAAATCTATTTGTATCTCCAAATAGATATGCCTATCAGTTTATCATCCTGTGGTGGCATGTGTATTTCTGTGATGTTGTAAGCTGTTATTGGTATTCCAAATGCTAATAGGGTTACCCAAACTCTCTATGTCACTTGCTTTTATTATTTGCCAATCTATTTAAAATCTGTCTCTATGTGTATGAACATATGTGTTGGTTGTTTTAGGCATGATTCTTTAGAGAAGCAAAATCAGTGAAGTAGATGATAGATGATAGATAGATAGATGATAGATAGATAGATAGATAGATAGATAGATAGATAGATAGATAGATATAGATAGATAGAAAGAACGGTTTATACTAAGAAATGGTTCATATAATTTAATGAACTGGCAGGCTCCAAATCTGAGTGCCATAGGATTCTTTTGTTTTACATAGTTGCAGGTTGATGGATCCAAGATCGACAAATCAGGCAGCAGCATTCTGGCTGCAAAGATGAGTGAAATCTAAGGCCGGCATGTAGGTTGATGCTGATATACAGGATCAGTACGCCAGACAGCAAATTGCTGGCTCAACTTCAAAGAACTGGATGTCAGATATATGCCTTTTGACATTTGTTTTGTTTTGTTTTGTACAACTCATGAGAACTTAAGGTCTCACAGCACAGACCCCTCAAAGTCGGCCTGGGCACATACCACATGCTGGCTTTGATGCTTTATAGCATTCTTCCTATTAAGGTGAACAATTCTCTTATGAAGGGTTCAAGACAGCCTAGTGTTATCAGAAGTGGTTTGATAGGACAGCCGGTGCCAGTAGGTAGACGCTGAACCATTTGGAATTCCTGTCCACAGCATCCCCAAAAGAAAAAGAAGACATTTATCTCTTGACTGCTGCTTCCATCAGAATTAATTATGGATCCAAGCAAGACAAAATCCCTGACAACTTCAAGTTTTTTCTCCATTATATCGTGATGTAGCCTACTGGTCCAACGGTGAGGAGTTCAGTCATCATTGCATTGAGATGTAATCCGATCTGAAGGCTGCAACTCTTGATCTTCATCAGCAAATGCTCTAAGTCCTCCTCACAGTCAGCAAGCAAGGTTGTGTCATCTGCATCCTTCAATCCTGATACCACACTCGTCTTCATACAATCCAGCTTCTCTGATTATATTCTCAGCCTACAGGTGGAATAAGTTGAGTGGAAGGATGCAAGTCTGATGCACACCTTTGCTGATGGTGCAGCATGCAGGAGGCCCTTGTCCGTTGGGGACAAGTCCCTCTTCATCCATGTACAGTTTCCACATGAACACAATGTAGTGTTCGGAAATTCTCTTTCTTCTCAAAGCTATCCATCATGTATTAGGGTCCACACAACACACAGACTCTATGTTGGTTTCTGAGACTCTGTTTTTAAGATAACAGACAACCTCATATTTCTCCTGCAGAGCATCTGGTGGGTTTGAAGCACCAAACTGGAAGTTAACAGCCCACTACTTACCCCACAGTGCCCCCAGGGATCCTTAAATAGACACTAGCAGTTTGAAAGGTGGCAGGTTTGTGTGATGGAACCAATGTCACTGAAATATACAGGTAGAAAGTGCTGATTAGGAGTTCATTTTGTTGCATGTGTCTTCAACAAAATTAAAAAAATACTTTCTGCAGTTACTACACTACTTTGACTCGAACCAGCAATGTATGAGAGACTCACTTTCTCTGCATCAGCATTTGATATTGCCTCCCCATAATTTTGTCTGTCTTTAATTCATAAATGACTGCTGGTGAAGCATATCTGCTTACTGTTTTATATGTATAAGCCATTTTTTAATGTATGATAACTTAATGCTCACTTCTTAGAGTCATTTATGTAGTCCAGCTATGAATTCTTTGTTGGATAGGAAAATGTACTAGCAAGGGATTACTTTATTTCCCTGGTCTTAAAATTATATTTCCCAAGTCTGTAGCTTGTTCTTTTGTTTCAGGTTTTGAAGGACATAACTTTTTTGTGATTGAGGAACTTCAATTTATCTTTTCATGTTCATTTTCATGAATATTTCATATCTAATAATTTTTAAAATCAAATCTGATGGCTTAAAGATTTTACACTTTAAAATGTGAAACGTTCAGAACTTGTTAATTTATGCTCCATCTTGCATTAATTTATGTATAGGTATAAAATTTATGTTGCGGATAATTTTATTGCTAATGGAAAAGTGTCTTGGAGGAAAAGCCTGGAGACCTACTTTTGAAAAACAAAAGAACAACAAAAATAAAGCCATAAATTCAATCACGACCATTATTCATAGTATCACAAAAATAATTCCTAACATAGACACAGATGTTTCTTTCTAAGAGATTTCATGTGGTCAGTTATATCTTCTTGGCTTCCATATCTAGTAAATACTAAAAAATAAGCAAGTTAAAAACCCATCATTGAGTATTTTGAGAAATCAAAGTATAGTCTTTTTGTCTTAAAAGCTTTTCTAATTTTTAGCTGATTTTCGACAAAAATATTAGGTAAAATTAAAAGAGCATTATTATTAGGTAACTGGTTCCAGATTAGAGACCCAGAGAAATAGAGTTTCATTTCCACATCTATAAACTAAACATTAATGACTTTTATTGAACCCATCTAGATTACAGATCAAACCACTAACGTAAAATATGGATTTGAAAACGTCTCTGCAGAAAAGGATAAATCCCAATTATTTGTTTACTTAGAAAAAACAGCATTAAATGCTATTTTAACCGGTGAGAATATTCAAGTAGAAAAGCTTGATGAATTTCTAAAGACGAATCGTGGGCTATTGTAAGAATGAAAAGTCTCTGAGAAGCAGAGGTGTCACTATTATCTTGTTCATAATACGAATTCTTATTTGGCAGAGTCAAGGAGAAACATGATTTTATCTTGAGGATGCTAGTGAAATGTTCCTGAAGGAAGCGAGGTGACGAGGCAAACAAAGACTTCCCGCTGGAGGAGTAGAAGACATATGTGGCCTATGCTCACAAAAGATGAGAGCTAAGAATAAAAAATAAAAAAGGTGAGAGCTTCCAGAACCCTAAAGTTAGTTCCAATGTGTTCACTAGGGTCCCTGTGCGTGAGACCGGGTTCACTGACAATGGCAACAGCACCTCTGGAGAGAAGGGAAGGAATATTTGCCAGGAGCATTATTATAACCACCAGTTAAAGAAAATGTCAGTAAAAGTATCACCAAAAAAAAGCTTATCCCATCTTATTCATATTTTATGCTAAAATGGATCAAGGAAAAATAACGTGCATAAAGGAGAGACTGAGATGACACCATTTTATCCGGGAAATATTACAAGAGGAAACAAAAGCGAAGTGGACAAACTCTAAAGTAAGCCGAGAACAGATATCCCTCTGGCAAACTACGACTCACCATAAACACAAGGTACAACTTGAGGAACGTGAAGCCCTTGAGGGTAGAAACCCCATAGAAAGTAAAATATGATCCTTCACAAGCCGGAAAAATATTTACTTAGTATGTACTGCCTTTTATAGCATGTCAAGCTCTCCAAAGGTAGCAAATATCAAAGGAAAAGGCAGATAATGAAACTGAAAATACCACTTCTGAAATTGATATGACCTTAATGATAAAACTAGCAGAGAATGGATTTAAATAGCTGAAATTAATTGATTTTCATATTTTAAAAGTTTGGTGAGTTAAAATGAAATCAAACGTTCCACTGCATGCAAGATTTGATGTTTTTCAGCATCAAATATGTCACTACTATCAGGAAGGCAGGAAGGAGTGAGTTGGCTGTCCGAAGGTATGTGTCTAAGCATATTGGCTGCAATTAGATGCTATTCTTCAGTAACTAGATGTTTGTTACCTTGCAAGGTAACAAACAGCTCCAGAAGTAATTTCCTAGTATGCAATTATTTTAGAGTCACCTGTGTTACATGAATTTTATACGGCTGCTCCTTCTCCCATGTCTTTCTTCCATTTTCTGCTAATATTGGTAAATCCGGAATGTCATTTTTCACTTGATATATTATGTGCTCAAATCCGGCTGAAGACTCCATTGGTTCAATTCCAATAGTAATATTTTCAAACTGAAGGAATCCCCTGAATTCAAAAGGCAGTAACAATTAAAAGTCTGCAAATGATCCCAGCAATGCTGTGATCTAAAATGTGAGATGAGGGGTCTCGGGGAGGAGATGAGCCAGTCAGGGTGCGATGTAGCAACGATGAAAAATACAACTTTCCTCTAGCTCCTAAATGTTTCCTCCCCGCTCCCACTGCCATGACTCGAATTCGACCTTGCAAGTCTGGCTAGACCAGAGGATGTACACTGGTACAGATAGGAACTGAAAATACAGGGAATCCAGGATGG
>NW_022103906.1:33013975-33015427 GCF_000313985.2 Echinops telfairi
CTTTACACAATTGATGTATGTACGGATTGTGATAAGAGTTGTATGAGCCCCTAATAAAATGATTTTTAAAAAAAGAACCATACTCAACAAGTTGTAAACTAACTTTCTTTTCTTATTCTTTGCAGTCTCTGCCACTAGTTACCAGTTGACCAAATTTGCCTTAGTTTTGTTCTCATCTTTAAAATCTAAATAGTGTTTTATAATTTTTGTGTAATAAGTGTTTTATAATTTTTGTTAATCTCCCTCATCCAAAAAATATTTCTAAGGCCTACTATTTGCTAGGTTGTAAAATATCTGTGGAGAATTTTGATAATAAGTTTCCTGTTGTTGTTTTTAACAATGCTTAGAAGAAAAGGAAGTAGGTATGGAGAATGGGTATCCTAAGAGGTTGATATTCATGAAAACTACATTCAAAGTAAACTAATCTGTCACTTGTAAATTATAGAAATCAGACCCCCAAAAATAAAAAACTAAGGGAGTACTCTTTTCTTTGGTCTGGAACTACCTCCCTTTTATAACTTTATAAACTTTCAATTAAAACAATCTAATCCTTCCCTTATTTGCTTCCAGGTGTAAAATGGAGTGTATCTAAGTGAGAGTCATATTTAAGTTACTAATACCAGCGTTGGACACTAATGGTAACAACATAGAGCTAACGCAATAGCCTTGCTTTAAAGGGGCTTTACAGCTTCCTGAACAGAAACTATTCCTCTCTGCGAGTTACTGGGAATATTTCCAGCCACAGTTGCCTCTAAAGATTTCTTTTGAAGGGTTTCTTACTCCCAGGAATTCATTATAACATAAATAAAACTAATTTAATTATGAATACAAATTTTAGATTAGACTTTTCTTATATCTTTCTAAATTTTAAGGGTCTTCCAACCACTATTTTCAGTTAAAAATCTCCTAAATTTTTAGTTATGCGTATCAGCTAAGATACTATGACCTTAATCCAGAACAGATGTTGAGTGTTGCAAGAGAATTTTCCAAATCTGCAACATATCCTTGGTAATGGCAATGCATCTGAAAAAAGAGTACAGAAAGTAGGAAGGTATATTAAATTCAAAATGAATAAAAATGTATTTTCACGCATTACAAGACTCTCAAAACATTAAACTCATTGAAAATAATAAGACTGGGCATCATGCAGAATTTTTTTATGTCATTTTATTGGGGGCTTATACAACTCATCACAATCTACACATACATCAATTATATAAAGCACATTTGTACATTTGTTACCCTCATTATTTTTTTTGGTTTAATTATTTTATTGAGGGCTCATACAATTCCTATCACAGTCCATATATACATTCATTGAGTCACGCACATATGTACACCTGTTGCCCTCATGTACACCTGTTGTCCTCATCAATCTCAAAACATTTGCCCTCTACTTTAGCCCTCAATATCATTTGCTCATTTCCTCCCTTCTTCCCCACTGCCCCCTCC
>NW_022103906.1:33016607-33023344 GCF_000313985.2 Echinops telfairi
CAATCGATTCAGGAAGGTGTGCATCCTGGAATGCCAATTTAAAAGAACAATGTGTTCTTGCAATGAGTAAGTGCTTCAGTGGAGGCCCAATGTCCATCTCATACAGAATTTTTAACACAGATTTTCAGAAAAAAGGGATTTTTTTCACAACTTTACTGTATCATCTAAGAGCTTGAAAAAATTATTTAAATCTTGGTTACATCTATGCTAATGTCATTTCTATGTACAAACACACCAAAACCCATTGCCATCAAAATTATTTTGACTCATGGTGATCCTATAGGACAGAGTAGAATTTCTCCTTAGGGTTTCTGAGTCTGTAAATCTTTATAGAAGCAGACATCTTCATCTTTCTCCTACAGAACATCTGGTGGGTTTAAACCACTGGAAAAGTTTAATGCACTGCAATAACAGTGTTATTTCTATGTATAGCAATGAACCTATAAAGGGGCTAGAGTAATTTGGATGAAAATATTTGTATTCATGTCCTACACTGACTGCTGTCTCATTTCATCCACTTTTCTGCAGTCTGTCCCCCTGGGATGGGAGCCATACATCAATCATTTTTATCAATTCCCCCTTGTTCCCCCCACCCTTACCTTTCTAGTATCACTGCTCCCCTAATTGGTACTGAGTGGTTTATCTGTTCTGGATTCACTGTGTTGCGAGCTCTTATCTATACCAGTGTACATGCTCTGATCTAGCCAGATTTGTAAGATAGAATTGGAGTCATGGTAGTGGGGGAAGGAAGCATTAAAGAACTAGAGGAAGGTTGTGTGCTTCATCACACCCTGACTGACTCTTCTCTTCCTTGTGGCCATAAAAAAAAAGAATAATTTCTAAATTATCAAGGGGGCATGGGGGAGGGAGGGAGAGGGAAAAAATGAGGAGCTGATGCCAGGGGCTTAGGAAGAAAATGTTTTGAAAAAGATGATGACAACATATGTACAGATGTATTTGACAAAATGGATATATGTATGGATTGTGATAAGAGCTGTAAGAGCCCCCAGTAAAGCAAAATTAAAATAATATATATATATGTATTCAAGGGTCAACATGGAACAAATATATGCTAATGCTAGTGATACATTCTTTTCCATAGAGAATATGAGAATAAAATCGATGGTATCAGGGTCTTACCTTTAAATATGAAGATTCAGAATGCAAAAAGCCACTTTCATTATATGTATAAATCAAAAAATTCTGGGATAAGAATGAGCTAAGAAAAACAAACATAAAAAGTTTGAGTTGTGAATTCAATATGATGTAAACATTAAAAATTATATTTATATATGTATATATGACTGGAGAATATGGCTGCCAGATAAACAGCACAGGTAGATCTCCTTTGCACAGTGGTTCTCAACCATCCTAATACCACAACCCTTTAATACAGTTCCTCACCTGTGGTGACCCCTCTACCATAAAATTATTTTTGTTGCTACTTCATAAGTATAATTTTGCTACTGTTATGAATTGGGCAACCCCTGTGATAGGGTCATTCAACCTCAAAGGGGTTGAATGAACCACTGCCTTAGCACCTTAGCACCTTAGCAACTACCACCAAGGACAGAAGTCTCACCAATGAGAGAAATCCTTCACTCCTTGGAAGCCAGAAAATCTACTTAAAAGCTAAGTACACCAAAGTTTGTTTTAAGTTGAAGATTAGGTATGCCTGCTGATTTTTACTGACTCCCTTCCACCAGTGACCTGTGGCCTGAGTCATTGTGTGCAATACTCAACAACCCCTGTACAAGTCAATGCTTCCCTGTCCCCATTTCAAGCAACCTCTTGCTTCCCAGGCCCCTGGGGGCCCAGCGTGAACAACAGACTGAATGGGCAGGTGAGTGAAGCTGTTCTTACTGCCCAGGCAATGCTTCTACCCATCGAAAAGAAAGTGCTTTAGACCACTCCCTCAGCTGTGGAGCTTAGAGTTAGCAGCCCAGCCTGGAACCAGCACAAGGCTCCAAAGCTCCAAGATAAGGTGAAGGACTTCATAGAGGTAAATTCCACTGAGCGCCCCTGAGTGCCGGGGCATTTGCATTTGAAATACTGCACAAATATAACTGCTGGGATACTGAACAACGACAACAAAAATCTGACTTGGGTTTTTGAATTTTGAGCAAGAACTTTGCTGTGGTTTAGCTTAGGAGAGGAAAAATCTGTGTCCATCATTACCCTCCTCAAGGACTGAAAGTTCAAGGGAGCCCGTGGGAAAACTGGGATGCTCGCTAGGTGATCACCTGGATTTACTTGTTGAACGTAAGTGGGGGAAACATAGCAACAGTTGAACGATAGGGTTGAATCCACTCACTGATAGCTATGGACCTGGTTCACAGGGATTGGATGAATGGATGAGAGCAGGCCGGTTGGCCTGAAGTTTAAGAATTGTGTGGAACCTGAGCTTACGGCATGATGAACTTGAGAGGGCAAGGGTGATTGAAAATTTATGAAGTGGTCTGAAGCAGGGGGCGTCCGGCTAGTGGGGAACTCGCGATGCAACAATTGTGCTACCTTGGAATAACTATGACAGAGTTGATATGACCTCAACTAGATGAAGAAAAAGATGTTTGACCCTCTGAGCTTGAGCACATTGCTTGCTGATTTCATGGAAAGCTGTGTATATTTAATATTTTATATTCAATATAAAATGCACAAAAATGAACTCAATATGGATTAAAGACCTGTCTATCAGTGCCATACTGCTATACTGGAAGCTTTATCTCAGGTCTTTTAAATGCCTGCCAGCTCACCCTAGGTGAACAGGCTTCAGTGGAGCTTCCAGACTATGAGTAGACTAAGAATAGAAGAATAACTTGGTTCCCCATTTCAGAGGAAGGAGCCATTGAAAGTCTTATGTGTAGCTTTGAAACATGGTCAGGGACTGAAAGCCTAATGAATGAAAGCAGAACATCCCTAGAGATCTTGTGGGAGGCCTGGCCCTTGGATCGGAGGGCATGCAGACTTAGATGTGGAGGAGCTGGCTTCTCAGAGTAGAATCCACGATGATGGCTGAATCAGTTAAAGCCTGTGGAAGTGCAGACATTGGGACCTTCGGTTAGTGAGAGGACAGGACTCAAGATAAAGAAAAACAACTGCAAAAACCTGCTAATGATTGGAATTTGAAGTGCAAAGTATGAATCTAGGAAAATTAGAAGTCACAAAAATGAAAGAGAAAGCATGCAGACAGATATCCTAGGCATTAGTGAGCTAAGATGGGCTGATACTAGCCATTTTGAATCAGAAATCAAAAGCCTTGTGAAAAAGTGAACACAAGGCATATTTAAACCAAAGATGTATGAATGGATTCTGAGTTCACACTTAATCATAGCTGTAATCTAAGAACAATTATTTCTTATGACATGGCTCTACTGGATACTTCCCCTCGGGAAGAAATGAGTAACGATAAGGTTGGTAGAGCAAAGTGTGATGAAGAAATCACATGGTGCCCGGCTATCTGGAACAACCTTAAAGACTTGTGTTGGGGCCATCTAAATTAGATGTTAGTTACGGCCACATGGAAGAAGTACAGCGTTTGTGTAACACAAGGATTGTAAATGATAAAATCTAAGACCAGAGGAGGGAATGTTATTACAGTTTAAATTCTAAGCATCCAGTTTTCTGAAGGCAAATGATGACATTAAAAGCCTAAAATCCATTGCATGGACCCCACGTGGCTTATGCCTCTCGTGAATCTCCTCTGCCCATAGACCTAGAAAGTGAATAGCTTTGCTATTAGGCTGTATGTATTGGAATTTAGATTTTTACAGATGTATTTCTGTTAAAATATAACACCTTGTCATTCAATCTCCTATTGACCTAGTTCTAATTTTCAATGGTTTCGGTATTCTTTTCAATTGAAGTTTTTATCGCTTACTTTGTTATTGTTGGGTTTGGTGGGGAAGTCTTTTTGATACTTTTTCCTTTATTTGAAATTCAGGATAGTTAAATCTACAGAGACCTATTCCATGCAGCGGAATTCAACGAAAATGAAAAGTTCCTGGGCCAGGAATGTGTTCTGTGTATGCAAGAAACAACTAGGGCCAGTGCAGCTGGAGTGAAGTGATTAAGAGTAGTGCAACTCTTTACATCCCAGTTGCTAGTTGGAAGGTTGGTTGTTAGATTAAACTAGAAGCTCCTTGGAAGCAAGGCCTAACTACCCACTTGTGAGTTTGAAAAAGAAAAAAGAAGAAGCAACGGAACTTTATGAAGCATAGTTCCCTGGCACAAATGGGCTTATCATGAGTCAGCATAACGTATACAGTAAGTAAATTTTAGTTTTAATAAAAGATAAAGCCATTACAAGGTTTTGAAAAATAAATTACAGGATTGGACCGATATAATAGTATCTAATGGAACACTGTGTTGAGAATAATATGTAGGAATAAATTAGAAAAAACAAGAGAGATGGCTTAGAAAGCTATTCAGTCATTAAGATAAGAAGTGATGGTAGGTTGGTCTACAGCAGTGGTTCTCAACCTGTGAGTGGCAACCCCTTCGGGGGTCCAATGACCCTTTCACAGGGGTGTCCTAAAACCATCAGAAAACACTTATTTCTGATGGTCTTAGGAACCGAGACACCACTCCTCTATCCGTCTCCAGGCGGGTCCACTCACATGTAGATATATCCACATAGGAGTACCAGGGGTGAAGACTCTTACCCATGCTACACCATGCCTCAAGACAAAATTTCATTTCTTTGTCATTAGAAATAAATATTTCACAATATATAATGACATTGTTTTTGTAATTAATCACTATGTTTAAATTCTGTTCAATTTGTAATAATGAAAATACATCCTGCATATCAGATAGTTACATGATGATTCATAACAGTAGCAAAATGACAGTTATGAAGTAGCAATAAAAATCATTTTATAGTTGGGGGTCACCACAACATGAGGAACTGTATGAAAGGGTTGCGGCATGAGGAAGGTGGAGAAGCACTGGTCTAGAGGAATAATAATGCTGGAGATGCGCATTTTAGTGTACTCAAAAACAGAATATTTTATGATACAAGATCAATAAGATAACTAGGTCATGAATGTAGTTAGAAAAATCAGAAAGACACTCTGAATGTCAAAGATTAGAGAGATTAAAAGGAGTTAATAAAGAAGACTGAGAAGAAGAAACCCAATGATAACTGCTGAAATATGTGAGACATTAATTAATAAAAAAATTTGAAACAGAAATAGATTCTTGACTGGGGATCTGGGTGGAAATAGATTGAGTGTAAATTGGACTGAGGTCCCACCAAGCCCCAAGGATGATATCCCTGCTCAGAGCAGCCAATGCAGAGAGAGGACCATAGGGCTGGCCCTGCCATGAGACAAGACATCCTTCACTGACCCATAGTGCTAAGGGGGCAGCAATGGAAACACGATGCATGAATTGTGCTTGATCTGACCCTACCATACCAGGGTGAATCAGTAAGCGCATGCGACAGAGCAGCAAGGGGAGCAAGGCAATGAAATCCCAAGGGAATACCAAAATTAGACTTTGTGGCCAGGGTGTGGCACTCCATCAGACTCAACCAGAAAACACTCCTAAAGGTCAACAAACAGACCTTGAACTATTTTACAGGCTTTTCTCTTTTTTGTCATTGGTTTGTTGCTGTTGTTGTTTTCTTTTCTTTGGTTGCTTTATTTTGCTCTGTCTTGTCTTTTGTGCATATTATTATCTCTGCAGGTTTATCTAGATAAGATAGATGGGATAAGCAATCTGGAGGAGAAAACAACTGGACCGATGGTTCTGGTGGGACATGGGAGAGGGGGGGGGTGGTGAGGAAGTGGGTGTTAACAAACCCAGGGACAAAGGAACAACAAATGATCCAAAATGGATGGCAAGGAGGGTGTAAGAAGCCTGGTAATGCTTGATCAAGGGCAATGTAACCGAGAGAAATTACTGAAACCCCAAACAAAATGAAGGCTGAGCAAGATAGTGGGACAAGAGGAAAGTAAAAGGAAATAGAGGAAAGAAATAGGAGGCAAAGGGCATTTACAGAGGTCTAAATACAGGCATGTACATATGTAAATATATCTATATATGATGATGAGGACATATATCTATGTGCATATATTTATAGGTTTAGTATTAAGGTAGCAGATGGACATTGGGCCTCTACTCAAGTACTCCATCAATGCAAGAACACATTCTTTGTTCTATTAAATTGGCATTCCATGATGCTCACCTTCCAGGTACGATCGGTGAAGACAAAGTGGGTACATAAGTAAATGTGGTGAAGAAAACTGATGGTGCCCGGCTATCAAAAGATACAGCATCTGGGGTCTTAAAGACTGGAAAATAAACAAGCGGCCATCTAGCTCAGAAGCAACAAAGCACACATGGAAGAAGCACACCAGCCTGTGTGATCACAAGGTGTAGAATGAGATCAGGTATCAGGCATCAAAGAACAAAAAATCTTATCATTGTGAATGAGGGGAACTGCGGAGATGAGACCCAAAGCCCATCTGTAGGCAACTGGACATCGCCTTACAGAAAGGTCTCAGAGAGGAGATGAGCCAGTCAGCATGCAGTGTAGCAACAATGAAACATACAACTTTCCTCTAGTTCTTTAATGCTTCTCCCTCCTCCCCCACTATCATGATCCCAATTCTACCTTACAAATATGACTAGACCAGAGCATGTACACTGGTACTTATAAGAACTGGAAACACAGGGAATCCAGGACAGATAAACCCCTCAGAACCAATAATGAGAGTAGCAATATCAGGAGG
>NW_022103906.1:33024031-33026831 GCF_000313985.2 Echinops telfairi
TGATCATTCTAATACATTTAGGGAGTTCTGATGACAAAGTGGGTTAAATATAGAGAACTTAACCATAAGATTAACAGCTCAAGCCCATCGTCCACTCTGGAAAAGAAAACTAGGCTGGCGGCTGCTCCTGTAAAGATGTACGATCTCAGAAACCCAGAAGAGTAGTTTTACTGTGGGTAGTGGTGAGGCAGAGAGCAGCATATTTGATTTATTTTTAGTGATAAATTTTACCTGTAGAAATATGGATCTTCCCCCTTTTTAAGACAACATTTGAAAAACTGTTTTCACTTCCTTAAGATTATTTATCACTTGCTAGTATTAGGAAAAGAGATATGTTTTTAGCTGAGGTAAATGAGACTTTATGGTAGGCTTATATTCCCAACCATATAATAAAACAATAACATTTATAAACACATACATAACTTCCCAAACATATTTAAAACCACTTTGAAATGCTCAGTATATAAAACTAGTAATAAAAAAGAAGCTGAAAAATTGAACATAGACAAGCCAGTGGCGCTTGCCACAATATCAGATATGTGTTCTAATAGATTAAGGATTAACTAAGAATAATTCTCAACATTGAGAAGTGGTACAAATTTAAAGATGAATGATTGACTATTTCAGCAAATATGTAGAAGCATCTATCCCTGAAAATCCACAATGTCATTTGAAGATAACTCAATTTCAAGAAAAACTCTGTGAACTCAGATCATGGTCTATAGAGATAAGGCAATGATGCTACCATGCCTGGAAATCTTAAACATTACAAATAGACTAGGTGTTTAGCAGCTCAAAGAGGTGACTTTGTCCTTGTCTTGCCACCTCTTTTATATTATCATACTGAATAGCAGAGAAAACTCTAAGAGAATCTTAAGTGCAATGGGGAGAATATATGTATCTATTAATTGCCAGATACATATTAATATGAGTAATTAAGGAAAGACAATTAATTTAATGGATGAAAGTATTTTTGAGTAAAACAGAACATTAATATAAACATAAATTAAGTATGTAAACAAAATAAATAAATGACACTTAGAAGAAGCATTTTTAATATTCCTAGAGAGCTAAGGAAGGATGTTATATCCAAGGAGTAGAGAAGAGTTATCATAGAGTACATTTTTTTAAAATATAAAGTGCTTAATTAATATTTAGCACATGCCCAGAATTTTCCTAAGGACTTTACAGTTCTAAAACATTTTTAAACCTGACAAAAAATATTTTTTATTATGTGAAAAAAAATAGTTACATTTCCCAAGATGACACAGAGATCTCAAGGAACTTATATTATTGATAAGAGGTAAAGGCAGAAGACAGTTTTTATTGAAAAAAAATAGTGGAAAGGAACCAATTAAAGAGCAGAAATGAAAATATGGCTATTGGTCTTTAGGTATATAATTATGATAATTTATGGAGTATAAACTAGTGAATTAATGAGGCTAAAGATCAAGAGTAAGATTTTTTTTTAGATCATTTTATTGGGAGCTCTTACAATGCTTGTTATAATCCATACATCAATTGTATCTGACATAGCAGTACATATATTCCATCATTCTTTTCCAGACATTTACTTTCCATTGAGCCCTTGAGATCAGCTTTTTTTCCCCTTCCTCCTCCCCCATCAATTATAGATTGTTAATTATTCTCAAATCTCACACCGACCGCTGTCTCCCTTCCCCTCTGGTTTCTGTTGTTCTTCCCCCTGGCTGGGGGTGTGTGGTTATGTGGCATTGATTGTGATCAGTGCCACCCACCCCACTTCCCCCCTTTGCCCTACCCTTTTGGTATCTCTGTTCCCACTCCTGTTCCTGGGGTCCATGTGTTGTGAGTTTTCTCTCTTGCCTGTACCTACGTACATGCTCCCGTCAAGTCCAGAGTGGGAAGTGGCACAGGGGTCATGATAGTGGTGGGTGAAGAGGCCTGCAGGGATCAGAGGTATAGCGCATGATCCATCAGTGCTCTACTGAATCCTGATTGACTCCCCTCCCTGTGACCCCTCTGTGGGGGATGTTCCATTGTCCATAGATGAGCTTTGGGTCTCTGTTCCAACCTCCCTCCATTCTCACCAATGCATTTTTGTTTGTTTGTTTACTGTTTGTTGTGAATTGACTAAGATAATTTTCAAGAATGAAATTCCAAGTGAATTAAGAAATGGGAGAGATAAAAATTTAAGAGACATTTCCAGAATTTCACCGTAAACTAATAAGAATTTAAGTGGACAGAATAAAAATAATAAAGAAACAAGGAAAAGTAACATTCCAAATGTGCACAGGAATGGAGACATTTTCATTTTTTATGCTTATCATTGATCAGATAAGAACATAAAAGAAAATTAAAAATCTGAAAAAGAGAACACATTTGAAGGAATCACATTACTCTATTTTAAAATTTTCTCTAAATGGTCAGTAAACAAAATAGTGTGATTAATGAAACAAATAAAAAGTTTATAAATAGACTCACATAAATATAGTCAACTTACATTTTTAAGTTACAAATAAGTCAATGAAGAAAGATAATTATTCGAGCAAATGGTATTGAATAGATTGAATGTATAACAAAAACATAAAATCAACACAGGCCTAACATGTATCATAAACATTAACTAAAGAGAAACAGCTCCTACGAAACTAGTGTAGATAATTATGATGAAGCTGACTGCCTATAAGCATTAAATAGGAACTCTTGCAATGTCTTAAAAAAAGAGATGGAAAAAATCTTACCATAGTGAATGATGGGGGGAGTGCGGAGTGGAGATCCAAAGCCCATTAGTAGGCCACTGGAGATCCCCTTGCAGAGG
>NW_022103906.1:33026931-33030947 GCF_000313985.2 Echinops telfairi
TGTGTGTATGAATTTTGATAAGAGTTGTATGAGCCCCTAATAAAATGATTTAAAAAAAAAAAGAGATGGAAAGTCATAAAGAAATTTCCAAAAGATTAAAGCAAAAGAACAAGAGGCATAAAGGGAGATCTACTGTAAGAAATAAAAACAGAGCATTAGACACACCCTGTCACTTGAGGGGAGGTGAAGAGGGGTGACTCCAAAGATAGTTATAAGGATTACAGAATCAATACCAAAAATGCGGACACGTACTGAAGAATTGCACGCTATAGTTAAAATATCCAGACTTCTGTGAAAGAGTTGCTGTATGTTTTATGACAGGCAATAAGCAATTGGAAATTTGAAGTGATTATGTAATGTAGAGGAAAGAATCACAAATCAGGAAAAAAATAAGTTTTTTGTAAAGAATTTTCCAACAAAAGATTGCAGAGGAATTGAAGTTATAAACTAGAGAATAGACTATTTTCTGACACTTGTAACCCTGAAACTAAAGTTTCAGTTTCCTAGGGAAAAGCAAAGTACCCCAAAAGTTTTAACTCTAAGGGGTTGATTTATGACCTACTGTGCTAAAATGACTGATGGTCCAAAAATCAAATTAAGGACTTCCATAAACAGCAACTAGGTATGGATTTTCAGCCATCACTTGATCACAGCCCTAACACAAGAACAATAGTTCCTATGACATGGCACTCCCTGGTACTTGCCCCCATGAAGAGATCACGGAAGACATGGATGCCACAGCAAAGTGTGATGAAGATACTAGATGGTGCCCGGCTAGCATGAATAATAACATCTGGGATCTTAAAGACTTGTCTCAAAACAAGCAGCCATCTAGGGCAGGAGTCACCAAAGTACACACAGAAGAAGCATACCAACCTGTGTGATCCATAGACAGCTAATAACAAGATCCAAACCAGGAAAAGTATCCAAATTCTAAACAGCCAGATTACAGAAATCTATGGATGATAATGTTATCTCAAAATCCATTTACAGAGTCACTACATGTGATGAGCCTCCGGTGAATCCTCAATACACATTGGCTGGAAATGACAGTAATCCAAAAATCAGATGGTAAACTTTGTAAAGGGGAGTTCAGCAACAGTACTCGGGATGAATGTAAAGTCTTGCAATACGATCTCCTTATGGACCCAACGGGAATTAACTCTAAACTTTTCATATTCTCTGTTTGCTTTTAGAGTGAGGTCTCAATCCCTTTTGAATGGCCATTATTGATGGATCCTTGTTTGGTGTAACGCCCTATTCTTCTACAGTTCTCTGTATAGAGAAATTGAGGTTGATGGAGAAAATAACAGGTATGATGATTATCTGAGAACACAGAATAGGAAGAGGGAAAGTGGGGATCACATCAATGTGTAAAAGAAAAAAAAGAGCTGCAAAGACTGGTTGTGATGACAACTACATAGTACTTCTTGATATGAATGAAGCATTGAATTGTATTATGTTATAGATCAATACAAAAAATTTATACAAGGAAAATTTTGTTGATATAACAAAATCTAGTTTATGATCTCAGTAAAGAAAATTATTGTATTGTGATTTATGGATATAATTTCACATGTATTTTATTTTTATTTTAATTGATCAGTAGCTAAATAGAGTCCTAGTAGATTTCATTATGAACTGCCAATATAATATTAAGGATTGTTAAATTATTTTGGTTTACTATGATTGAAAATTTTTTTCTTTCATCTGAAAAGTATTTTCCCATCATTTTGAGCAAATGGAGACTGAAACCTTGTACTATGTTATTTAGATAAAATATTACACCTAGTTAAACTATGTTGTCTTTGTTGATGTTCTAAGGTGCCATGGAGTCAGTTCTGATCCAGAGACCCAATGCACATCAAAACAGAACACTACCAGTCCTGCACCTTCTTCATAATTGTTCCTATTCTGTTTTTTATTTCAAAACCATTTTATTGGGAGTTAATACAAATATCACATCATTCCACAGCTCAATCACATCAAGCAATATTGTGCAATTGCTACCACATCAGTTTCAAACATTCTTTTCCTTCTTGAACTCCTTGGCATTAGCTCCCTTTTACCCCCTTCCACCACCACTGTACCCCCCAGAAACTCATATTCTAGTTGCTGTCCCTGTAGGTTCATCAATCCCTATAGGTTCATCAATCCTGGGTTTCATGTACTGCAAAGGAAGACATTATGCCAAGCAAAGTTAGTCAATCACAAAAGGACAAATATTGGATGAACTCACTGATGCAGGAACAAGCAGCAGGACAGGAATAAGCTCAGGCTTGTAGGGCATTCAATCTGTTGGCCAGAAGCCTGGTAGAGACGCCTGACCAGTGCCAATGAACCATACAGCACCCTCCACTAGAGGTATGTATTTTGAAGGTCAGTTTGCCGGAGGGTGCTTCACATCAGCTGGGATCAAATGATTAAGAGAGAGGAAGGTTATGTCATCTATTGAGTTGCTGTCATGAGGTTCCCAGGTAGACAGATGAGGGATGAGGGATACTGATGGGAAAATTGTTCCTATATTTGAGCCCATTTGTTACAGCCATTATGCCAATCCATCTCATTGAAATATTTTAATAGAGGAAATATTAAAACCAAATGTCTATTGACTTTTCTTTCAACTTCTTTCTCCAATGAATATTTATTTTATTATAACATTTTCTACATAATCTGGCCAATGTGATGTTCTGATATTTCCATTTTCAGTCTTTCCATCTTCCTTTGGTCAATCCTTCTAAATCTGAAACTTGAGTCCAATCTTGTAGGTCTACATTTTACACAAGACCGATTCCTCTGTCATATAGTGAATTTGAGAACAAATTTTATAATATTTAGCCTGGAATATTGTGTTTACTTGATGCTGAATTTTTTTCTACCAATATAATTGCTTTAATGTATTTATTATTTCTTGAAGATTGTGAACAAATATGTTAGAAGACACGAAGATAAAGGGAAGAGAAAAGGGGGGAAAGGGTGATGTAGGAAAAAATCAAAATATGCATGCATATTATCTTGATTTGCCTCGACCCTCCTGATCTGGAAGTGAATAAATTAGTGTGACATAATAATACAAAGAAAGGCAAATCATTGGAAACAAGTCAGCCTTAACATTCTAAATTATTTAAAATGTTTTGTTCACTTACCTGCTTCTCTGAATCTTCTCTCTCATTGGACCATATCTTCCGTGGAAGAGTGACATGCCAGAAGATTTTTTCAGCGTCTGCAATAAGAAAATGTATTTACATGGATCAACATCAATCTCTGTTAAACTTTGGTTCATAACCCCCAGTATGTAGGTGGAACCCTGTTCTTACAAAACTTATAAACCTATTGGCATATCGAAAATTAAGAAGGGGGTGAGGGTAGTGTTCTATATTTGCAGATGTGTGGGTTTTCGGAACCACATTGTGTTTAGCTTTCCTCAAGAACTCAATCCTCTGACAATAAGGTGGGGTTGAATCTGAATGTGGACTCATTAACTACCATCATAGGCTCGCGTGGACTTTGGTTCAATGGTGATCTGAATGAAAGGGCACAGGGATTCAAGGAGGAGAGGCAAGGATATCTCTTCCCTGGAATAGCCTAGCTCTTCTCAGAGGCAGAAGAAGGAAGGTCAGAATCTTTGCGGACTTACCCAGGCTGGCGTGCATCCTTCCAAGCTCAGTGAGGAGGACGAGGAGAGAGAACATGACTGAGCCCTATCGCAGCGAGCCGTTAGGGCAGTTCTAAGGCTCGTGGGCCGCTAGAACCACCGGAGAAGACGGTTTGCTACCCTGGTTGGTTCACCCTTACGGATGTAGAAGAACTGGGCGGCTTCTTGGAGGCAGAGGAAGGAAACTCCCAAGTATGTACACGTAGGCAAAAGGTGCTTGATACCGCCACGTTCAAATTTTTTTAACCCCTCTGTAGGGGCGAACGGACAAATAAACAGTTTTTCTCTCTTTCAGACTGACATTGACAATGAATATTTTGGCAATTTTTTTCTCCCTATCAGTGGTGTGTGTGTGTGTGTG
>NW_022103906.1:33031047-33040459 GCF_000313985.2 Echinops telfairi
CTGATGCAGGAACAAGCAGCAGGACAGGAATAAGCTCAGGCTTGTAGGGCATTCAATCTGTTGGCCAGAAGCCTGGTAGAGACGCCTGACCAGTGCCAATGAACCATACAGCACCCTCCACTAGAGGTATGTATTTTGAAGGTCAGTTTGCCGGAGGGTGCTTCACATCAGCTGGGATCAAATGATTAAGAGAGAGGAAGGTTATGTCATCTATTGAGTTGCTGTCATGAGGTTCCCAGGTAGACAGATGAGGGATGAGGGATACTGATGGGAAAATTGTTCCTATATTTGAGCCCATTTGTTACAGCCATTATGCCAATCCATCTCATTGAAATATTTTAATAGAGGAAATATTAAAACCAAATGTCTATTGACTTTTCTTTCAACTTCTTTCTCCAATGAATATTTATTTTATTATAACATTTTCTACATAATCTGGCCAATGTGATGTTCTGATATTTCCATTTTCAGTCTTTCCATCTTCCTTTGGTCAATCCTTCTAAATCTGAAACTTGAGTCCAATCTTGTAGGTCTACATTTTACACAAGACCGATTCCTCTGTCATATAGTGAATTTGAGAACAAATTTTATAATATTTAGCCTGGAATATTGTGTTTACTTGATGCTGAATTTTTTTCTACCAATATAATTGCTTTAATGTATTTATTATTTCTTGAAGATTGTGAACAAATATGTTAGAAGACACGAAGATAAAGGGAAGAGAAAAGGGGGGAAAGGGTGATGTAGGAAAAAATCAAAATATGCATGCATATTATCTTGATTTGCCTCGACCCTCCTGATCTGGAAGTGAATAAATTAGTGTGACATAATAATACAAAGAAAGGCAAATCATTGGAAACAAGTCAGCCTTAACATTCTAAATTATTTAAAATGTTTTGTTCACTTACCTGCTTCTCTGAATCTTCTCTCTCATTGGACCATATCTTCCGTGGAAGAGTGACATGCCAGAAGATTTTTTCAGCGTCTGCAATAAGAAAATGTATTTACATGGATCAACATCAATCTCTGTTAAACTTTGGTTCATAACCCCCAGTATGTAGGTGGAACCCTGTTCTTACAAAACTTATAAACCTATTGGCATATCGAAAATTAAGAAGGGGGTGAGGGTAGTGTTCTATATTTGCAGATGTGTGGGTTTTCGGAACCACATTGTGTTTAGCTTTCCTCAAGAACTCAATCCTCTGACAATAAGGTGGGGTTGAATCTGAATGTGGACTCATTAACTACCATCATAGGCTCGCGTGGACTTTGGTTCAATGGTGATCTGAATGAAAGGGCACAGGGATTCAAGGAGGAGAGGCAAGGATATCTCTTCCCTGGAATAGCCTAGCTCTTCTCAGAGGCAGAAGAAGGAAGGTCAGAATCTTTGCGGACTTACCCAGGCTGGCGTGCATCCTTCCAAGCTCAGTGAGGAGGACGAGGAGAGAGAACATGACTGAGCCCTATCGCAGCGAGCCGTTAGGGCAGTTCTAAGGCTCGTGGGCCGCTAGAACCACCGGAGAAGACGGTTTGCTACCCTGGTTGGTTCACCCTTACGGATGTAGAAGAACTGGGCGGCTTCTTGGAGGCAGAGGAAGGAAACTCCCAAGTATGTACACGTAGGCAAAAGGTGCTTGATACCGCCACGTTCAAATTTTTTTAACCCCTCTGTAGGGGCGAACGGACAAATAAACAGTTTTTCTCTCTTTCAGACTGACATTGACAATGAATATTTTGGCAATTTTTTTCTCCCTATCAGTGGTGTGTGTGTGTGTGTGTGTTATTTTTATGTTCTTGTGTGTGTGTGTGTGTGTGTGTGAGAGAGAGATAAGTGCTAACGAGTCGTGTGGGTGTGAGATAGTTAAGTGCTAATGAGTCAATTCCGACCCGTAGTGATCCTGCGATCCTATCCACAACAGAGCGAAATGCTGCCCGGTCCAGTGCCATCCTAACCATTGTCCCCGCGCCTGAGCTATGTGTTGCAGGCACTGTGTGTCAATCCATCTCACTGGGGGCCTGCCTCTTTTTTGTTGCCCTGCAACCTTACTAACATGATGTTCTTCTCCAGGGACTGATCCTGACAATACATCCGAAGTATGCAAGACAAAGGCATGCCATCCTTGCCTGGAAGGAGCCCTCTTCTCCCAACACAGACCGCTTTATCCTTTAAGCAGTTCGTGCTACTTCAGCGTGCTTCTCCAGCCCCGTAATTCAAAAGTATCGGTGCTTCTTCGGGTTTCTTGCTTCAATCTCCAACTTCAACATGCAGTGAAGGAATGGAGAATGCCATGGTTTGGGTCAGGCTCACCTTAGTCCTCAAAGCAACACCCTTGTTCTTCAGTACTCTAAAGAGGTCTTGTGCAGCAGAGTCACCTAATGCAATACATCTTTTGATCTCTTGACTGCAGCTTTCAAGAGCACTGATTGTGGATCCAAGTAAGACGAAATCCTTGACAAATTAAACCTTTTCTCCATTTACTGTGATGTTACCTATTGGTCCAGCTGTGCAAATTTGGGTTATAAGTTTTCAAATGGCCTTTGGTAGAAAAATTGTTCCCTATCCCTGACATCAGTTGGAACTCACTCAAGAACACCCAACATCAACATATACACTTTTATGTTTCAATGTCCCACCAATATATTTGAAAACAGAGTTTAAATATGTGAAGAACATATTTGAAAACAAAAACCTTGATTCACATGTTAAATTTGTTATCTATCTGCTTTTTATCAAGACATTATTTCAGAAATTTTTCTTATATGTTATATTCAATTTATTAACTTATTCTATTGGTTTGCCTTTATATTCTATCCATAATCTGACCTACTGACCAACTCAAATCTGATGTATAGTTCTTAGTCTCCTATAGAATGTTATAGTGTCTTTTATCTGATTTCTTCATTCTTAATCTCACAAACAGATCATTTTCAAGAAATTAACCTTTGAATCATAATTCAGAGACTTTGTTTCAAAACCCTTTGGGAATCCCCATTTTATTTAGTGTAAAAGAGGTGATTTTCAAGATTCTGCATGAGCTTTCTTTCCCTAACCTAATCACTACATGGATGTTTTTGCTAACTCTATTCTGGATAAGCAAATTTCCTTGATTCTTATTAAGCCTGCCAGACATAATTTGAACTATATCTCTGCTTTGTAAACTCTGGCCCAGATATGTGCATGATTATCTCTATAACTCTGTGAAGGTTAGACTTGATTTAAAATAAACTCTGTTTGATATTTTGCCTAAGAAAATACTTCAGCATTTTATTTTTTACTCTTGTCCAAGGAAATTTAAATATAATTTGCATATATGAGTATTGATTGTGGATTCAGGTAAAATGAAATCTTTGAAAACTTCCATCTTTTCATGATGATGTTTATTGGCCTAGTTATGAGAATTTTCAAAAAAAATTGCTATCCATATTGAAGGATTTCAATCGTTATCAGAAACTACCTCAAATCCTCTTTTCTTTAATCTTCTGTATATTGCAGTTTGTTAAAGAGCCATCCCCCAATTATGATGTCATATTTTCCTCCTACAGTCCAGCTTCTTGAATTTGTTGTTCAGATTAAATAACTGTAGTGAAAGGATGCAACGCTGACATACATATTTGCTGATTTTAAAACATTCGGTGTTCACTTTTTGTATTACAATGGCTGCCTCTTGGTCTATGTACAGGTTTCACATGACAAAAGTAAATGTTCTAGAATTACTATTCTTCATGACATTATGAATAATTTATTATGATGCACACAATCAAATGTGTTAGCCCAGTCAATAGAGCACAAGTAAACATCTTTCTGGTATTCTCTGCTTTCAATAAAGATTTATCTAAGGTCAGCAAGGATACCCCTAAATCCATGACCTTTTATGAATTCAGCTTGTATTTCTGGAAGCCCCTGACCATATTAGTACTTGATATGCCTCTTGAAATAGTTGAGTTTTGATTTGAGCAATTCTTTTTGATATGGCAATCCTGTATTCCGTTTACCTTCTTTTAATACTTCCCAGATTGTTCAATATTTTGTTCACAGAATCCATCAAGGCTGCAACTCGAGGTGTGGGTTTTTCCTTCACTTCTCTCAGCTTCAGTAATACTGGATGTGCTTCCCATTTCTAGGTTTCTAGTTCCAGGTCTTAGCATATTCATTATAACGTTTTACTTTGTGTTCACAATCTACCTTTTAAATTTTTCTGTTCTCATTTTTTATTTCATCATGTCTTTAATTCATTTATTATTCTAGATTCAAAAGTAAGTTTCAGAATTGCTTTTGACATCAACTGTGATCTTTTATTTCCTGTTACTTTAATGACCTTTTGCTTTGTGTATGGTGTTCTTTATGTGTTTGGTCTTGAGTGTTGCTTGCATTCAATCTCTTCGTAAGATGTTCTCTAAATTCAGGTACAATATATTCAAGGTTGTAATTTGGCGCTTGTCGACTTGCTTTAGATTTCTTCAGCTTCAACTATAACTTACATAGGAACAATTGATAGTCTGTTCCACAGGCAGATCCTGGCATTGTTATTACTGATGATATTGAGTTTCTCCCTTGTCTCTTCCAACAGATACAATAAATTTGATTGCTGCGTATTCAATCCAGTGAAGTACACAGAGTCACCATTTATATTGTTGAAAAACAGTATGTGCAATGAATAAATCGTTTGTGTTATAAATTTACATCGTGTGATCTCCAGCTTTGTTTCTATCACCTAGTCCATATTTTGCAACTACCAATTATCCACATGACGTGTAGTTTCCTTGAAAGTTTTTGTGAGGAATGTCTCTATATCCCTAATGCTTGTCTGTACACTCCCTTTCCTGTCTATATCTGGTGGTTCCTTTCATATGTCTAAACTGGGAAGATTTCTACAAGTCATGCAATTCTACACTTAAACTGGGAAGATTTCTACAAGTCATCCAATTCTACCTTTAAAGGTAATAAGATACCCAGACAACCATCTTTAAATTTCTATTAGGTCATCATTCAACATAGATTTTCCTCATTGCCCTTACTTGTGGACAAACATACTGGGGTAAGGTGGTATCTCATCATTGTTTTCATTACCTTTATAGTTCTAGAGTTTAGATTTAGTTTTTTAATCCATCTTATGTTTGTTGTAGGTCTTTTCATTTCTTGCTGAGAGACTCAGAATTTGTTCCTTGCCTTTGATTTTAGAAAATCTGATTATGATGTGTCATGAAGATTTTATATTGGGGTCTGTCCTCTTTGAGGCTCTTTCAGCTTCTTTTATGATTATCCTCTCATCTTCCTTGATGTTCCAAAAATTTTCTTCCTAAAGATCTAGGACTATTTTCTCTGTGCTTTTTTTGTTTCTTTCAGTTCTGGAATTCCAATTGCACATTATTCCTTTTGATCTTGTCTCATATAATTCTTCAGCTTGTTTCAGCCTTTCTTTATTTAGTTTTTACTGTTCTGATACAAGACTGGTGTTGAGAGATTTGTTTTCAAGCTCACTAAATTGACCTTCCATTGCTTCAATTCTAGATCTTTGCTATTTCTGATATCTTAGTGTTTCTAATATCATAATATTAATCTTGTGGATTTCCACTTGTTGATTTTGCAAGGTTTCTAATTTTTCATTTATTTTGTCAGTTTGCTTTTGTCGTGTTTTCCTAAATTCTTCTAAAGTTTGGCTTAGGGTTGGTTTCGTTTTCACTTTCTCTCAATGACAGTACTAAGAATCATTCTTCTGACGTTCTTTCTGGTAGTTACAATGTCTTTTATTCCGCAGGAGAATATTTCGGCTCCCTAAGTTGCATGCATGTTTATGCCACTCTGTCTTCTTTCTTCATGCAGATTGAAGTAGTCTTTTGTCTCTGAGACAATATTGTTCTATGTGTCTTTCTGGGATGATCCAGTGTTACTGGTCTATGAAATGAACCTTCTCCATTAGGCATGACTGTGGGAAGTACAAGAGTGGTGTGATCATGTGAGGACAACTGTTTTTATTTAGGGGGAGCAGGAGAGAGGAAGAAAAACAGTAAGCAAACAGACAAATGAATACGCAAATACATGAAAAGAAATAAACAAATAGAAAGCACTCACACACATGCAAAAAAAGGGGGGTGGGGCAATATCCAAGTTAGAACAAAGACCTACTGAGTCTCTTCTAGCTCTTTGTCCATCTTGAGTGTGCACTTATCAGTGCTACACCTCATTGGCAGGTGGCTTTGGAATGATCTGTGACGTCTTTCAGCGTGTACTCTATAGCCCTGGGGCATACTGTGTAAGTGCAGCCTCTTCTTGGTGGGAGCTGGATGATCCTCAGATTATGAGGGGCTTTGAGGAAACAAAGAAAGTAAATTCTGCTGGCTTTTGTATCATCACCTGGTATACTTCTATGCTGTGGTTACTTAAGAGCACATTTTATGACTTTCTCTCAGTTTATATTCTGTTGCTTGTGGATGTCTGTGTGTGGTTTGCAACTATTACAGGGAGCGCACCGCAAGCAAAGAAATATACACCCATGGGAAGATATGCCATATTCATGGATGTTAGGTGACATTTGTGTCACTTCTGCTCCGATGACCCTATGTACAACAAAACAACAACCTGCTCTATCTTGTGCATCATCATAATTACTCTTATGTGGGAGCCCATTGTTGTAGCCACATGTCAATCCATTTGGTCAAGAGCCTTCCTCTTCCTTCTTTAGCGATGCTCTCTCCTGACAACATGTCCAAAGTATCTGAGGCAAAGCGTCACTCTACTTGTTTCTAAAAAGCATTCTGTACTATTCTGTACTATTTTCAAGAAAGTTTGTCCTTTGGCAGTTCATAATACTTTCGAGATTCTCCATCAGCACCAGCATATAAACACGTTGATTCTCCATTGGTCTTCCTTAGTTAATGTCCAACTTTCACATTTATATGAACCAATTAAAAATACCATGGCTTAGGTAAGGTGCATCTTATTCCTCAAAGTAACATCCTTACTCTTCAAAACTTTCATGGTGGTCAGATTTATCCAATGTAAATGTGTCATTTAATCTCGACTGCTGATTCCATGAGCACTGACAACAGATCATAGAAAGATGAAGTCCTGGACAACTTCAACCTTTTCTTCCTTTATCATGATGTTGCCTTCTGATCCAGTTTAATCCATACTGAAGGCTGCTACCCCAACCTTCCTCAGCAAGTGCTTCAAGTTTTCCTCCATCTGACATCTGATATCCCTTGTTTCATGTTCTTTTCTGAAATTAGTCTTAACCCAGACTGCTCCCTATCGATGTCCTATTGCAACCATTGTTGAATAATTTTCAGGAAAATTTTACTTGTCATATTAATGACATTATGGCATAAGGACATGATGATGTGACTCTCTTCCAGTCAATCGGCCAGTGGTTGTATTCTAAATGTCAGAGCTTAGACGAGTGAGAGCTTCCAGTGCTTCATCAGCTTGTTGAAACATGTCAGTTAGTATTCCATCAATTCCTAGGGCCTTGTTTTACTCAATCTTTCAGTACAGCTTGAACTTGTCATTGTTGTTGTTGTTGTTTATCATATTCTACCTCTGAAAATGACATGATGAGTTGTTCTTTCAATATTGCAACTTGGGACTTGAATTTTTTTCTTGAGTTCTTTCAGTCTAAATTCTTTCATGCTCTTTATGTTGAGCGTGTTCTTCCTTTTTCCTTTTCTAATTCTAGGTCTTTGCACATTTCATTTTAACATTTTACTTTGTCTTCTAGAGCGCTGAAAGGTTCTATTCAACTCTTCATCATTTTTTCTACTTTCCTTAGTTACTCTATGATTAAGAACAAGTTGAGAGGTGCTTCGGAGAGCCACGTTGATCTTTTATTTATTTCCTGTCTTTTTAATAAACTTATGCATTCTTCATGATGTTCTTGATGTCCTCCCACAGCTCATCAGATCTTCTGTCATCAGTGTTCAATGCACCAAATTTGTTCTTGATGTGTTCTCAAAATTCAGGGAGGATATACTGCAGGTTGTATTTTGGTTTTGTGTAATTGTTTTAATTTTCAACTTGAAATAAATATGAGCAATTGATAATCTATTCCACAGGTTTCCCCTCACCTCATTTTAGATGCTGTGTCTTAGCTTCTCCATATGTTTTTGAGTCAAAATGTCCAATATCACTCCATTTTAGTTAACTAACTTCATCTATGGCATTATGGTCCCCTCTGCCTTGATAAAGCAGTACTCCTCCGTCATATTTTAGTGCTTTATGACCTGAGGGGCTCAACTTCTGATACTTATCTATGACAACAGCCTGGTGTTATTCATGAAGTTCTCAGTATTGGACAATATTTCGCAGCTATCCATAAGGTTTCCAATGACTATTTCCTCAGTGCAAAGCCTATTCCTTCTTTGTAGTCGGCTGTTAGTCTAGATGTTCTACTGACACTTGAAATACCAGTGGCACAGCTTCCAGCATCACAGCAACACCCTAGGCACCCAAAAATGACAAACTCACAGACAAGTGGTGGTGATTACTGTTAGCTTGATATGTTTATTTCCATTCTTTGGGTTTTAATCTATTTTTGTTTTTGTGTATAAGGTGTGTTTCTTGTAAGCAGCACATTGATGGGTCTTGTTTTGTTATGCATTCTGTTACACTTGGTTGATTGATGTTTTCATTCAGTTCTGTTATGATAGGTCTACATTTATTGGTTATTTTGTGGTGGCATTTTGTGTGTGTCTGATATTGTTTCTTTATTCATTGTAAGTTTGTGTCCTGGGTTTATGGATTTTCTTGTCATTATTTTCTTTACTGTTATTGTACTAATTTACTGAGTTTTTGTGCTTTTCTTTTTTTTATTTTGATAAGGTATTTTCATGTTCTTTGAGGTTACTTATTATTTTCATCCTATGGTTAATGCAGTTTCTTGTGAACTAGTTAATTTTCTCTGTATTATAATATTGTGTACCCACCCTACTATGTTGAATTCTAATGGTCTAAAATCGTGGAAAGGTATATCTGTATTCCTATCTTCAGTCTTATACTTTTTGTTTTTCTTTGACTACTAACTTAAGTGAGTTGACTTCTGTGTGATGGTGTCTTGTGTGTTGATATGAGGTCAATGTTTGCTCTGGTTGTTGATTCTCTGACCAAAAACACTTCCTATAGTAATTTCTGTAAGATTGGTTTTGCTTTTATGGATTACAGTAATTTCTCCTTATTTAGAAATGATGTATTTGTCCCCATTTTTATGGATAATTTTGCTGGGTATAATATTTTTTGTTGGCTTTTTTTCTTCTTTCATACTTTTATATGTTATTCCTTTGCCTACTTGCCTGCATAATTTTGGCTGAAAATCTAAGCTTATTTAAATTGGTTTCCCTTTGTAAGTAGCTTTTTTGTTGTTGAAATCTGGTTTAAGGATTCTTTCCATATTCTTAACATTGGTTTACATTACTATATGTG
>NW_022103906.1:33041064-33042475 GCF_000313985.2 Echinops telfairi
CATTGCGCAGCTCTGAGTTTGTACAGCCAGTGGTGTCAACTGGGAAGTTTGTGGTCACAGTGAATATTTTCATAAAAGCAGTTTTGCTCGAGCCTCAATTGTTTGTAATGTCAGATTTAAGAGAACAACGTGTGGCTGTGGAATTTTGTTTCCTTATACAGAAAATGCCACAGAAATTGTGATGTTGATCACAGCTTACAAGGACAACACTATGGAAAAAAATGAAGACTTCTTGTTTCAAAAAAGGTGAAATGTCGATTGATAACAAACCTAGTTCTGGATGTTTGTCAAAGTCCCAAAGGGATGAAAATGTTGACTTCTGGTGCATTTGGAGTTGATTCCACTAGGTCAGACTGTTGATCAAGCTTTCTGTTTAGAGGTTCTGAAAAAATTGCTTAATAGTGTGTGACCAAAAATAGGCCTGATTTGTGGCAGAAGGGAGACTGGTTTTTCCACCACATCAATTCACCTGCTCACATAGACATCTCTGTGCAACAGTCTGGGGCAAAACACAACATGCCTCTCTTGCCCCATTAACGTGACTCACCTACCCTTGCTCCGTGCTACTTCTTTTTGTTTCTGCAAATGAAGAGAATCATGATAGGACAGTGATTTGATGACATAGAAGAGGTAAAAGAAAAAATGAGGAAGGTGCTGTAAAGCATCCAAACAGATGAGTTTGAAAAACATTTCCAATAATGGAATTGCAGATTTTACAAATGTATTAAGTGTAATGGAGAGTATTTAAAAGGTGATAAGATTGTTTTGTAAAAACAAATTTAATACATAGCTTTGAAGAAAATCTCTGGTTTTGGGGGGTATCCCCTCATAATTCTAATAGCTTTGCATTAATCTACTACATTTTTGTCTGTTGTTTTTGTATGGGTTCTCAAATTTCCTTTATTTGGTCAGGTTGCTCTTGTAGTTTCTTCCTGAGTTCTTTTATTAGTTTTTCTTTTCTTTTTTCCCCCAACATCTCTCTCAATCCACTAAGAATAACTTTTCACAAAAAATGAACAAGGGGAATGATAGGGAATACAATCACACATCAAAATCCCAAAACAGAACTGGCTATTGCCTTTTTTCAAGGCTTGGTTCTTAAGACTGAACTTTGTGCCCACCATGGAGTATGGACAAGGGATCGTTCTGCCCCTCTGTGTCTGTGTTAGCTTTGCACCAATTGAAAAGCTAGAAGAGGAAGGAATATGCAAGAAAATAAAAAGAAGAAAATCAAGAAGAAGGTCAGGGGTGGGGGACCTTTTTCAAAAGTGGTGCTTACTGCCCCCCCACCCCACCCACCGAGCACTAACAATTGGAGCCTTTTTTAATCAGTGTACTTGGGCTGGGGATGAATGATAGACACAAGCTTCCAGTTCCATACATTTGGGTATGCACTTGTGGGCCTATGTCC
>NW_022103906.1:33043292-33057572 GCF_000313985.2 Echinops telfairi
CACTCAAAGCCTTGGCTCATCCCATGTTTAGAGACATTTTGTTACGTTTCATATCATTTAAGTGGACTTTAAATTTTGTTTCCTTACCTTCCTAGTAAATCTACTCCTGATAAATATCTCAACACAATGAATATGATTCCCAATTTCCCAAGATGATCAACAAGATAAGTATCCTGATACTTATCAGAGACTATCCAAGGAAATAACCGTGAACTTTTCGGGTTATCTGGAAGCTAGCAGCTCTGACTGCATAGGGGTATACCTAAGGAACAGAGGGGGAAATAGATGCTCTCTGCCTGCGGCTAAGATGCTGGACTGGCAAGAGCACTTGTCTTCAAGGGTTCAGTGGATGAGGATTTAGGTTGCTTTCTTCTAGACCTTTTTTGGATGCAGAATGGGGTAGATGACATGGGAGCTTGAGCTGAAAACACAGAGTACATCAGACATAAGATGAGTAGTTCAGGCAGTTGATGATTTATTACTTTAAAACCCTCAACGTAACAAGAGGTAGAGGAGAAAGCACATTTTTTCCATCTTGGTTTTGCCAGTTTTTTTATCTTCTTGGTCCTCTCCTCTCTCTTGGACTTAACATTTCACAGTTGGGAAGGATTGTTACTGTAGAGGAAAACATAAACAAACACACACATCAAAAACACAACACAAACAAAATGCCAATTACCCAATTTCCTTATCATTAAAAAAAAAAAGATCAAAGAAATGAAAATAATTTGCATAGAAATATCTTCTTAGAAAGTTTTGTAGTAAAAGTGACTTTTTCGTCGCTCAGAATATCTTATGTGTTTATTTACTCATGTCTTGTACCTAAGCAGGAACCTAGTGGTGTCGTGGTTACTTGGGGGTGCTAACTATAAGGGCAACAGTTCAAAACGCCAGTCATTCCTTGGGAGAAAATGGGCTCTACCCTCCTGGAAAGAGTTACAGTTTCAGAGAGCCATGGACCTCATTCTACCCTGCCTTATGGGGCTGCTAGGAGTTGGCAGTGAGTAAGGGTGAGTTAAAGAAGCCTTGTACACATGTAAAAGTTGAGCATTGGGTAAGGAAGAATAGATGCATTTCAATTGTGGTGCTAGAGAAGAATATTGAAAGTATCATGAACTGCTAAAATGACAACATGATCTAACTTGGAACAAATATGGCCAGAGTCCTCCTTAGAAGCAAGAATTTCCGGGCTTCTTCCTTATTTCAAACATTTTGTCAGGAGAGTCCAGTCCCTGGAGAAGGATATCGTGCTTGGTGAAGTGCAGGGTAACCAAAGATGAGGAAGACCCTCAAGGAAATGGATTGACACCCTGACTGCAACAATGGGCTCAGGCATCAGAAACATTGTGAGGATGGCAAAGGACCATGCATTGTCTCACTTTGCTGCGCATAAGGCTGTTATGGGTGAGAACTGACTGGATGGCACCTAACAATTCTCTTCCTGGTGAGAGATCCGAGCTTATGCATATTGATTTTCCTTTGTAAGTGACTGGTTTTTGGTTTTGTTTCCTTAGCTGCTGTCATGATTCTCTCCTTTTCTTGATATTAGAATATTTGACTGATGTGTTGTTTTTCCTTTGGTGTCTATACTGCTTAGGGTTCTAGATATTGTCTGGTTTCCCAGATATTGTCTCCTCTTTCATGCTGGTAAGGAAAGTTTATTCCAAACGTAACTCTATTAATTTCTCTGAGGTTTTCGTTTGTTTCTGTTCTGGAATCCCAATGAGATGTAAGTTCTTCCTCTTGAGAGTGTCCCAAAGGGTTCTTAGGCTTTCTTCGGGTGCCTTTGCTCCCTTTATTGACTCTTCTTCTCATAGATTGGAATGAAAGGGTTTATCTTCAAGCTTACTACTTCAACTTTCATATACCTTCATTATATTATTCTGTGTTAATGTATAATTCTGAGACCTTGTTATTCACCTTATGGAATTCTATTGGGTTTTTGTGCTGCGGAAATTCTAGTTTTGATTATCATTCTCTCTTTAGTTCTCAGGTACTCATTGTTGAAAGTACATGAACAACATTCTTTCTGGTAGGTTCAGAGCCTTCATTGAAAAATTCCTGTGGATGCGGTGGTTTTTCACTTCTTGTTTTCTCATGTGCACTGAGACTGACAACTGTCTTCAAGGCAGCATGATGTACCTGTTAGAGTTAGAAGGGTTGCTGTGTCTTGTGGGGTTAGTCATATCTGTCGAGCGGTAACAAAAAAGAATTTCAAATAAATTTCAAAATATATGGAGGAAGAGGGAGAATGAAGACAAAAGAGAAAGAAAAATTGAAAGGCAATCTAAGCAAAATAGAAAAGAAAAAAATATGAATCTGATAAAAGTAAAGGAAAAGGGGGAAAGTAATTATTTTAAAAAGAGAGGAAAAGAAATGGGGGAGAGGGTGTTTGGATGAATTCTTCCCTCAGGTCCACAGTGCAGAGACACACAGGACCTAACAATGGATGCTAGGATCTAACCACCTGGAGCCTTGCCAATGGCCAGAGCCCAATAGATGGAGTAAGAACACTGGATGCTTTAGAGTGGGTCTGTCCCATCTCACACACCTCCCTTCTCTACTTGCAATCTCTGCAATATGGTTTTGGTTTACTTCGTTTTCTAACCTTTTTCTGAGACCACAGGCCACCTGGTATTTCTCTTGTGCCAATTTTTTTCTGGTTGCTGAAGGGGGTCTACTTGTGTGGATGTTTGTTTAATCATCCATCTTGTCCTGAATTCCCTTCTATTCTGTTTCATTGGTCTACTTGTCATTTTGAAGATCCTAGATCATCTTAATTATTTCATGAAAAATGTTGATAGCTTGTAGTGAAACTTTTCTGAACTTACTCTATTATCTTCTAGGTTATCTTGACTATTCCATTTCCATTTGAATTTTATATTCAGATTGCAATTTTTCAATGAGAAAAAAGTTGAACTTAGAATTTTAGGTTTACATTGTGTATATACATACACTAACTTAGGAAGAATTTATAACTTAAAAATATTGAACATACGATTCTACATTGATTTAGATCTTCTTAAAATACTATATTCTGTATTTGATATGTTGAGTTATTGTATATTCATTGGGTATATAATTATATGTGAATATATATATAATTATATGTGAATATATATATATAATTATATGTGAATATATATATGATTATATGTGAATATATATAATTATATGTGAATATATATATAATTATATGTGAATATATATATATATTATATGTGAATATATATATATATATTTATATGTGAATATATATATATATATATATATATATATTCATGGAAAGCTGATATATACGGGCATAAAATATTGCTTGTTTGGTCCTGTGCCATCTCCATGCACTTTGCTATATTTGATCCATTGTGGTGGCTATTGTATCAATCCATCTCATTGAGGGCTTCCTTCATGTCTGACCCTCTGTCTTGACAAAGCATGATGTCCCTTTCTAGAGATTGATCTTTCTTGATGACAGGTACAAAGTATATATATAAATATATCAGTAAAGACACATACAAATATATGAAAGACTCACTCGAGTTAAACAATAGACAGCTCTATATGCAGATCAATACCAATATTGACCATTTAGGATTATGGGGCAATATTTACCAAAAGACATAAAAAAATTATTAAATGCAAAATTCATGATCTGTTCTGTAAGCCTTTAATCAATTCACTATAAAAAGTTGAGAAAAAGAATAAAAACTTGGGACTAACCAAGTGTGTCATTTGAACCCAAGGTCTCTGTCCTGAGAAAGTCCTAGAGAGAAGAGAATAACCTACACCATTGAAGACAGAGAGACACTATGGCACATGACAGTGTGCCAAAAGCACAATTAGCAACTGCATGAATGGAAGGAACCAAACTACTGAATGGTGTATTGCCAGTTCATGGAGACAGATAGCTGTGTTCCTTTGGATAGAAGATTTTCCAAAAGAATAGGGTGCCTCCCCTACTACAGAGTATGGTGTCCCTCAATGAACCATGGTACTGGAGACACAGTGCAGGAACAGTGCACAGTCTGGTCCCATCATGCTGGGGTGAGGAACTAAAAACATGCAGCAGAGCAGCAGGGGAAGCAAAGCGATGAACCCCCAGGAGAATACAAAAAATAGACTTTGGAGACAAAGTGTTGCACCCCATCAGACTCTACTGGTAAACACTCATAAAGGCCAACAAATAGACCTTGAACTATTTATAGGCCTTTCCATTTTTGTCAGTGGCTTCCTTTTTGCTGTAATTTTGGTTTTGGTTTTGGTTGTTGTTTTTTGTTGTATTGGTTTTTGCTTCCTTTGTGGTTTTATATGGTTTTGCTTGGTTTTTACACTTATTAGTGTATCTGCATGTATATCTAGATAAGATAGGTGGGTTAAATAATTCAGAGATGAAAAAACGGGACCAATGGATCTGGGGGGAGGTGGGAGAAAGAAAGGGGTGGGGGGAACCAACCCAGGGACAAGGAAACAACAAGTGAACTAAAATCAACGGAAGGAAGGTCATAGGATGCCTAGTGGGGCTTAATCAAGGGCAATGTAGCAGCGAGGAATTACTAAACCCGAATGAAAGCTGAACATATTGGTGGGACAAGAGGAAAGTAAAAGGAAATAGAGGAAATAGAGGAAAGAACTAGAAGGCAAAGGAAATTTATAGAGGCCTAAATACAGGCATGTATATATATATATGGGGAACAGAGCTATGTACTCATATCTATATGCTAGGAATTAAGGTTGCAGATGAACATTGGGCCTCGTCTCAAGTACTCCATCAACACAAGAACATTTTGTTCTAACAATTTGAATTCTGTGATGCTCAACTTCCCAACACAATTGCTGAAGACAAAGTGGGTGCATAAGCAAATGTGGTGAAGAAAGCTGATGGTGCCTGGTTATCAAAAGATATAGAGTCTGGGGTTTTAAAGGCTTGAAGATAAACAATTGGCCATCTAGCTGAGAAACAACAAAGCCCATATGGAAGAAGCACACCAGCCTGTGTGATCATGAGGTGTCAGTGGGATTAGGTATCAGGGATCTAAGACCCAGAACAAAATCATACCCAAGGTGAATTGGAGGGTGTGGGAGGGAGCATGGAGTGGAGACCCAATGCCCATCTGTAGACAATTGGAAATCCCCTCACAGAGAGGCCACAGGGAAGAGATGAGCCAGTCAGAGTACAGAATAGCACCGATGAAACACACAACTTTCCTCTAGTTCCTTGGTGCTTCCTTCCCCCCACTATCATGACCTCAATTCTACCTTACAAATCAGATTAGACCAAAGCATGCACAATGCTACAGATAAGAGGCCACACAACAGAGGGAAACCACAATAGATAAACCCCTCAGGGCCAACAATGAGAGTAGAGATACCAGGAAGATTAGGGGAGGGTGGGGGGAGGAAGGGGGAATAAATCACAAGGATCAATCTATAACCCCCTCCCAGGAAGACAAATAATGAAAAAGTGGGTGAAGGGCAATGGAAGATAATTTAAGCTATGAAAATAATAATCTATAACTTATCAAGGGCACATGAGGGAGGACCAGTGAGGGAGGGAGGTGGGAGAAATGAGAAGCTGATATCAGGGGCTCAAGTGAAAAGAGAGTGCTTTGAAAATGATGATGGTGGCATATGTGCAAATTTGATTGACACACTGGAGAAATGTATGGATTGTGATAAGAGATGTAAGAGCCACCAATAAAAGTTTTGTTGTTTTTTTTAAATAAGGTGCCTATATGACACTTCTGAGCCTGGTGGCAGTAGTCCTGAGAGAGGGTCTGGAGGGCAGACATGGTCAAGAACAAACTAAGAGAGCTGTCTTGGTTGGAAAATATCCAGGCAGAAAAAACTGTCTTGTCTCTTAAATAATATTCTCTTACTTGTCAGTTGATCTTGACAGTAAGTTGTAGCCTGTTACTCCCTGATAAGCTACATAATCGTAGGTATAGTTTCTGTGCTCTATGTGGAACATATCAAAATAAGTAGTGCAATGATGAGGATGACTGGTGTTAGAAACCTTGAAAAAGTTGGAGAGTATGGATGTATGTCTGATCTTCACTTCACAGGAATCAGGTTAGTGATGACAGTGAATTTTTCTCCTCCTGAATTTACCTGACAATAACAGATAGTAAAATGATCAATACTTCTTTGCAGTGTTTTAAAAAAATTCCTTCGACTTAGGTGTTCATAGATGCTAGCATGGGCACACAAAAAGGCTTCTTTCAGGATAGGTTATAGAGAAGAGGGTGAAACCCTATAAAGTCAAGTTTTATTATTTATTATTGTAGGTATGCCTACAATTATGGGGAACATTTTTGTTCTAAACTGAAAACTGTTAACTGCTTCCAGATAAATTCAAAGACATCCAATTGCAAAATTATTAATCTCATTGTTCTTCCTGACAGTAAGATATTTGATGCTCACCTTGTACTGAGGGATAACTTGCTGCTACTGCTGTTCTCTTCCGTCAGAGATCTATAAAATTAATAAAAATTATTTTTAAGTGGAGGAAACTTAAAATATTCAATAATTAAATGACTTCATGGATAATGGTATTTAAAGAAACCATCATTCAAATGAATGAAATGTCTCATTCCATAAAATGAAATAAAACCAAATGTGCATCATTTCAATATTGAAACAAAATCTATTAGTCACCTTTCTTTCATTTGTTTACTTTAAATTTTATTTAGCTATAATGAACATATTATACAATTCAGTACTTCAATCATATCAAGAAGGGCTGCATAATTATTGCCACAATCAATTTAGGGTATTTTTCTTCTTTCTTTTAACCACTGATGTTGACACCCCATTTCCCCCACCCTCCCCTTCTGAGCCCAAGTAGTCATTAATCCAGCTACTGTCTTCAGAATTCCACTCATCCAGGTTTCCCTATGTAGATTGACCTACAAGACAGTGGCAGACAACCAAGAAGGGCCTCAGTACAATGACCAAATAAAACAGTTCAAGACCTCAGTCTAAGAGTGAGCATGTAGAATAGATTCACACTGGATTAAATTACAAGGTACTGGACTTCTGGGAAGATGCTGACTGAGTAACACATACCACAGAGACCACACAGAAATCAGCACAGGAGAATTACTAAGAAGGAAATTCTACACAACTTGGTCACAGGAGGAGCATCATAAAGATAAGTAGGCACAGATCCACTAGGTTTTGAAGAGCTGGGGCTTTTGGCTTACCTCAGTGGAGGCCAGCTAAGGTTTGACGATAGCCCTGCCACTCTCTCGGCCAAAGCCAGGAACATATGGAGCTGGCACAGGGACTTTATCTCAACACAGCCACAGCTTTTTGCTGCCTTGGGCCAGGGCTTAAACCCTCAGGGATGGGGCTCAGCTATATTGTTACTTTGGTTTCTCTCTCTTCTCTCTCTCTCCCACCAGTTTCAGACACCTCAGGGCAGGGTTACCTTGGGTCAGTGTTTAAACCCCTCCAGCCCCATGGTCAGGGATCAGAGCTCAGCTATATTGTTACTTTGTTTCCTTCTCTTCTCTGTCCCTCTGCAGTCTCAGCTGGCTTAGTTTTTTTTCTCTTTTTTTTTCCACTTCCCCTTTCTCTCACACACCACAGGCAATCACTAGAACACTCCCCTTAGCCTAGGGCATTTATGCCTGCCCTCCACGCATCTGGGAGATCTCCATTCTCTGCAGCATAACCTGAGGCTGGGGAAAGCCATCCCATCCTCTACCAGAGGATATATCATGCCCACCTACTATTGGGAGAAATCCTGCTCACGTTGCTCTGGGGGAAATTCCTCCCATCCACCCTCTGCAGTGCTTAACACGTGGCTGGGGAAATCCCACACACCTTCTTTGGGGGAAATCCTGCCTGTGTGGCTCTGGGAGCACCCACCAGTCCTCTGTGGCTCTATGTGACTGAGGGAACTTCCTCCCGCCTGCCGTAGTGCCTCACACAGCCTAAAGCAGCTCAGCAAACACTCACCAACATTTCATGCTGCTGCAGGAACCTCTGCCCAACCTCCACAGCAATCTACCTGACCAGGGAAATTCCACCCACCATTCACAGTGCACTGCACTAAAGTGGGCAACCCACCAGCCTTATGTGGCACTCCCATGGCAGCAGGCACCTCCGCACGCCTTCTGCGGTGCCCCAGCTGATGTGGGCCACACCATCACGGCTTTCTGTATGATCACCGAGTACAGCACCATCCTCGTGGGCCCCAAAACACCCAACCAGTATCCCCTGAGAGGACCATCCAACTTGCCCTCCAAGTAAAAAAATAATGGTTGACTAGAGAAAGAGTGAAGACATGGGAGGATACAGTGGTAGGCCAATTCCATAGTGAAATTAGCTACAGGCAGTTCAAAGAGAATTCCTATGAGTCTCCCAGAGTCAGTGCTCTTCCATTCCCTGGAAAATGGCAACAGGTTCCCTTTAAAACAACATAACGCAAACAGCAAACAGCCCCAACAACCTCAATGAAATAACAGGAGAAACAAAAGGCAATGACAGAAGATATCCTGAACTTAACAATGTGCATAGAAGAAGCAGACATTGATCTGCCACAGAAAGACATTTTCCAAATGCTGCTTGGAGTCATACAGGATATGAGGGAAACAACACAGAAAAAAGGATGAAGGGATAGAGGAGATAAAGACTTTACACCAAAAGAAAATGCAAGAGCTTAGGGAAGAGATACCAAAAACCAGTAGCAAACTCACGGACTTCACCAATCAACTGGAGGAGGCAGAGAACTGCAGCAGTGACCTAGAGGACAGCTAAGCTGACTTTAACAAATGAGAACAAAAACCTAATAAAATCATCAGAGAATCTGAAGAAAACCTAAGAGCTATGTCTGATGCTATGAATAAGAATAACATCAGAATAATTGGATTACTGGAGGAGGACACAACAAAGAAGTCATCTGCAACAGTAATCTGAGAATTTGTAGAGGAAAACTTCCCCAACTTAATGAAAACCAGGCAACCATTCAGGAAGCTGAAAGAACACTAGCTAGACTGAGTCCCAAGAAGAAGTCACCAAGTCACATAATAGTTAAACTATCCAGCTTTGAAGAAAAGGAGAAATTCATGAGAGCAGCTGGGGAAAAACAAGCAATCACATATAAAGGTTCCCAAATAAGAATACACTCAGATCTATCAGTAGACACTATGAAGAAGAGGAGAGAGTGATGTAACATATTCCATAAATTGAAGGAAAATAGCACAAACCCAAGAATACTATAACCACCCAAATTATCTAGCAAGATAGATGGAGAAGTAAGAGTCTTCACAGACAAGGAAAAACTCAACGAATATGTTAGATGAAACCCAGGCCTACAAAAGATCCTTGCCGACCCAATATGGGAAGAAGAACAGCACTCACCAAGCATAAATTTAGACTGCCACCTAGAACAACCTCACCCAGAGGGCAACAAAGAGAAAATAGACCCCAAGATAGCATTGGCTTAAGTGTGGAAATAAGTCAAAAAGGAAACACACACACGCGTGTGCACGCACAACACACTGATAAGAAAGGGAGGTAGGAAAACACCCAACACAAAAGGTATAAGATGGCATCACTGAGTCCACAGATGGAGATAATAACCCTCAATATCAATGGACTGAACTCAGACATTAAAAGATTGAGGCTAGCAGACCTCGCTTAGAAACACAATCCATCAATCTGCTGCTTGCAAGAGACACATCTCAAGACTACAGACAAAAATAGGCTGAGAATCAAAGGCTGGAGAAAAGTATACCAAGCAAACAGCAATTCAAAAAAAGCAGAGGTTGAGATCCTAATCTTGGATAAAATTGACTTCAAAGTGCAAACCATAAAAAGAGATACAGAGGAACACTGTATAATGCTCAAAGAAATGGTAGACAAAGAACTACTAAGCATTATAAACATATATTCCCCGAATGAGAAACCCTCTGAATACGTCAACCAAAAGCTCCAAAAGATGGAAAAAGAAATCACAGCCCCAAGAATTATAGTAGGTGACTTCAATACACCGCTCTCTGAGAAAGAAAGATCACAGGGAAAGAAACGTAGCAAGGAGGCTAGAGATTTAAACTAAGGTGACCAGACGTCCCACATTTGACAGGACAATCCTAATTTTTAACAATTTTTCCTGCGTCCCGCGGCGTTTTTAAAAAGTGCCGATTTTTGGAAAGAATGCACAACAAGCTAGGGTATATGGTTTTCGGCTGCCATGAGGCTATTTCACCAGAATATGAGTTTTATCAATGGTGTCCCACTTTTGTCCCACTTTACCAATGTTAAAATCTGGTCACCTTAATTTAAACACTACAACTAGACAATTTGACATGATAGATATTTACAAAGCTCTTCATCCAAATACAAAAAAGTTCAGTCTTTTCAAGCCCACTTGCCACATATTCAAAGACAGACCACGTGCTGGAGCATAAGGTGAATCTGCATAAATTTAAGCACATTGATATCATACAGACATCTCTCTAACCACTGTGCCATAAGGCTGGAAATAAACAAAAGGAAGATGAAGAAAACAAGGCCAAACAATTGGAGGATGAATAACTCTATTGCCAAAAGGAGTGTGTACTGGAAATGAAATTAGAAATTTCTAGAAACCAATAAAAATGAGAACACGACATACAAGAACTTATGGGACCCAGCAAAGGCAGTTATCAGAGGAAGTTTCATAGTAATAAATTCACACATGAAAAAGAAATAAAGACTTATTATTGATATGCTGGCACAAAACTTACATCAATTAGAGCAGAGTCAACAGAACAAGCCTACTAATAGCAAAAGAAAAGAAATAATAAAGATCAGGGTTGACATTCAGGAGAGGGAAAATAAGAATACAATGGAAAAAAATAATTCTGCTAAAAGTTTGTTTTTTAAAGGATAAACACTGGCAAACCTAACCAAAGAAAGGAGGGAGCAAATTTCAATAGCAAGGATGAGTGATGAAAGAGAGGACATTACAACAGACCCTAATGAAATCAAAAGGATAATTACAAAGTACTATGAAGGACTGTACTCCAATGAATTCAACAACTTGGAAGACATGGACAAATTCTTGGTAAAAACAATCCCTCCCCAGACTATCCCAGTTGGATGTCAAGAATCTCAACAGATGCATAGCAATAGAAGAAATAGACAAGGTTATCAAGGGATTACCAACAAAAAAATCACCCATAGCAGACGGTTTCACAGGAGAATTGTAATAAGCATTCAGGGAAGAACTGACACCAATCCTACACAAATTCTTCCAGAACATAGAAAAAGACAGCAAACTGCCAAACTTCTTCTATGAAGCTAGTATAACTCTGATCCCCCCCCAAAAAAAAATAAAAAAAAAAAACTCTGATCCCAAAACTGGGCAAAAATCCCACAAGAATCAAGAACTACAGACCAATATCCCTAATGAACATCGATGTAAAAATCCCTAACAAAATACTGGCCAATAGAATACAAAAGTATATAAAACAAATAATTTACCATGAGCAAGTGGGACTCATACCAGGGATACAGGGATGGTTCAACATATAAAACACCATTAGTATCATTCACCACATTGACGTGAAAAATTGTAAGAACCACATGATAATATCAATAGATGCAGGAAAAGCATTTGACAACACCCAACACCATTTCCAGTTTAAGACACTTAAGAAGATAGTAATGGAAGGAAAGTTCCTCAAGACAATACAAGCTATATATGAAAAAGCAACAGCCAACATGGTCAATGGAGAAAAGACTAACACAATCCCACTGAAAAAAGGGACCAGACAAGGATGCCCCATGTCCCCACTCTTATTAAACATTGTGCTGAATGTTTTAGCTAACAACATAAGGCAAAGGAAAGACACCAAAGGTATGCACCTGAGGAAGGCAGAGGTGAAACTATTGTTATTTGCAGATGATATGATTTTATATATGGAAAATCCCAAAAGTTCCAGAAGCAGAGTACTGGAAGCAATAGAGGAGTATGGCAGAGTGACAGGATAAAAGATCAACAAACAGAAGTCTATCAGACTGCAATACACATCAGTTAAGCAAACAGAAGAGGAAATAAAAAACGTGGTATCATTTACCTGACTTTAGCACATATAAAGCCACAGTGGTCAAAACCACATGGTACTGGTATAATGACATACTCACACCAATGGAAAAAGAACTGAAAACCCAGAAATAAAATCATCAGCATACAGACAACTGATCTTTGATAAGGTCCCCAAAAATATCAAATGGGAAGCAGATGCCCTCTTCAACAAATGGTACTGGAAAAAATGGATATCTACCTGCACAAAAATGAAGCAAGATCCTCATCTCACTCCATGCACAAGAATTAACTCAAGGTGGATCCCAGACCTCAAGGTAAAACTCCAAACTATTAGGGCAATCAATGAGGGAATTGGGCCAAACCTGAGAACATTGGCACAGGGAATACATAGGCTATCAGAAACAGGGAAGGACACAAATACATATGAGTCACAAATTGACAAGTGGGATAGACTGAAGATAAAACACCTGAGTCCATCGAAAGAATTCACCAAGAGAGTAATAAGAGAGCCTTTGGGAATGACACATTAGATAAAGGTCTTATTACTAAAATCTACAATACTCCGCTAGCTTCCAAAAAGAAAAGGAGCACAAAAAACTAATTGCCCACTGAAGAGGTAAGCAAAGGACCTGAACAGAAGTTTCACAAGGGCAGAAATCCGAATGACTAATAAACATATGAGAAAATGTTCCTGATTATTAGCCATAAGAGAAATACAAATTAAAACAACAGTGAGATACCACTTAACACTCTCAAAGATAGCCCAATTCAAACAATCAGAAAGCAACAGGTGTTGGAGAGGCTGTGGTGAGATAGAAACTCTCATCCAGTGCTGGTGGACCTGTAGGTATGTACCGCCACTATGGAAATCAATTTGGCGATATCTAAAACAGATGGAAATTGAGCTACCATACGACACAGCAATCCCCCTACTGGGCATATACCCAGAAGACTCAAGAAACAAACTACAGCCAATAATCTGTGCTCCACTGTTCATCGCAGCACAGTTCACAATTGCAAGGAGTTGGAAACAACCCAAATTTCCATCAACAGAGGAATGGATTAAAAAACTGTGCTACATACATACAATGGAGTACGACACATCCTAAAAAGCACTGATGAACACATGAAGCATATTGACACATGGGAAGAACTGGAGGAAATTATGCTAAGCGAAGTAAGCCAAGCACAAAAGGATAAGTACAATATGAGTCCACTAAGGTAAGCTGAAAAAAAAAAATGCAAAAGGGTCATAGGGAAAAAGCTACTGTATACAAACATTCCTGGGGTGAGGTCCAGGTCCTTTGGCATGGGCCAGACCAAATCAATGGATACATATAGTAGCCAACTGAAAAGGAGGGGAGAGGGGAGGGAAAAAAAGACACGGGTAGTGGGGGAACAGGGCACTAGCCCACCCAAGGGGAGGATATTGTTTATATCTCCACAGGAAAAGAGGGACCAGACTTCAACCCAGTGCTCCAAGATGTGAATGCAACATACCAGCATGAAGCAGGGAACCAGTAGAGAGGTCTGAGAGGCCAGCCTCAATCCCAACTACGTGTACAGCCCTCTCACCCACCAACACACTCCCCCACCCCCCGAAGAATTGACTTCAGAGGACAGCACTGAAGCTACAGCTCAGGGAGAGGGACATGTGTGATCAGAGCACAGAGTAGCAAATGAAGGGGGAGGAAGAGAGAGTGGAGTAAATCCTGGCCCACCAAGCCTTGAGGATGATATCCCTGCTCAGAGCAGCCAATGCACAGAGAGGACCATGCGGGCCAGCCACACTAGGAGACACAACATCTCTCACTGACCCATAGCCCTACAGGGGACAACACTGGAGACATAGTGTGGGAATTGTGCCTGAATTGACCCCACCACACTGAAGCAAAACACTAAGGGCAAGCAACAGAACAGCCAGGGGAGCAGAGCAAGGAAGTCCCAAAGGAATACCAAAAATAGACTTTGGTGCCAGAGTGTGTCACCCAATCAGACTCGACCTGAAAACATTCCTAAACATCAACACGCAGATCTTGAATTATTTACAGGTTTCTCTCTTTTTTGTCATTAGTTTGTTGCTTTTGTTTTGCTTTTGTTTGTTTCTTTGTTTTGCTCTCTCTTGTTTTTTGTGCATATTATTATCTCTGCAGGTCTATCTAGATAAGATAGGCGGGATAAACAATCTGGAGGAGAAAACAACAGGACCGGCATCGATGGTTCCGGGGGACGTGGGAGAGGGG
>NW_022103906.1:33059642-33116068 GCF_000313985.2 Echinops telfairi
TATAAATTATTATTTTGTCATATTTTGCCCTGTCTGACATCTCCCTTCACCCACTTTTCTGTTGTCCATCCCCCAGGGAAGAGGTCACATGTAGATCCTTGTAATCGGTTCCCCCTTTCCAACCCACTCTCCCTCTAGACTCCCAGTATCACCACTCACACAGAAGTTATCAGACTCTAATACATGAATTGTTAAATTATATATATTCAGAATGTAGGTGACTGGACACCCATTACACATGCTATGAGGGTGGGTGGTATGGCCTTCACTTTAATAACATTCATTATGAGGGTGGAGCCATACATTAACATGTATCACATAAAGTCAAAGAGAGAGCATGATATATTCATCTAGCTTATGGATTGACTTTTATTATCATCATTTTGCTTTGTTATAAACTTCCATCTGTACAGACAGCCCCTTTTCTATGAACTGCCTAATCCCTCAAGTCAAGGTGATCAAAAACAATAATGTGTTATTGTTAAGTGTTGTCACATTGGTTTCAACTCCTAGAGACCCAATACACAATGAATGACACACTGTTGCATCCTGAATCTGCTATTTTTGAGCCTGTTGTTCCAGTCATTGTGTCCATTCATATTATTTAGATCCTCCAAATTTTAGATGACCTGGTACTTCACCAAGCCTGATATTATTCTCCAGGACCCATCTTTCCTGAGAATATGTTCAAAGTATTTGAGACAGTCTCAAATTGTAAGTCTAAATTCTAAGGAAGAGTGTGTTTGTACTTCTTCCAATACAAATGTTTTTGTATTTCCAATACAAATTCTTCTGGAAATCTATGATATTTTCAGTAGTCATCACCAACATCATAATTCAAAGATGCCGATTCTTCTTCCATACTCCTTATGCATTGTTCATTTTTCATACATATAGGAGGTTACTGAAAATTCTATGATTGGGATCAGACACACTTTAGTCCTCAAGACAATTCATTTGTTCTTCCCCAGCAATATAGTAAACATAGTAATATAATAAATTTCTTGACAACATAGTAAGTCTCAAATATTTCAGATAATTTTTCTAGATATTTCTAATCAATTTCAGTAAAGTAAAACTAAGAGTAATTACTTCTGTGGAAAAATGCACCAAAGAAAGAAAAAGGGGGTCAATAATGATGCCAAGATGTTTTGATCACTAAACCTACAGATCTTTGATACATTGGAAAGGAACTAGTATCTTCCATTTTATAAAAATATAGAAAAAATAGAGAGAAAAAATAGTTTGAATAGTATTTAGATAACTTGTACATTTTTTACATGTAATATTTAGAACTTTAACACCAGATTTTCTGAAATTAAATGATATTTCCCCCTCACTGTGCAATCTTACATTCTGCCCAGTAACCTTAATTTGTCAATTTTATTAACATCTCAGTATTATTAATTCTACATACAATTTCTAGTTTAGAAATATATATATTAGAAGTATAGATATGGTGACAGTTGAGTTGCCTTAATTAATGTTCTCTATTTTACTTATGCATTGTCTAATTTATGAGTGAGTTAACATTAGTTAAGAACATTGAAAAAGTTGTTTTAACAAAGATGCTCACTACGACTCTGAGACCTGTCCTCAATAAATTTGGGTGGGGCTGTGTGGAGTAAATTCTTTGGAAAGGCAATTATGTTCATGAAGTTAGCAAGCAATTTGGTGTCTATATCCCTTTAGGAAAAATATACCCACTTTTAAAAACAGGATCACAATTTTTTAACATAAATCAGGAGTCAACAAACTGCCCTCCTGAGCCATCTGTGGCTCTCTCAGTATGTACATGGGGCTTTGAAGTAAAACAGAAACATTTTTAAGGATATTATTCTTATAATAGTGATTTGATTTCTTTGTGAAAAATATATTTATAGCCTTTAATAATCTTCAAATTCTTATGAGGGACAGGGTTGGCTCTTCTTTCTCAAAAGTTTGCTGGCCAACCATGCCTGCATGGTTTACGTATACCTTCAAAATGCCCTTGGTTACTTGGTCTTCTCCTGTAGTGATACATGCTCAACTAAACAGTTTCAGTCACAAAGGAGATCAGAGATACACAAAATACATCAGATAGTCTGAAAAATATTCTTGGGCTTCTCCTCATACTGCATTAACCATCTTAGGGCATTTCGGATAAAACATGAATACTTCCTTTTCTTGACTTATTTAACATAAGAAGAGTACTCTATTTATGTACACATACCTCTCATTTTCACTGTCTTCTCTGTTACAAAGCTCTCGTAATTTGTTCCGCTTTATTAATGCAACAGTAATAATGACGGCCATAGGTATGCAAATGTATGCAATGAGCTGAACCTGGTTTTTTGGAGTAGAGGCATATCTTCCCTGAATCAAACTTGTAGCTAGAATGGGAAATATTGGTAATCTTAAAATAAAATTTAAATGATATCAAAGATCTTATTAACACGGGAAGAGGAGGTAGACTAAGAATCCAGAGACAAATTCTTCCCCTAACTGGTTACTAACGCTGCACCTATCCCTATCCACATGATAATTGTTATTACCTTTGGAATTATATTAAATATACACAGCTTTCTATTAAAATGAAATTATTCACTCCAGGTATACTTCCTCCCAACATCTAAGCCAACAAGCTCAGGGGTTTCACTAATGGCTTACAAAACCCTAGAAGGGAGGAGCTCCAGGTGAATAGCCTGCCTCTGCTCCCAAGCTGTTTGGGGTAGGCCCCAGTACCTTCTGGAAACAGGGAGCATCATCCAGTTGTTCTCATTTTCATCTAGGCTTGTCTGATATCAAAATACCAATCAGGAATTAAGGATGAGAAAGGGAGTAGACTTAAAGGAAGATATTTCAAATTCAATTTGAAGCCTTTACAATGCAGGGGAGGGGGGGGGGAACCAATTAGAAAACAATTAGAACTAAAACACAACCTGAAAAACAGTGATGGCATTAATATACCAATCACCGTTGACATGATATCAAACCAAAAAATTATGAGACAAGCTAAAACCAACAATTATAGTGAACTTGCTAAATTAAATACACTGGAAATGCTACTCTTAAAATACACGTTGTTTGGTGCCATCCGTCAGTTCTGACAGATAGCAACCCTGTGCACAACCAAACAAAACACTGCACGGTCCTGTACCCTCCTCACAATTGTTCCTATGCCTGAGCCCCTTGATGCAGCCAGAGTGTCAATACATCTCCTTGAGGGTCTTCTTGTTTTGATTGCGCTTCCATATTATTGAGCATGATGTCCTCCTTCTCCGGGGACTGGTCTCTCTTGATAATATGTCCAAAGTATGTAAGACAAAGTCTTGACATCCTTGCCGCTAAGGAGAACTCTGGCTGTATTTCTACCAAAAGAGATGAGGTTTTTCCTTGCCACAGACTATGACACGTTCATTCTTCTTCTTCAGAACCACAATTCAAATGCATCAACGCTTCTTCTGGCTTCCTTATGCAATGGCCAACTTCAAGATGCATATGAGGCAATTGAAAATACCATGGCTTGGGTTACGGGCACCTTAGTCTTCAAAGTAACATCCTTCTTTTTCAGAGTCTAAAGAGGTCTTGTGCAGCAGATTCACCTAAAGCAACACATCCTTTGATCTCTTGACTGCTGCTTTGATAAAGCGTTGATTATGGATCCAAGCAAGACAAAATCCTTAACTTCAACCTAACATAGTTTTTGTTTATTCTCAATAAACAATGACAGTGCAATATATAAGGAACAATACTAATCTAACACTTAGGGTTTTTATTCTGGAAAATAAAATAAGACTATGGTTGCTGACATCAGTTGCATTTTCCAGTAGCTTGGAATGTATATCTTAACTTTTCTCAAACATTTTACTTGATTAACAAAAATTTTAAAGATGCTAACCACGTTTTATCGGATGTCCATCGTCAATACTTCCAAATTCTCCTTTCCTTACTTTGCAATCAGGTGGAGCAAAACCATTTTCACAATGGCAATGGTTAAAATTATTGCAAACCTAGAGAAATCAGGAAATAAAATATTTTTAATGTAAAAAATGGTTTCTGAGAGGGACTAAACATAATCTATATTTATTTTACATAGCATCTCATTCTAAATTTGTTTAACATAGACAAAGATAATCAAATTTTGCAAATTTTTCTTTAAAATTCTCCCTAACTTTGGAAAGCGCATCTGGCTTCAAAAAACAGTTTTGAAAATACTTCTTTCCACTTCTTATTCCAGAAGAGACCCAGATGCTTAACCACTACTAGCATGTCACTAATTCTTATCTGCTTGTTAATTTCACAGAACACCCCAGACGCTAACTCACACGACTATGAAGAAAAGGCTAATGATCTTTAATCACCTGTGGCAACCTTAGCTCTGTAAAATTAAGATGGTTTGATCAAATGCGAACAGAACCACTTTTAGTTTTAAACAATGCAGCCACTCCAGATACATACTTAAAATTGTACTCATTGAGAATTATCTTGAGCATTTCTATTTTATGATCTATAATAAATAGTTGGATAAGATTTGCTAAGAAAATAAGTTTGCAGCTACTATCTTGTCAAAGGACACCATACAGTGGTAAATAATAATAATTTTTTAAAAATTAACCCTTTGTTTATTTTATTGGTCAGATAATGCTGCTTAAAAGGAAAATTTCAGTTACTTACGCCTTTTGAATTGCAATGGTTGACAGGATCACACAACAAAAAATTATGAGAGAAAGCAATTTCTGTACAGCTAAGTCTGAAACAAAACTAAAAGGGAAAAAATTGAAAAATAAAGTCAATCAAACATCAGATTGTATGTATGGGTAATACATAGTAAAAATCCAAGAAAATCCCAGAAATCCTATTTCCTTGGGCTAGTATTTTTTTTAAATATATTACTGTGACTACATTGACTTGATTGTGAAATAAGTTACCTTTCTATTGTAAATACATAGAAGGAGCTGAATGTTTTACAGATGAAGATAGAATTGCCTCACAAGATTTCTAAGGCAGACTGCCACATCTTTCTCCCAAAGAGTAGTTGGTGAGTTCAATTTACAGGAATATGTTTATGTATACATTATAAATGTATGGAAATCTTTATTTTAAAATATATCAAAATGTGAAGCTATTGTTTCTCAACGTTTCATCCAGATAGGCATATGAACTTCTGAGGGTGATGTTCCCATCTCTCTAGGATTTTGCCAAATGAGTCTGCCCTCTTCAGTTTGTAATAAATCAAAATGGTAGTTCTGCCATAATAAAGAGACTCAAACTGTGTTCCTATGGAAAGCTCTTTGAATTTCAGGACTAATAGACATCTTGGGGACAGGCCTGTGGGATGGATGAGGTAACATTCTGAAAGAAACACGACAGCTCTTGCTACCCTCTCAATTGAGCAGGTGCATTGGCATGATGGAAATAAAATCCTTGGTGCGGCTACCTTACGCTTGGCTCTCTAGGGAAACAAAATACATGAAGTGTATATATGTACACATACAAAGAAATGACCCATGTAGTTTTAGACTCCCTGGGTCAGGTGTTGGGCTCAGGCTTCTCCAGACGCACATAGCTGCAATGGCTGATGAACCCAAGATCAGCAGGCCATTTATCAGTCTTCTGGGTTCTGAAGCAAATGAATCTAAGGTTGGCATATAAAATGGCAAGCTCCTGATGACCCCCATGATTAGCAAGCAACACTGTAGGCTGCTGGTTCAACTCGAATGAATCAGAGGTTAGATGACAAGCCAGATACAAGATTCAAACCCAGAAAAAGCAAGCAAGCTTTCCCAGAGCATTCATTTATATTGGAAGCATGGCACACCCATGAGTCCTTCTCACTCTGATAATTGCCTTAACGGTCTTACCTCCCAAGCCACTGAGAATCATAGCCCAACTTAATTATTATAGTCTAACTCTTGTCAACTTGGCACATCTTACGTCATAGACACACTCTTAGTAAAGATAATCATGAAGTAATACTTGCATTTGACATGATACAACTAACTAACATGAGCACAACCAGAAAAACACTAACCTCCATTTATACCTTTAAAAAGTGAACAAAAGTTATTTGGTGTATACATACAAGGAAATATATTCTCAATGATCACAATTCTCATTTCTACAAATAATCAGGAGACATTGGTATTTAGAGCTAACATCTTCCACCACTTTTTCTATATTCAATTTGCCCTTAGCAACCACCTTAAGTGGTAGTGGTTGTTTGCTTGGAAGGATGACCCAAATCTTCATTCCTGAAGGCTATGCGCCAATAGTCATGCTAGAAATGGGCTGCTATAATTTAAAACTGACTTTATTCACATGGTAGTACAAAGAGATGTCTTAAAATTTTTCTTGGATTCCAGATAAATTCTCCTATGTAATATCAATCCAGATTTCCTTTGATAATCAGGATTAAATATACTACCTGTGTCAAGCTAAGTTGTCTAGAGAAACAAACCAGGGACACTCATATATTTATAAGAAAGAGCTTTATATCAAGAAGGTTTCTCTGAGTCCAGTCCAATGATCCCTCAGGGAGTACTAAGGTGACACCTTTTTTTGTTTAATAAATCATTTTATTGGGGGGTTCTTACAGCTCTTATAACAATCCATACACCCATTGTGTCAAGCACATTTGTACATATGTTGTCATTTTCATTTTCAAAAATTTCTTTCTACTTGAGCCCTTGGTATCAGCGTTTCTTTCCCCCCCCCTCCATTCCCTATCCCTCCCCACCCTTGTGAACTGTGGATAAATTAAAAATGATTGCTATTTTCATATCTTACACCATCCGCTATCTCCCTTCACCCACTTTTCTCTTGTTCTTCCCACTGAGAGGTGGGTGTTATGCATCGACCATTGATATTGTCTCCCTTTTCTCCCCTTTCTCCTCCCATCGTCCCCCTATGCTCATGGTATTGCTATTCCCATTGTTGTTCCTGAGGGGATTATCTGCCCTGCATGGTTCAGTCTAGCTAAATTTGTAAGGTAAAACTGGGGTCATGATAGTGGGGGTTGAGGAAGCATTAAAGAACTAGAGAAATGTTGTGTGTTTCGCCTGTGTTTTATTACCTTCCTGACATGATCGCTGAAGACATGTGTGCATAAGAAAATGTGGTGAAGAAAGCCGATGGTGCCCGGCTATCAAAAGATATAGCATCTGGGGTCTTAAAGGCTTGTAGGCAAACAAGCGGCCATCTAGCTCAGAAACAACAAAGTCCACAGAGAAGAAGCACACGAGCCTGTGCGAACACGAGGTGTTGAAGGGAACAGGCAGCAGACACCAAAGAACAAAAACCATCATTGAGTGACCACCTACTCCACATAAACGCTGAAGACGAATGTGTGCATAAGTAAATGTGGTGAAGAAGGCTGATGGTGTCCGGCTATCGAGACCTATAGCGTCTGGGGACTTAAAGGCTTGAAAGTAAACAAGCAGCCATCTAGCCCAGAAGCAACAAAGCCCACATGGAAACAGCACACCAACATGTGTGATCATGAAGGGCCAAAGGGACCAGGCTTCAAACACCAAAGGTGGGGAGAAAAATCATATCCTCGTGAATGAGGGTGGCGCATGATGGGGACACAATGCCCATCTCTAGACAACTGGACATACCTTGCAGAGGGGTAGTGGGGAAATGAGTCACTTAGGGTTCAGTATAACAATAATGAAACCCACAACCTTCCTCTAGTTCTTAAACGCTTCCTCCCCGCAACTACCAGGACCCCAATTCTGCCTTGCAGATCTGGCTAGACCAGTGATGCACAGCGGTACAGATGGGAATTGGAAACGCAGGGAATCTAGGACAGGTGAACCACTCAGGACCAGGGGTGACAGTGGCAATACCAGGAGGGAAGGGGGGTGTAGAAAGGGGGAATTGATTACAGAGCGCTACATATAACCTCCTCTCTGGGGGATGGGCATCAGAGGGAGCATGGGGGAGGGGGGCAGAGGAAGGGAGGGGGAGGGAGGAAAAAAGGAAAATGAGTTGATTCCGGGAACCCAAGAGGCAAGCGAATTTTTGGAATGATGAGGGCAACAAATGTATAGATGTGCTCTACACAATTGATCTGTGTATTGTGATGAATTGTATGAGCCCCAATAAATTGATTTTTTTTTAAAGGTAAAAAAAAAAAAAGTTTATTGTGCCAACCTAGCTGATAAACACATGTGGGGTTAATTGAAGGGTGGAGAGAAAGAAATGGCTCAATCAGCCTTGCCTTTCAAATTCTCAGGTCTCTTGTTCACTGAGAGTCAGACCAGGGTGCAGCTGCTTTAGCCAGTTCCCTGCTTCAGCTGGCAAGGCTCACTTCCTGCAAGACATCCCTGAGGAGAAGCCACATGGACCTACCCCAATGCAACCCTGGGTGCTGAGGCAGCTGTGCCAGCACTGAGATGCTTAAACGCTCACTGATTCGGCTTTCCTCCTGCAGTCGGCATCATTGCGTGTGTTTTGTGAGATGGAGGAGCACTTTGTGGATTGTCGGACAAATGGATTAATGTTGGACTTGTGGGCTTGGGCAGCACTGGATTGGGATGTTTTACTGATGTGCACTTACCCTTTATATAAAACTCTCTCTTATACATATGAGTTTCTGTGTATTTGTTTCTCTAATGTACGCAGACTAACACAAGTTGTAACAGCCCCTAATAAAATGATTTTTTTAAAGTCTTTTTCCTGAGAACTTATATTGACAATTTAATCATAATGTTTCCAGGAGTGAATTATATAGAAAAATCACTAAATATGCATTTGGCTACCATACAGGACAACAGTATGAAAACAGTCATCATAATAGTCAGACTCCTACGGACTGGTAGCATTGGCCATTTGGTCATGGTGTCCTTGGGAGTGGGGGATCTACTTCAAAGAATTCTAGGTCAACTAAACTGTACTGAAGTCCAAATAATCGAAATAGAGAGTGAGGCTCCTCATTGAATCCCCAGACTTGGCCCAGTTAACAAAATTTTATGCTGTTAATCTTTCTGTCTTCCCCAGAAGTACCCAGCAAGCTTTTATAAGAGTTAATTTTTATATGAGAAAATACCATTAGACTGTCCAGAAATTACTAAGTATATTCAGAAACTGGCAGAACCCCTACATTACTTCCCCAATATGCAAAGTAAGGGTGATTATGTAGAAAGGGTCAAGTGGACTCATTAGAATTGGCTCTACCTTGGAAGATATTAAATAAAAGGCCACACCGCATTCCTGGAAGGATTGCAAAGATTATGTCAACCATCAAGCATTTAAGGGATGTATGGGTGGTGCTAACCACCCCACCCGTGCTAGCCATCTGTTTCACATGTTCCCCAAACAGAGGGCTCTTCCAGAAATGCAGCAGGTAATCGTATATTTAGCCAGGTAACTGGTTCCAACTGTAGTTGCTCTTCTTGTGAGCTTGTGTCGCTTGAGAAAGTTATGGTATGCAACTACTGATCTGGCCAGGGATTTTTCTAAATTACACTTTTGAAGGATCACCAGAATCAGTGGGTTAGGCTAACAATACACGTTCACTGTCCTACTTCTGAAGTATGTAAATCTAAATCATAATTTTATCCATAAGGACAAGGATTACCTTTCCCTTCTATAAGAGTCCATGCTTGATACTTGGATATCTCCCACAGAAGTGTTATAAGGAAGGTATGATTCAACGAACGTGCAGTATAGCACCAATGAAACACACATCATTTCTCTAGTTCTTGAATGCTTCCTCCCCCCTACTACCAGGACCCAGATCTACCTTTCAAATCTGGCTAAATGGAGGACACACATTGATACAGAAAAGAGCTCTCAACACATAGAATTCAGGACAGATAAACCCCTCAGGAACAGCAGTGGGAGTAGCAATATAATGAGTGTAGGGGGATGGTCTGGGATGGGGAAGGGAGAAAAAGGGGGAACCGATCACAAGGTTGGACATGTAGACCCCCCACCCTGAAGGGGATGAATAACAGAAATGTGGATGAAGGGAGGCAATGGACAGTGTAAGGTATGAAATAATAATAACAATATATAATTGATCAAGGGTTCACAAGGATAGGAGGGTGACGAAGGAGGGGGGGAAAGAGGAGCTTATATCAAGAGCTCAAGTAGAAAGAAAATATTTTAGAAACAATGATGGCAACATATGTACAAATATTCTTGACACAATTGATGTACGGAAAGTTTTAAGAGCTGTAAGAGCCCCCAATAAAATGATTTTTTTAAAAGAAGATGCTATGCTTGTCCCTTTTATTGATGAAATCATGCTAACTAGAACTAATAATTGAGACATAGTATTTTAGACCTATTGGTTAGACAATTGCAATTTAGAAGGTTCAGATATTAACTCAACCAAAACTCACGTGCCTTCCACATTAGAAGTAGCCCAGGTGATGCAGTGGGTTAATGTTAGGCTGATAACAACAAGGTTCAAACCCATTAACTGTTCCACAGGAGAAAAATTATTTACTGAGCAAATTGTCAGAGAAAGTAGATATTATGAAGAAGGTGTGCCATCAGCATTGGAGGAAGGCTTATTAACAACTTTGCTTTCTGAAAGTGAGGAGGACTTGATGTACTTGCGGATGCAGATCAAGGATGGCAGCCTTCACTATGGATTATAACTCAATGAAAGAAGACCAAAATCTTCACAGCTGGACCAATGGGTAACATCATGTTAACTGGAGAAAAGGTTGAATTTGTCAAAGATTTTGTCTTACTTGTATCTATAATCAATGCTCATGGAAGCAGCATTCAAGAGATCAAAAGATGGATTGCATTAGGTAAATCTCAATCTCTTTAAAGCACTGAAGAACAAATTACTTTGAAACCAATGCTCTTTAAAACATTGAGGAGCAAGTTACTTTGAGGAATAAGGTATACCTGACTCAAGCCATGGGATTCTCCTTTGCATCACATGCATATGAAAGTTGGACATTGAATAAGGAAGACTGAAGAAAAATCTATACATTTTAATTGTGTTGCTGAGGAAGAATGTTGAAAGTACCATAGATGCTAAAAAGACAAGCAGATCTATACTGGAAAAGTAAGGCCACAGTGCCCTTAGAGGAAGGGATAGAAAGACTTCACCTTACATAATTTGGACACATTGTCAGGAGAGACCTGTTCCTGTAGAAAGACATCATGTTCAGTAAAGTGGAAGGGCCGAGGCAAAATAGAGGAAGGCCGTCAAGGAGATGCCTTGCCACAGTGGCAGCATCAATGAGCACAGGCACGGGGACAATTGTGAGGAGGACACAGGGCTCTGCAGTGTCTTGCTCTGTTGTGCAGAGGGTTGCTATTGGTTGGAACTGACTCCAACCTAACAACAAAAGAAGAGAAAAATGGAGTGATCTGTTCCCATGATGATATATAGGTTCAGAAATAGTAAGGAGCAGTTCTGAATTGTCCTTGAGGGGTGCGATGGGTTGGGAACGATTGCATGGAAATCGGTTTGGGGTTCCACATCCATGACATTTCTAGAGGTCCAATGGCAGGGAGCATATAGAGATATTCCTTTTAAAGTGATGGTTAAGTTATGGCAGCTAGCACATCTTAGGGGACAAGCAGGCAAAATGCTTGGGGGGCCCCTCCTTGGTTTGGAAGGAAACATTTCCTTTATTTGGCCGTGCTATGCTAGTTGTGTGACAAAAGACCCTGCAACCATATGGGGCTTCTGTGAAAGCCACGTTGGTGCGTGTGCCACATAATCTGATCGACTCAACGTTACGCAGAGGATCAGTGGTTGATAGAGCGTTTTGAAGTTTCTTCCAGGCTGCTACTAGTGAATCCCTTGTAGAATGGAACAAAGCCATGTCACCCGCTGCAGATAATAACTCTCCTTTTGAGAAACAGTTTTTGGCTTGTTGCTAGACCTTAGTAAAGACTGTATGCCTCACCGCAGGCACCAAGTTACCATGAAGACTGAAATTCCCATTATGAGCAGGGTCAAGAATACAAGGCACAATAGCACTGCATCCATAAGTGGAAGTTGTATATTCAAGATTGGGCTCAAGCAGGACCTGGAGGCACTAATCAATTGCATGGGCAAGTTGGTCCATAATCTCCACTCCTGTCCATTTCCTCCTTCCAATCCACAACTATGACTATGTGAGAAGTCACTTATGGTTAGTTGATTGAAGATGAGAAGATTTGTGTATCGTTTAGAGATACTTCTGTGTATATGAAGCTTTCACTTGAAAATGGACTGCAGCAGAATGATTTTCTAAGATAACTGAAGGATCATGAGGGAAAATTTGTCCAGGGGGTAGTGCTTCTAATAGTCCACCTAGTTATTCACTTTGCTTAGAAGGAGAAATGGCCAATCATTCAATTATATACAAATTCATGGGCCATACCCAATGGTGTGGCTATATGGTCACAGAATTAGAAGGAGCATGATTGGAAGACTGGTGACAAAGGGGTGTGGGGAAGAAATATGTGGCTAGACTTCTTGAATGGGCCAAATGAGGGAAGATATTCATGTCTTAGGTGAATGCTCACCAAATGGGGACCTCATCAGAAGAAGATCTTAACAATCATGTGTGTAGAATGTAACATTCTTTGGAAATCAATCATCTTCTTTCCCCAGCCACTCTTGCCATTGCCCAATGGGTGCTTAAACCAAGTGGCCATGGTGACAGGGATGGAGGTTATGCTTGGTCTCAGCAACAATGATGTCTCATTACTATCCGCTTCACTTCAGCCACTCTGAGTTCTCAATCTGCCAGCAGCAGAGACCAACAATGATTTTCCAATATGGCACCACTCATTGAGGCAATAAACCATTAACAACCTAGTGGCAGGTTGATGACATTGCACATCTTCCCTCATGGAAAGGGCATTATTTTCTTCTTAACGGGGTATACATTTGCTCTGTGTATGGACTTGACCTCCCTGTATGCAATATCTCTGTCAAAATTACCACCCGCAAACACACAGGATCCTTATCCATCATCATGGTATCCTATACAGGAAATTAAGTATGGAAAGGGGCTCACATTCATGGAATTCACTAGTCTTACTATGTTTCCCATAATCTAGAAGTAGCTAGCTTGAGAGAATAATGGATGATTTCATAAGGACACAAATATGACATCATTTAGGTGCCAACACTTTTCAGGGTTAGGGCTATGTTCTCCAGGAAACTGGTATGCTCTCAACCAGTGTCCAGAGGAAATATGAAAAAGTTTGGAGAAAAGTAGAGTTTAAAGATAAAAATGAAAATAGATTCCATCAAGGTCAAGACACTTTTGTTAGCAATAATACCAGCCATTTATCCATCTGTAAACAACTGAGGGTCCCATATAACCATTACAACACAGTCTTTTTATTCATTATTAACTACAGATAAATATATGCCCTTTAATTATTTATTTAGTTATTCATTCATTCATTCATTCATTTATTTATTTAAAGATTAAGAAACAAAAAGAATTCAGAAGGAGCCAAATCAAGGCTGTAAGTTTGGATGTACATTGATTTCACATGGAAATTTCTGCGAAAATCAAATAGCCAATCAAGATGCATTGATAATTGTTGGAGATTGAAATGCAAAAGTTGGAAATAAGGAGGGAGTTGTTTCTCTTGTTTGGGTTGGAAACTATGGTTTTGCTTACAGAAATAAAGCTGTAGATCACATAGAATTGTGAAAGACCAACTTCATTGAAAATACCTGTTTATCAACAACATAAAAAGTGACTGTACACATGTACCTTTCCAGACAAGGATACATAGGATCAAATTGATTTTATTTGTGAAAAGTTAATGGAGAAGCTCAATACTAGTAGTCAAAGAGAGCCAGGGGCCAACTGTGGAACAGACCATCAATTGCTCATATGTAAGTTCAGGTTGAAGTTGAAGAAGAAAATTCAAACAGGTCCAAGAAAGTAAAAATATCACCTTGAGTTCATCCCACCTGAATTTGGAAAATATCTCATGAACAGATTTACCACATTCAAAGCTAATGACAGAATATCTAATGAGCAAGAGCATCATACCAGAAGAAAGCAAAACATCACTAAAAAGATAAGAGGCATAGAAAATATCAGAGTGGATGGATGTCAGAAGAAATCCTGAAAATTGCTTTTGATAGTAGAGTGGCTAATGCAAATGAAAAAAACAAAACAAAACAAAAAATTACGATGAAGTAAAAAATGTTGAAGAGAAAATTTCAAACGGCAGCTTGAGAAAACAATGTATTAAAAGGAAATGTCCAAAAACCTGAAGTTAGAAAGCAAAGACCATATAGTATATGATTCGATTTACATAAAATATCTAGACAGCACAAATGTCTAGACAGTAAGCACTTCAGTTTTTAGTTAGGGCTAGGGAAAGAATAAAAGACTCACTTCAAGGCAAGAGTGAAATTTTGGGGTGACAGTAATGTGCTAAACCTAGTGATCATTGCATGATTATAAACTAATATCAGTAAGTTGTACATATATGATGGGTAAATTTCTGTGCCTCAGAAAAAGCTGTAAAACAATACATTGAGAAAAACACAGTGTAGATGGTCAAAATGAATATAACCATAAAAAACAACTTTGAAAACAGTTGAACTTCTGCAATTACCATTCCAGGACCACATGGGGTGCCATCATGCACAAATGTCTCATCTCTGTCTCCAGGACCAGAGTATGTTGTTTTTTCCGCAACATCTTTGAGTTTAACTGACGCCGTGAAGGGTAGATGTGTGGTTACACACATTTCATCTCGTAGATGTGTATACAACACAGACAAATTGGGACGGAGTATTAATTTTTTGTGTGGCCATGAACAAACTAATTTTCCACAAAGAAGATCCCTAGAGGTATAAGGCAGAAAAAACAAATTTCTTATTGAAATAACATAGGTTGCTGACCTAGCTAATACATGTGAAAGAATATTTTTAGAGTTTTCAACTCTTTGAGCAGATTGACTTGAAGATGTGTCTTTTTCTGTTTTGCAAGGTAATGTTGCAAGTGAAAAAATAATTACTTTGCAATCAGACAGCCCTGTGTTCCTTCCCATATCTGTCTTACAAGTTTACAATCTTTAGAAACTTAAGAAATTGAGAAATGTAATCTAAATTTTAATTGTTTATTTATAAAATGAAATTATACTTAAAGTCTCATGTCTTAAGAAGATAACTATATAATGCATATGAACTACCTAGTACAAATTATAGTTTACCAAAACAGTAAATTGAGGTCATTTTTATTATCATTGTTTCTGCTCTATTATAGGCACTGAGCAAATATTACATGTGGGTCATAGATAATATTGTCCCGCTTACATACGAAACAAATAAAGGCTTACAGAGAATTCCATTTTATTGTATATATAATGTATTCTAGGATCCTTAGCAACATATAATGTGTATTCTGAACAAAACAATACTTTTGTAAGTACATACGGAAATGGACACACAGTGTCAGCACAGTTTCCATATTTATCGCCTCTGCTATTTATATCCTCATAACAATCAAAAGGAGCACCTGTAGAATCTAAAAAGGAAAAAGGACACATGAAGAAAACAAGTAAGTACCACACAGCTAGATTAAAATTTAGCACCCTGTCATTTGATCTCCATGATGATCCATCTAAATTCGTTCTGCTTTTTAATATTTCTTTGCTTTCTTTTTGGCTGAGGTTTTATCTGTTTTACTCTGTGGTGGTTCCATGATTTTGTGTCAACATGATGTGTAGGGGAAGAATCTAGCCTGTCCATCAGGTCACAGCCTGGTGGTGCCTCCTTGTGGGCATGGGCTCCTCCTAAGGAGGGTCCTGGGAACCTTCCGGCATCTCTGCCACCACCTTCAGGCTGGCATGCCATGCTGAGACCTGCAGGAACCCTTTGGTGTTTCCACTGCTATTTGATCCATAAGACTTTTCACCCACCAGCCTGTGATCTTCCTGAATTTTGCATCATTGCTTGTGGCTGCATCAGTAGGAAGAGGATTTTTATGGACTAGTATCAGACATACGAACTTGATCTGGACTGGGCTCGGATGGTTTCCTGATATAAAACTACTTCTTGATATAAAGTTCTCTCTTAGACATATATGAGTGTCACTGGATTTGTTTCTCTAGTCAACTCGGCCTAACACAGACTTTGTTATTCTTGTTAGTTTGTTATGTTTTTAAAGTGTTTTTATGTATATGAAATCTAGGGTAGAGAAATCTACCGATGCAGTCTATATTAATGGACCCTTGGGAGTGTTGCAAAGGAGGTTGGGGGAAATGGGGAGCTAATAACAATGAGCACAGAACTGAAGACAATTTCTAAACCTAATTGTGGTGAGGAGTATTCAGTTCTTCTTGATGTGATTGAGCTATTGAATTTATGATATGTGAATTATATGCCAATAAAACTTTAGGAGGAATAAAAAAAGAACTAAGTACAATTGACCTTTGAACAATGGGGAACCTAGGGCCATAAACCCCGAAGCAATCAGAAATCCACATATAATTTGAATCCCCCAAAACTTAATTGCTAATAGCCTACTGTTGACTGGATGCCTTTCCAATAACACATATTTGTATATGTATTATATACTGCACTCACATAAAAACTAAACTTTCAAAAATTAAATTTAAAAGGTGTTTCATAAAAAATGTAAGGTTTTCACATCTGCTGGTGCAACTGTAACCACAGCTTCACAAATTCTGCTTTCTTTTTTTACAATGGCCTTTGTACTGGATTACTCTATATCCGCGGTTCTCAACCTGTGCGCTGCGACCCCTTTGGGGGTCGAACAACCCTTTCACAGGGGTCACCTGATTCATAACAGTAGCAAAATGACAGTTATGAAGTAGCAACGAAAATAATTTTATGGTTGGGGAGTCACCACAACATGAGGAAGTGTATGAAAGGATCACGGCATTAGGAAGCTTGAGAATCACTGCTCTATATGGAATGGGTGAGCAAATCAATCTACAGACATTATTCTTCAGTGTTTATAAAGCAACTGAACTCTCGTGTAATGCTGGAACTTTTTTCTTCATCTGAAGAGTATTCATAACATCATAGTGGCACTTCATATGGGCTCCACAGTTTACAGTACTGCACAAAAGAGAATGAAAAGTATACAAGGAATCAATAGGTCACTTTTTAATGTGAAAGTTTTGGAAAGCTGAACTGTACACTCAGATGAATAGTGGCACACAGTGTTTTAAAAATAAATCCATGTGCAAGTTGATTCACAGAGTTCTAACCCTTTTCATCAAGGATCAACTATATATTTCAATACAGAATTTAAAGTATACCGTACTCAAATATTATATCACTGTAAATTATAATATTGTGCATAGAAACATTTTAATTACTTTCTGATATATCAAAAATTAATTAAAGTATATATACATATACGTATGGATGCATGTATGTAATACGGAAAGTAAAAATATCACTTGGAAATTTGGACTGACTCTGGCACCCACCAATAAGTCAATGTTGCCAAATCATGATCTTTTAGGCTCCCCAATAAAACAGTTGTACTGTTGCTCTATTTCACTAGAAGGAGTTATTAATTGGTATCATGGTTCCAGGGCATGGGCCCATTGTTACTTTGGGTAACAATATCTAGGAGTAAACAAAAAGTTCCTGATTTTATATGTGGCAGAAAATAAACAGTGTCATTTCAATAGCTCCAAATAAGCACCATGCCCTTCTCTATTTTATCTGAATTATTTCTGCACTTTCTGCCATAGATTCCTATCCAATTTGAATAAGAAAGGGAGAAAATATGATTTACCATTGTCCCAAAGAAATAGAGAAATAACATCAATAGTGGAATGCTGATAATAAACAACAACAACAAAAATTTAACTTTTCCTTTTCCAAATCTGAGAATCCATGGTATTTGCTAGTACAGTGAACCCTCATTTATCGCAGTTAATTGGTTCTAGACCCTACCGTGATAAATGAAATTCCGCGAAGTAGGATTCCTTATTTGTAAATCAAATATTTTCGTAGTTAGAGCATAGAGGACATGAAAAAACACCCTTTAGTAACCATTACACTCGTATTACCCAATTTAGTAAACGAAAAAGGGAAAATACAGTAAAACATTTTGGACGTTACAATTATCATTTATTATTTATTATATTATTTATGGCATCAAGCGTGTACAGTATGAGCCAATCAGTGGCAGTAATGACAGAGCATGCCCTGTTACGCAAAAACCGCGATAGAGTGAAGTCGCGGAAGTCGAAGCGCGAAGTGGCGAGGGTTCACTGTAAGCCTGAAGCTGTTGTATGCTTTCCAGTCAAATTCTGACTCACGTGGACCCTTTTTTACAACAGGACAAAACTGCTGATAGTGTGCCACGCTCTCATGATTCTTATATTTGAGCCATCTGAGAAGCCACTGTGTTACTCCGTCCTGTTGAAGACCTTCCTCTGTTCCTTTTGTGCTGTCTCACTACGGAGTATAGTGTCCATCTCCAGGGACTTGTCTCTCCTGACAAGATGTCCAAAGTCCAAAGTACATGAGACAAATCTTGCCATCCTCACTTCTAAGGGGCATGCTGGTTGTACTTGTGCCAACACAGATTTGTTTGTTCTTTGGGCAATCCATAGTAACTTCAGTATTCATCATCATCACAACTTGATGAATCCAAATTCATCAAGTCTTCTTTGGTTTTTGTTATTCAATAACCGACTTTCATATGCATATGAGGCAATTGAATATGCTATGAGTCAAGTCAGGCACACTTTTATCCTCAAAGTAGCATCCTAGATTTTCAGTACTCCTAAAGAGAAGTTATTCAGCAGATTTAGCCAATGCATTGTGGCCTTTGATCACTGAGCTGCTGCTGCTGTGAGCATCGATTGTGGATTCAAGTAAGGTGAGATCCTTGACAACATCAACCTTTTCTCCATTTATCATGATGCAAACTATTGATTCAGTTGAGAGGATTTTGGTCTTCTTTATATTGACCTGTAAGCCATACTTACAGGTTGTAACCTTTGATTTTCATCAGCAAGTATTTCAAGTCCTCCTCACATTTAACAAGCAAGGTTGTGCCTCTACATATCAGAGATTGTTGATAAGCTCAGTTCCACCCCTGATGCATCATTCGTTTTCATATAAACCAGCTTCACTGATGATTTGCTCTGCATACAGATTGAATAACTATGGTGACAGTATGCTCACCTTTCTTGATTTGAAACCATGCAGTATTCCCATGTTCTGTCTCTTAACTGCCTATTGAGCCAAGTACAGGTTCTGCATCAGCACATTCTTCTCAAGGCTATCCGTAGTTTGCTATGATCCACACGAAGGCTTTCGCACCGTCAATAAAATGCAAGAAAACACATTGCTGGTATTCTCTGCTTTGAGCCAAGATCCATCTGACATCAGCAGTGCTATCCTTTGTTAGACTTCCTCTTATGAATGCAGTCTGAATTTCTGGCAGCTTGCTCTCAATGTACTGATGCAACCACTGTTGGATTATCTTCAACAATATTTTACCTGCATGAGACATAAATGTCATGGTTCCACAGTTTGAGCATTCTGTTGGGTCAAGGTGCTGTCTTCCAAACTTCATAGCATAAAGGAGTAAGCACTTCATCGGCTTGTTGAAACATTTCAGTTGGTATTTCATCAATTCCTGGAGCCTTGTTTTTGGCTAAGGCTTTTCAGTGCAGCTTGAACTTCTTCCTTCAGCACCACTAGCATTTTCTCATGAGCTACCTAACTCCTGGAATGGTGGAATATCAACACGTTCTTTTCCATACAGTAACTCTCTGCATTTTTTCATCTTATTTTGATACTTCCTGCATAATTCAATATTTTGTTCATAGAATCTTGCAATATTAAAACTCAAGGCTTGAATTTTTTCTTCAGTGCTTTCAGCTTGATAAATGCTCAGTTTGTTCTTTTTATTTAGTTCTCCAACTCCAAGTCTTTTCACATTTCATTATATTATTTGACTTTATCTTCTAGAGCTGCTCTTTGAAATTTCTGTTTAACTATTTTACTTTATCATTTCTTCCATTTAAACTAGCCAGTTTATGATTAACAGAAAGTTTCAGAGTATCTTCTGACATTCACTTTGATCTTTTTCTTTCTTTCCTGTCTTTTTAAATACCTTTTGCTTTCTTCATGAAGGATGTTCTTGATGTCCTCCCTCAGCGCACAGGTCTTTGTTCATTAGTGAACAGTGCAACACACATGTTTTTGAGATGTTCTCAAAATTTGGGTGGGATATACTCAAGGTTGTATTTTGACTCTCATGCATTGTTTTAATTATCTTCATCTTCAATCTGAACTTAAGCATGAGCAATTGATGATCAGTTCCACAGGCAGTCCTTGGCCTGGGCCTGGTTTTAGCTGCTAATATTGAACTTCTCCATGTCCTCTTCCCACAGATGCTGTCAATTTCATTTCTTTGTATTCCATTTGGATGAGTCTATGTGTGAGTTGTTGTTTATGTTGTTGAAAAAGCTATTGGTGATGAAGAAGTTGTCGTTCGGCAAAATTTACCATGGAATCTCTGGCTTAATTTCTATTACCATGAAAACATTTTCCAAGTACTGTTTCTTCACTCTTGTTTCCAACTTTCTTATTTGTTGGGTCAGGGAAAGGCTGTCAGGGCCTCAACCCATCTCCCTACACATACCAAGAAACGAAGCTGATGGACTATTCTCAGAAGAGACTTCAAGAATAACTGTCTTTCCTCCCCAACTGCAACATCTGGACAATTAGATTAAGGAAAAAACATGCCTCATTGCCACTCAAACCACTAGTCCTGAAGGGATCATCCACCCTGGATTTCCTGTGTTTCCAGTTCCTATCTGTATCACTATACATCCTCTGGTCTAGCCAGACTTGCAAGGTAGAATTTGGATCCTGATAGTGGGGGAAGGGGAGGAAGCATTTAGGAACTAGAGGAAAGTTGTATTTTTCATCGTTGCTACATTGTACCCTGACTGGCTTGTCTCCTCCCCGAGACTCCTCTGCAAGGGGATCTCCAATGACCTACAAATGGGCTTTGGGTCTCCACTCCACACTCCCTCCCTCATTCACTATGGTAAGATTTTTTGTTCTGATGATGCCTTATACCTGATCCCTTCAATACCTTGTGATTTCAAGACCCCAGACGCTATATCTTTTGATAGCCGGGCACCATCAGCTTTCTTCACCACATTTGCTTATGCACCCATTTGTCTTCAGCGATGGTATCATGGAGGTGAGCACATGATGATATGATTTTTTGTTCTTTGATGCCTGATAATTGATCCCTTTGTCACCTCGTGATCACACGGGCTGGTGTGCTTCTTCCATGTGGGCTTTGTTGCTTCTGAGCTAGATGGCCACTTGTTTACCTTCAGGACCAGTGGTATGAATGGCGATACTGGGAGCATAGAGTGAGGGTGGGTTGGAAAGGGGGAACCAATTACAAGGATCTACATGTGACCTCCTCCCTGGGGGACGGACAACAGAAACGTGGGTGAAGGGAGACATCAGACAGGGCAAGAGATGTCAAAATAATAATTTATAAATTATCAAGGGTTCATGTGGGAGGTGGGAGGGGGAGGGAGGGGGAAAATGAGGACCTGATGCCAGGGGCTTAAGTGCAGAGCAAATGTTTTGAGAATGATGAGGGCTATGAATGTAGATGTGCTTTCCACAATTGATGTATGTATGGATTGTGATAAGAGTTGTATGAGCCCCTAATGAAATGATTAAAAAAAAAAAAAACCTGACAGTAGTGGAAAATCCCCAGCAGCTGCAGTCCCTCCCTCTCCCCAAAGGGCTCCTCCTTGGCCCCTCCTTTAAAAACCCACCACTCTCCACACTGGGCACGACTTCCCTGGGCTACTTGCTAGACCGATGAACCTCGTCTGAGAGCTTCTTTTCTAATAAAGAGCTGTTACAGCCGCTTAACTTTTTCACTTTTTGTTTGTCCTCCTGCCTCAGTTTACCTTTCAGTATTAGAATCACCAATTATTATCTATGCATCTTGATTGCATGTTTTATCTATTTCACACAGAAGACATTGGCAGAATCCTTCAATCTCTTCATTACTCTCCTGATGGTACTGTATAAATCTGCAGAATAGTTGCATTGATTGGATTTCCTAGAATTAGGGTAGATATAATCCTACCACAGACAACATTGTACTTTAAAATAGATCTTGAAATGTCCTTTTCAATAAAGAATGAAATGCCATTCCTTGCCTGTTTTATTCTCATAGTATGGCACATGATTTTATTATTTAAAGTGACCAATACCGGTCCATTTCAGCCTTCTAATGCCTACAACGTCAATTTTTAGGTGTTCAATTTCATTTTTGACTGCTTCCAATTTTCCTTGATTCATATTTTGTACAAAAAGGTCTATATTTAGAATAGACTATAAAAATGGTCTACCTAATGAGCTTAGCTCAAGAGGGCACCCAAGGTTAACAAAATGAGGTCTACACATGTTGTCAGTTGAAGTCCTTACATAGCAAGGTCCTTTAAACAGGTCCATTCTGAAAAGTCATTCACTTGTTTATAATCTCTGCTTCTCTCTAACCAAAGTCTGGTAAAGTCTAAACGAAATCCTTCCATCCTAGGATATATATATATATGACTTTGCAATCGGAATTTAGGAACAAAGAAGTAATTTGTGGTCATTACCTCCTCCAATTAATGATTGGCATTGTCTGTCAAATGACTGACATTTTCCATCAAAGCATAAGGCATCACCGGAATCGCAACTTTCTCCATTACGTGCATAAGTGTCCTGCATACAGAAACTACTAGATCCATTGCAATATTCAGGAAAATCACATTGATCATCAATTTGTTCTCTGCACAGCTCACCAGCTTGTTTTAACTAGGCGGAAAAGAAATATTAAAAATTATCACATATCAATAATATATGTTTTATTATTTAGTCTATAAGTAAATGATTAACTATCTTATTTACTCTTTACATTTCCATTTTTCTTTGCTGCTGACAGCAATAAGAAAGCTTAAAAGTTACTGTTAACTACTTAGCACTGCATAGAGATTTATGTAATTAAATTTACTGTGGAGAAAGGAGTGAATAACACTTATGAAAGAAGTTAGATGCTCAAAAATAAGAGTATTATAAAAGAAACAGGAAAGGCCAAATGGAGGTAAAAGATTAGTATTAAAATTACTTGCAACTCATCTAAGACTATGCTTACGTAGGCATCCTCTGGTTTCTCTACATGCTGTTCTTTAGCAGAAGTCAACAACTACTTACCACAAGGGGGGAACTCCAATATATTGTTACACTATGTATGTAGTGTAAGAATACATAGAATAAATAGTGTATTTCAAATACTACAATGTAAACAAATTAAAAATTAACTTCCCTAAATCATAGCTCTGATCTCTTTAGCAGTTCATGTTTACCTTAGAAATTGTTGGTGTCTCTAACTAGGTAGCTGTTTTTTCTCAAGAAAAACTTAACTACAATTTCTGAAACCCCTCTTTTCTAAACCTAAATCCAGATTCCTCATAATTGTCATCACTGTCAATGTCCAGTAGCATAAATTTGTACTAGGTTTTAAAGGGTTGTTTGTTTGTTTTTTGGTTTTAAAAGACATTCACCTCTCTCTCTATATATATATATATTTGCTGTCTTTAGCAAAACTTGGCTTGAATTGTCAAAGTGATGAGTGATAAAACAAAATACAATATTTACTATTGTTACCTAAGCTTATAGAGTTAACTTTCAAATATAGATTAATGTTCAAAACCATTTCCTTAAAAAATACATTAAATATCCTTAAAACTTTTACTACTGGCTTATTAACCCCCAATTAAAATACTAAGATTTTACACGTGCTCATTTTGTACTTGTGTAAGACTACTGCTTTTAGCATTTTGAAAATTATACTTTCTCAGTAAGAGAAGCTATTCTTCCCAGATATATTAGTAGACTTTCCTGCTCAAACCAATTAAGTCACGTTATTTGCAAAGTACACTTGACAGACTCACCTTGTATTTTAAATATTTCTTACTTTGCCTTTCATTTTGAATAATAAATGACTGCAAACTTGTAGTTGTACTGGCTCTCTTTTTCTGAGTTATTTTTCCTGTTCCTAGCTTTGGCTCTGATTCTTGCCTAGGCCCTTAATCCATCCAAGACTTGTGTAATTTGTTTCCAGGACTCTGTCATTTTCTGTAACTGAACCCAAGATGGCTAGAATCATGTCTTGCTTCTGACAGAAGCCAAAATCACACAGTTAGACGTTGTTGTTGTTGTTAGGTGCTATGCAGTTGGTTTTAGCTCATAGCAACCCTGTGAACAACAGAATGAAATACTGACTGGTCCTGTTTCCCCTACACTTGTTTCTAGGTTTGCACCCATTGACTCTGGTCCTTTCTCAATCCATCTCACTGAGAGTTTTCCTCTTTCACCGATCCTCTACTCTCCCGCCCATGATAACTTTTTCCCCCCAGGGCCTGGCTTCTCCTGAAAACGTGTCTAAAATATATGACACATAATTCTGCCATCTTCACTTCTAAGGAACATGATCCACTTTCAAGGAATATAATAAATGTGTTTACTCCAAGACAAATTTATTTGTTCTTCTGACAGCTCTTGGTGTTTTCAATATACTTTACCCAAACCATAATATAAATGCATTAATTCTTCTGCAATCTTCTTTCTTATTCATTGTCCAGCCTTCACATGTATGTGAGGCCATTGAAAATACAATGAGGTCCACCTTCGTACTCTGAGCCTGTTAACCTTCTGAAGACATTTGATGTAGGCATTGGCCTAGTCCATAGAGCATAAGTAAACATTTATCTGGTATTCTCTGCATTCAATCAATATCTATATCAAATCAGCAATGATATGCCCCACTACACACCTTTTTCTGAATCCAGTGTAAAATTCTGGCAGCTCACTATCAATGCAGCTGTTTATGAATCACCTTAAGAAAATTTTATTTGCGTGTAATAATAAGGCTTTGTGTCAACTTGGTTGGGGCAGAATCCTCAGTAATTGAACAGTTGAGATCTCCCATATGATGGGATGTACCATGAAATAATCAGCTCCATGATGTGAGCAGTCAAGCAGCGGTGGAACGCTTAGGGGAAAATGTCATCCCATACTCAAGTCCAAGCCCCAAGGCTGCTTCCTCAGGGTATGGCCTACTTCATATATAAGTAAATGCTTTTATGAGGAGAGCTTCTTCATTTCTTGCAGGTTTTTCTCCTGCATATGGCTCATTTATTGTGGTTATTTAGACTGGAACCAATAGGCTGCTATATTGCCTGCTGACCCTGGATCCATCAGAGCCTGCCATCTGACCTGCCAATGTAGATCCATTCAGCTCTGCTTCCACCAGTCATGGTCTTCCTTCTTCATCTCCCTGCTTTTCCTTCCTACTTCTTGGTTCTGCAATCCAGACAACTCTTTACGACATGAAAGGTCTGCACCATAGTATCTCATCCATAAACATGAGCCACTTTTTGGAGAAAATATATTTCTTTACATACACACCACTGATTTTGCTTCTCTAGAGAGCCCAGTCTAATAGAGTTTTATCCCAAAATATCCCTCAACTACAAAAAGTACAAGAAAATAAGCCTACAGTCGCCAAAAATAAAGAAGTAATAGACTTGGCAGAGAGAACATGTCTTCAAAATAACAACCAAGATCTCCTAAGCAACTACCAGAGAATTGCCAATAAGGGGATACCCTGCACTTCTTGGCAGTGAGATGTCAACTTAAAGCTAAACAAACTCAAGTTTATTGAAGTTGGAGCACAGCAAAGCCTGCTGACAGATATCCTTTTACCATTGAACAGTGGCATGAGCCACTTCAGAGAGTTCCACTTGGTCCCAGAACCACTGATGCTTTTCTGGCCCCCGAGGCAACCCAGCCAATCAAACTTCTTACCTCATTAGCCTCTGGGAGGTAGCTAATTATGCGAAAGCAGTTTGGTGCAGAATAATCTGTTTCCAAGCTTCACTTTGCACCATTTTTTTCACCTTCCTCCTTTCTCCAGTGCGCTCCCCTGCACATGTCCTACGCCCCCCAGGTCCCGGTGTACCAGAATCCCCGCCCAAGGCAATTGTATTTTTTAATATATTTTATTTTATTATTTTTTAATTTTTTTGTTCTATTATAATACTATTATTATATTTGTGGAGTGCTCTCACACTCCCTTTTCAAAAACCCACCCTACTGAGAAGGCCCATTGCCCCAGATGCAGTTGGTTAGAATCCAGGAGACCCATTCATGCAAGGGTTTCACCTCTCAGTGCACAGAACACACCCACACTCACATTGCCATAGCACTCTAACTTAGCACCCATACCCAGGTCACACCCAAATCTTTTATCTCTTTGGTCCCTCCTCTCCATGTTCATCCACCCATTGTCACTTTGTTATCTCTTTTTCCTTATGAAATATGTTTTCATTAAACACGTGAATTCTTATTACCCATCTTAGAATACATTTCTCCATTATTTTTACAAATTGGTTGATAATAAGGGAGCCACTTATCATCTTTATTACTTTTATTATTCTTGTTCTTCCCCACCCTCAGCTCTATTTTCTCACTTACCCATCTCTCTCTGCCCTCCTCCATTTCACCACTGTATATTTTCCAGATCTTATTAGGCTTCTTCCACGTTACCAAGCAGAGCCAACTACGTGTAACCCAGCAGCTCACCCACCATGAATAGCCATACTAAGATGCCAAGGAAACAGCAGTCAGCAGTAGTCAACCAAAACTATCAAGGGGAAAACAACAACAATGATAAACAACCCCAAATAAATGGAGTATGCTGAAAAGGAGGCCATGAAACTATCAGAAACAAAATTCATAAAAATGATGTTTAGGTCCTTTCTAGAGAACAATGGGGTAAAATGAAACACTGCATTTTTAAACAAAAAAATCCCTGTGAAAACAAACTGTGAGTTACAGAATTAGGCAAGATGGTAAAATCCCTGAAGAATATAATGAAAGTAAAAGAAAATTGAATCGGTGATCTTGAAGACAATCACTCTAACTATGATCAACAAGAGAAGTCATCAAAAAACCAAGGAGTCAGATGATAGCCTGAACAACGACCAATAGCTCATTAAGAAACAAAAATTATATATGGAGAAAATTGTATTAGAAATCACAGAATGAAAGTTCCCTAACATCAGAAAGGAACATAACTACCCACGAAGCTGAGAGAACACCAAACAGGACAGATCCCCAAAGAAACACATGCCACACTGTTGTCAAGCTCTCCAACTCCAAGAACAAGAGGCAGGCCCCGGGCAGCTGGAGGAAAAATAACAGTCACCGACAAAGGAAAACCAATAAGCAGAAACTCAAACGTCTCAGAAACTATGCAGGCAAGAAACAGTGGAGTGACGTATGCAAATTTCTGAAGGGAAAAAAAAAACCTAGCCAATCTGATCTTCATGTGGAAGCTCCGGTGAAAATTATTGCATTGGGGTGACTCTCCCAGCATTTGAAATACCAGTGACATAGCTTCCAGCATCACAGTAACACACAAGCAAATACAGTAGGACACAATGAAGACAGATGATGGATAAGTAAGTAAGATAGAGATGTGTAACTGCATCTCTACCATCAAGGCAATGCTGACTCATAGCAATCACATAGGACTGGGTAGAACTGCCACTATCAATTTCCAAGACCATAGCACTTTCCAAGAATAGAAAGCCCCATCTTTCTCCCGAGGGGTGACTTGCAATTTTGTACTGCTGATCTAGCAGGTAGCAGCATAATTTTAACCACTGTGCAACCAGGACTTCTTTTTAACTGTCATATTTAATGATAAATCATCTTTTTTCTTACTGATTATGACAATATACCATTTGTTTTCTAGGATTTTTTCCTGTATTAATGCCTCTGGTTTATTCCTTGCATGCATCTTTGTCTCCTTATACTTTTTTTTTACAGGGCACAATTTTTACTGCAAATATATATTGGGCAGTAGAATGTAGCAACTATGAATTCTTTTCCTTAACATGAAGATGGTTTTCTTTCTTTGTTCTCTTTTGCAGTTTAATTTCTTTAACCTTTTATCTCTGGTATTTTATGGACAATGTCTCTGATTATATATTTGTCTTATTTTTTTAATTGAATACTTTTACTGGGGGCTCTTACAGATCTTATCACAATCCATACATTCATCCATTGTGTCAAGCACATTTGTATGTATGTTGCTATCACCATTTTCACAGCATTTTCTTTCTACTTGAGCCCTTGGTATCAGCTCCTCATTTTCCCCTCCCTTACTGATTAAATTTTCTTTTTCATTCATTATATTCTTGAGGGCTTTTATTATGTTGTCTAATTCTGTATGTAACTTATAGTTTGTTTTCTGGGAATTCTTTTGGTTCAAAAATGTAGTTTCCCATTTTACCCTCATGAACACTTGGTAAATTATAGATCATTATTTTCATATCTTACATCATCCTCTGTCGCCCTTCACCCACTTTTCTGTTGTTCGTCCCTCTGAGAGAGGGTTATTTGTTGATCCTTGTGATAGATTTCCCCTTTCTCCCCCAACCTTCCGCTTATCCTCCTGGTATCTCTATTCTCATTATTGGTCCTGAAGGGTTTATCTGTCCTGGATTCTCTGACTGTGTGGGTTCTTTTCTGTAGCAGTGTACATGTTCTGGTCTAGTCAGACATGTAAGGTAGAATTGAGGTCATGATAGTGGGGGGGCAAGCATTAAAGAACTAGAGGAAAGTTGTATGTTTCATTGGTGCTATACTGCACCCTAACTGGCTTGTCTCTTCCTTGTGACCCTTCTGTAAGAGGATGTCCAATTGTCTACAGATGGGCTTTGGGTCTCTAGGCTCCCCCTCATTCACATTGGGTATGATTTTTTGTTCTGGGTCATAGGTGCCTGTACCTGATCCCATGGACACCTCATGGTCACACAGGCTGGTGTACTTCTTCCTTGTGGACTTTGTTGCTTCTCAGATAGATGGTCAATCGTTTATCTTCAAGCCTTTAAGACCTCAGATGCTATATCTTTTGATAACCTGGCACCATCAGCTTTCTTCACCACATATGCTTATGCATCCATTTTGTCTTCAGCAATCGTGTAGGGAAAGTGAGCACCACAGAATGCCGGATCATTAGAACAAAGTGTTCTTGTGTTGAGAGAGTATTTGAGTTGAGACCCAATGTCCATCTTCAACCTTAATACTTAACATGTATGTCTCAATACTTATCATCCAACTTAACGATGGCTACTATTAGTCACAGAAGTTCTGGTTTTAGTGAAATTGTTTAGATTATCTGTAATCACTTCTCATTTAATTTATTTTTTATTTTCTTTGTTTTTTTATGACGTGCTGTAAATTTGTAGAGGCCACATATTGAAAACTATTCAGAATGAGTTTCATTATTGCATCTAGACACTGTAATAACTAAAGAGTAAACTCATCCTTCTTATTTTTGCCAATTACTTTGTTCAAGACACGGTTTTCTTTTTCATCTGGACTCTACTCCTGGGTTTGTTTAAATGTTTTAGGAATTCTTTTAATGTTATCAACAGAGAGGGATAATAACAATAACCGAATACATTCCAAAGAAACTATTATTTATTCTATGTCAGGAAAATATTAAATGGATTTGACAACAAAAAAATAATCATTGAACATTCTAACCCTGAGTGAGGTGAGTGTAAAGAGGATAAATCCTTACGAAGATAATTTCAGGCATGTGTCTATTATAAAAGAATCCTAGAGATAACACTGAAAGATTCTAAAATAGGAAGTCACATTGGGAGAGAAAAAGCATAGGAAATTAGTCCATGACAGTCAACACACCACTGATTGCCACTGAGTAGCTATAATTTATAGTGACTCCCCCATCCCCCCAGACAAGGAAGAACTGGTCATTTGGCTGCCGAAAGTTGTAAATATTTCCCAGAGCAAAAAGCCTTACAGTTCTCCCACAGAACATTTGGAGGGTTCTATCTAATAATCTGGAGCCCTGATAGTATAATGGTTACACGTCGGCCTGCTAACCCATAAGGTCAGCTGTTCAAAACCACCAGTAGCTCCTCAGGAGGAAACCAGGGCTTTCTATTTCCCCCAAACTGTTGCAGTCTTGAAAACGTGCAGGGGTGGTTCTGCCCTGTTCTATAGGGTAGTTATCAGTTGTCATTGGCTCCATGGGATGGCATTGAGTAGTTTTTGTTCTGTTTTTTTTTTTTTTCTTTAACTAATGACCTGGTAGCAGACCAATCGCTAAGGAGAGTAAAGAAGTGTTAAAATTAGCAAATGGCCCGAAGTGTGAAAGTGGGTCCACTGGATGTAACAGAAAATGTTGAACATTTTTATCTTAGCTTCTTAGTGGTGCTCTAACAAGAATAGCACCATGAGTGGCTTTAATGGAGTCTTTGTTGAACTCTTCAACAGGCTACCAGGACAAATTCAGGACTCTGGCTGAAGGTGTAGCGGAGTTCAGTTGACGGCAGTGAGTTTGGGCTTGTTTGGGTCTGGCTTGAGGTGAGGGTTTCTCTGCTCTGTGAGAAGAGCCTTTTGTCTTTCAGCTTTTCCTCTTGGATTCCCTGGCAATTGCCAGGTGGCATCAGTCTTTCTCCATTTATGCTTCTTTGCTTTGGTACATAAATTGCTCTTTTTAATATTTTTTAAATGTTTGGCTTAAAACACTCCCGACACTTACACTGCCTCACTAACATGACAAAGACTGCTCTCAAAATGAGATCACTATCACAAGTATTACCCAACATCAACAACAACAACAAACCAAAACTCAGGGCCATCTAGTCCATCCGACCCACAGCAACCTATAGGACAGAGAAGAACTGTTCTCGAAGGTTTCTGAGCCTACAAATCCTTTCAGATATAGTTATATTGGCATATAGTTCACATATCACACAATCCAATAATTCAATCACATTAAGAGGAGTTATGCAATCATCAGCATCAGTCCATTTTAGAACATTCTCTTTTTTCTTGTAATCATTGTTGTTTGCTCCTCATTCCATCCCCAATCTCCTTGCCATGTCCTTAGGTAATTATTAATCCAGTTGCTGTCTCTATAGACTTACCTGTTCTAGATTCCGTATGCAGAAAAAATAGAAAAGAAATAAGAAACAACAAATCCAACAGTGATGACAAAATAAAATTGAGAAAAACGTCAATATAAATGAAACCAGAAAATATTAAATACTAGAACAAATTTTTAAATAGTCAAAAGGAATATCAAATGATAACGTGTAACATTTTAACCTAAATACATGTCATAGTCAAGACTCTAAAGCTTTATGGAAGACAGTTTCACTTTCTTCTGGGGAGCTACTGGTGACTTCTAACTGCTAATCTTATGGACAGTGATCTAACTCCTAACCCACTATATTACCAGGCCTCCATCCACAAGTAAGGATTTATAACTCACATTTTTCCAGGGACACAATTCAATCCACAAAAATTGTGCAGACATCCTTCCAGTGCCTTAAACAAGTATCAAGAAAAATTATCTTGGGCTAATATAAAATGCTTGTTACCTCTTACCTTGCAACTTTGTGAGCAGCATGTTCCAGAACCACATACTTTTTTTCTTTTCAACATACATGTTCTAGGATCACAGCAGGCTTTGTGTGTACAATTCTGTAAGCAAATGTGAAGTGTTACTTAATCAAATATAATTATATGTCATCAAATAAAACTGCAACATAAGACTTTAAAAATTGTGAAAATGTTACTAAAGTTACTGTGTTAGCCCAGGTAGACTAGAGAAATAAATCCAGGGAGACTCATATGTGTATAATAAATCGCTTTAGATACAAGATTAATTCTATATTAAGAACACATCCCAGACCAGTCCAGATCAAGCCCATAAGTCTGATATTAGCCCATATGTCCAATACCAATCTATAAATTCCTCTTCAGATTCATAAAACACATGCAAGGACACTGAATGCAGGAAGATCATAAGCCAGTGGGTAGAAAGTCTTGTGAATCCAGCAGTGGTAGAAGCATGTCAGTGCTGGTGTGGGTCTCCACATGGCTCCTCCAGTTCCAGGGCTCTAGTGTAGTTCCATGTGTCTTGTCATGAGGAAGATGAAGCAGAAAGTGTGAGTGTACCTGGCCTCCAGTGAGCTATTTATCTCTGTGGCGCCTCCAAATGAGGTCATCAAGCTGCGACCTGATTGACAGGCTAGACTCCACCTCTTCTCAAGCTGACACCAGATTATGTAACTTCCAAAGTCATAGTCTCAGAAATCTAATTTTTGGTATGAGATTTATAGAAGTCAAAATCTCATACAAAATTTTGTAAAAGAAATATGTTATTTTCACTACATAACACATCATTTGGTAAAGACTAACATGCTACCATGGAACCAAAAGGTAAAATATTATTATAAAAGTTCAAGAATATACACAAAAGAAATATTATTTTACGGTTACCAGGAATGGCAGAAGGAAAGAGAAAGTCATTAGCTTGTAGAAGTGAAGATATTCTGGTGCAGGAAAAGGCAAAACACAATATGGTACATTTTATGTTAAATAGATCTGGGACCACACCCTCTGTACTACTATATATATATATATATATATATATATATTAAATAATCACATTGCTATCAAGTTCACACTGGCTCACAGTGGCCCTAGTGCTTCTGTGGCTGTAAATCTTTACAGGAGGAGAGAGCCTCCTTTCTTTCTCACACAGAACTGCTGATGAGTTTGAACCACTAACCTTGCAGTTAGCGATGCAATGCTTACCTGATCTTGTCATCAGAGCTACTTCTATAGAGGTACATCTGTATATATGTCCATATTTTTTGTATGTGACATATGTATTTTCATATATATGAGAAAATAAAGGGGGCACACTTTTTAGATATAGCAAATACCTCAAGGCTTCAGCTATTAGACTTGAAGACTAAGGACCATCGTCTTGAGGATATCAAGACCAAGTAGCATAATATAGTTCATAAAGATAGGTTATAGATTACAGTTTTGTAAGTAACATCTGGAGTCTTAGAAGTTTGTAAGATACCATAATTGGTTTCTTCATATCTGCAGCACCCCAGGGTGAGGAAAAACAAAAGAATCAAGGAAGCAGTTAGGCCAAAGGGCCAATGCACCACATGCATCATAGCTTTCTCTAGCCTGAAACAAGAAGAATTAGATCATGTCTGGAACCACTACCTTCTACTCTATTTAGGTTACAATGGGAGAAAAATGCCAAGTGCCATTCAAATTAAAATAGAGAACATTTATCGGTCCTATAGAACCCGGAGAAACTATAGAGAATATAATCTAAGACATCCTTCTAACTTGAAACTGATACCAACCCTGGAGGCTACCTTTCAGTCAAATAACAGACTAATTTATAAAATAAACAACACTATCCACGAGGAATGTGCTCCTTAGAACAAGCAACTATATGAGTCTGAAAAGGCAACATTTTCTCAAAAGCAAAAATGTAAAGACAGGAAGGGGTAACAAAACTGAACAACTGGAAATAGGGAACTCAGGATGGAAATGGGGAGCAAGCTGACATAATATAGGCAACCAATATCCTGGAAAAATTTGTATGTGAATTACTTAATGGAAAAACAATTTTATTTTATATTTTTCTCATCACACTCAACATAAACTTATTGCCCCTTAACTTTCTCATCTTACCTTTAAAGTTCCTGCTGTCAATTTGATTCTATATAGATAATTTGTTAAAAGAATATTATGTTTAAGACAGGCCTATTTTACTAATTAAGTGAAACTATTTTCTGGTCAGCATATTACTGACAACCAGAAAGATGAATAACTTCATTTTGGAAAACGTACAACCACAATGCTCTTTAGCAGTGAAAACGCCTAGATTTTTTCTTTGATACTTTGGGCATATTAGGAAAGAGGAGACCTTGAAGAACATATAATTGATGAAATAGAAGGCCAGCAAAATAAGACCCACAGCAAGATGGATCTACACATGAGCTACGACAATGAGCCCAACTATAACAAAGATCATTAGGATGGTATGGAACCAGGGAACATTTCATTGTTGTAGATAGGATCACTATGAGTCCACTGTCCTGATGACTCCTAACAATGACAGAGGTAGTTTGATTTGAGCCTCGAGGCTTAATAATCTCAGGGCAATAGGTTCTAGGGTTCATTGAGCTGTAGTTGGTCAGAAGAATATGGATTCTATGAAATTCTGTTTTGCATTTCCTCTCTTTTGATTAGGAATGGGGAGAAATGATCCCTAAGAGACAGGGAGCCTACAATTTTAAAGCAGGTTTGAGTTAGTGTGCATTTAGATGTTATACACTTTGGCTGACTTCTAACCTAACATAAAGATAGGAGGCCGGCATGTACTGATTCCATACTTCTAGGGGTCCAAGGCAATATGCATATGAATGGAAGTTAGTCAAGGTGTGGATAAGAGACTACTGAGCTGGAATATTTTCAAAGGATGTGTGTTTGTTTGAATTTAATATGGATATTGAATGCTTCACATGCCTTATGTTCTTCAGTAGACCTACATGCGTTGTGGAAATGAATATTCTGTGTCTAAGTCCCCTCAGCCAATATTTGATTGCATAGGCTTAAAAAGAGCAGTAGGATTTATGTCCCCTCCACCCCCAATAAACTGTTGGTTTGAATATAGTTGCCCTGTGGTGGAGAGGGCAGGGATTTCCATTGGGTAGCTAATCACAATGCGAGTCTTAGGAAACAACCGCTGCTCTACCCGTGAAAGATGGTGCTTTCTGTTCCTGTAAGAATGTGTAGCTTTGGAAACCCACAGAGGTAGTTCTATCCTGTCCTATAGGTTCACTATGAATCATAATTGGCAGGAAACAGCAAGGCAGGTCACCAACATTCAGCCAGATAACAGGGTCCGACAGTACCCAGCTCAAGAAATTTAAGTTCCAATAGTGTGGTGAAGCAGGTGTTGAAGGAGCCTCAAATTACAGCGACACAGTCTATGGGTTAGGTGTCCCACCAGTAGTGTAGCTTGCAAATTGAGGCACAGAACAAGCAAGGCAGCACACACTGGTCCGATGATCAAAGAGCAAGAGATGAAAAGGCGAGGCTTGCCGAACCATTTACCTCTCCATCCTTCAATTAATCCCACATGTGTTCACTGTGTCACATACAATACTGCATTACTAGTTTAGTGATTTTTAAAAAGAGATTATGATATACAGGATTGAATTATCAAGTTTAATGAACTTAAGAACATTTCATCTTGTTTTGTATGATAAAAGCACCTTAACCCATTCTCCTCTTGAATTATATGCTATTGTTGCCACATATTTACTTTATACTTTACTCGCTGTGTTAGAGAAACAAATTCATAGACACTCATATGTGTACAAGAAAGAGCTTTATATACAAGAGCAGTTGAATATTGAGAAAATACCCCATCCCAGTCCAGATCAACTCCATAAGTCCAATACCAATCTATAAAGTCCTCTTCAGACTCACGAAACACATGCCAAATGCAGGAATCACAGGCCAGTGGGTGGAAGCGCTGACAGAGGTCTCCACATGGATTCTCTGGCTCCAGAACTCTAGTGTAGCTCCATGTGTCTTGTCCATGGAAATGTCTCACAGGGAATGAGTGTGTGTCCTGCCTCCAGGAAGCTATTTATCATCTTAGTGCTTCCAAATGAGGTCATCAAACTGTGACCTGATTGACAGGCTAAACTCCACTCTTTCACTCTTAAGTCTCAAACTGGCAACAGATTACGTAACTACCACAGTCACTAGATGTAATTTCATGATTATTTTATTCAATTCTCACTTATATACTTGTCTCTCAAGCTTATGTTTCTAATCTCATTTACATTTGAATTCAAACCTCCAGTTGCAATATTGAAAGATTCTATAGGTAAAATGATGAAAATGCAGGAAGCATCAAAAGAAGATGGGAGGAACGCATAGTCACCGTACCACAAAGAAGTAGTTGACATTCAATAATTTTAAGAGGTAGCCTATGATCAAGAACCATTGCTATTGAAGAAAGAAGTCTAAGCTGCACTGAAGGCATTACTGAAAACAAGTCTACAGGAACTGATGGAGTGCCCACTGAAATGTTTCAACAAGCTGATGAAGCACTGGAAGCACTCACTCATCTTTGCTAAAAAATTTGGAAGCCAGCTCCTCTCTGTCCCACCAAATGGAAGAGATCTATGTTTGTACCCAAAGAAAGGTGAACCAGCAGAATGTTCAAATTATAGAACAGTATCATTAATTTTACAGGAAAACAAGATTTTGCTGAAGCTCATGCAACAATGATGGCAGTAGTATATTGAGAGGGAACTGGCTAGAGCTGACCAGAGATTCAAGCCAGATTCAGAGGAGGATGTGGAAAAAGGACTTGAGACAAGAAGCAATCAAGAATTTACATTGAATTTGGTAAATCTGCTGCACAAGACCTCTTTAAAGTGCTGAAAATCAAAGACATTATTTTGAGAACTAAAGTGAACCTGACCCAAGCGTTGGTAATTTTAATTACTTCATTTGAAAGCTGGACATTGGATAAAAATAAAGAAAAATTGATGCATTTGAACTATGGTGCTAGTGACAAATATTGACAGTACGACGGACTACCAAAAAAATGAACACATCTTACTTGGAAGAAGTACAACCAGAATGTTCCTTAGAGGAAAGGGTTGTGAGATATTGTCTCACTTACTTTGGACATGTTAGGAGAGACCAGTCCCTGGAGAAGGACATCATGCTTAGTAAAAAAGAGGGGTAGAGAAAGAAAAAAGACCCCGACAAGATAAATTAACACAGTTGCTACAACAATGAGCTCAAACATAACAACTGTGAAGTTGGCACAAGACTGGGTTGTGTTTGACTCTGTTGTATGTAGGCTTCCTGTTAGTTGGAACTAACCGATGGTACCTATGCATACCAACAACATATACACATTTACCAATTATCTCTTCAAATCAAGCGAAACCCACTGCTAGGGAACCAAAACAGAGTACAAAGAGCAGAAATATCCCAGAGCTTTCTGAGGCTGTAAATCTTTATGGAAGGCTTGTGAGTTTAGATTTTCAGTCTTTTGGTAAGCAATCCTATACTTAATCCATTGTGACATCAGGGCTCCTTATCGCGTTAGCCATGTCAAAATAAGGTACAGCATCTATTTCTTTCTTCTCTCTCTCTCTCATTTGTTGTTGTTGTTTTGGAGGAGTTTTTTTTGCAAAACAAAATTAGCTGCTGTTTTTTTAGAAATGTGCTTTTTTTTTTTTTTTGAAATGTGCTTTTTAAAAAAGTTTTTGTCTTATATTTTATCATCCTAAATATAATTAACATAGGTAGTTTAATGGTACTTCTGACAATTCTGTTATCTTGAAATCTGATGATTGTTACTATTGATTTTTTTCCCTTACAATGTGCTGCCTCTTCATTCTTTTTATTATTATGGCATGCCATGCAGGGCTGCAGCAGTACGTTAACAGAAAGCTGCCTGAGGTTTAAGGCCAGATTTAGGAGAAGACTTGGAATAAGGGATAACATTGTTGATGTCAGATGGATCTGGGCTGAAAACAGTGAATATCAGAAAGATGTTTATTTCTGGGTATTTTTGTTTGTTTTTTTACTTTGCCAAGGCATTTGATTCTGTGGATCACAATAAAATATGAATAGACTTGAGAAGAATGGGAATTCCACACACTTAATTGTGCTCATGGGGCACTGGTACACGGATCAAAAGGCAGTTGTGTGAACTGAACCAGGAAATAATGGATGGCTTAAAATCAGGAAAAGTGTGTGTCATGGTTGTTTCCTCTAACCATACTTATTCATTTTTTTTATGCAGAGCAAATCATCAGAGAGGTTGGATACTATGAAGACGAATGTGGCATCAGATGTTTACAACTCAATGTAAAGAAAAGCAAAATTCTCACAACTAAACTAATAGGGAACATCATGATAAATGGAGAGAATATAAACTTGTCAAAGATTTTATCTTGTTGGATTCACAATCAATGCTCGTGGGAACAGCAACCAAGAGATCAAAAGAACAGCTGGATTAGATAAATCTGCTGCACAATCTCGCTTGAGAGTATTGAAAAAGCAAAGGTGTTACTCTGAAAACTTGGGTGCACCTGACACAAGCCATGGCATTTTCAGTGACCTCGTATGCATGTGAAAGTTGCACACTGAATGATGAAGACTGCAGAAGAATGGATGCCTTTCAATTAATAATTGAGGTACCATGATCGTCTAGCCTGGTTTTCTGGTATAATTTGACATTCAGCCAAGAATTTAAGTAGAGGTTATATTTAAATGTTAAAGTTCAAGCTCTCTTGTTTTGTTGTTTTTGCAAATTGAGGGTGGAGTGAGATACAGGTGGGTGTTAACCAAAATCACCATCAGTTCAAAATCACCAGCTGCTCCAAGGGATAAAGGAGAGGCTTTCTACTCCCATAAAAAACAGACAACAGAAAAGTGGGTGAAGGGAGATGGCAGACAGTGTAAGATATGACAAAATAATAATAATTTATAAATTATAAAGGGTGGCGAGGGAGGGGGAAAATGAGGAGCTGATATTAAGAGTTTAAGTAGAAAGAAAATGTTTTGAGAATGATGATGGCAACAAATGTACAAATGTGCTTGACACAATGGATGGATGTATGGATTGTGATAAGAATTGTCTGAGCCCCCAATAAAATGTTAAAAAAAACAAAAACCCCCAAACACCACAGTCTTTGGGACCTAGAATGATATTTCTATCTTGTCCCATTGGGTTACTGAATCAATCTGATGGAAGTGAGCTTGGTTTTGAGTCTAGCAGGTTCCACTTCATTACCCAGCAACTCTTCCACCTGAGGCTTTGAATTCTGACTTCTAAACAAGTCATGCTTTAATTTCCTGTGGCCAAAGTGTGCATCATTACACAAAGTTTCTCCAAAAAGATCATGAAATTCACAGGGTTCATTTGGTGTCCTTTTTTCATTCAAGGGTACATTTTTTTTCTAATACCATCCTCCTTGTCCCCTTTGGCCTGTTGGTCTATGCATAATTTAACAAGTATTCACACAGAGGTGACCATCAGAATTTAGGTGTCCCCTCATTCAAAATTTCCTACATTTCAGGTTTTACCCCTTAAATATCTAGTTGGTCACAGTCATAACTCTATTTTTTCATATCAAGCTAATAAATATATGGATTTGCACAACCATTCTATCCCACCATGACTCAGACTGCAAATTCCTACCTCCTCTTCCAGCTGCAGGTTTTAATGTGTAGGCTGTTCTGACTTTCTTTCTTTTTTTGTATGTTTTCCTGGACTGTGAAACCACTGTCTGTCTGTCCATCTATCTATCTAAGATTTAATGTTTATGCATCATATATATGTGTATTTCATATTTTACTGGTATCTCTGAAAGTTTTGCATGACTACTTCATTTGTTGTTATTGCCTCTGTTATCATCTTTCGTCTTTGTTCTAGTTTGAAAATAGTTCAATATTTTTATATTTTCTGCAGTGTTGGATTTAATCTCTCTATATTTGAAATTACTTTCACCTGTCAATAAAACATCTATACTAGCAAATAATGCATGTTGCTACCCTAGTAGTTATAGTATATAATCTTTAAATATTCTAATCTATTTTTGTAACTGCTTGTTATTAAATATATTTTTATTAAACTTGGCAGATGCTTTTTGTGGACACTATTAGCTTGGAGCTGAACTACTAAAGAAATTTAGAAGGCATTATTTAAGATCAAATATTATCTAAAGATGGTCTGGTCCCCATATTAAAAAATCAAATTAGAAGAATCAAAGGTGTCCATTTTCCCAAAGAAGAGCATGTTTTTCAAAGAGCTTTCTAACAGTCAAGTCCTGTCTTCTTTTCCACTTATTTTACACATGGAAACAATGATAACATATTTGGAAAAACAGTGTACTAACCTTTGCAGTGCCACAATCACATTCTTCACCAGGTTCCAACTTTCCATTGCCACACACTTTGCTTGATTGTTTATAAACTGGTGTATCAACTGAGTGATTCTGAAGACAGTTAAGGTTAGATTGTGCGATGATATACTTGAAGTTATCCAAACTGCAGGTGCTAAAATCCTTTACACCTCCAAAATGTCTAAAATAAAAATATATAGATATGATAAAAAATTATGAGTATATATCTCTTAATATCCCCAAATGATATCTTTGAGAGAGATTTAAAGAGCCTTATTATCTATAGAAAAAAACAAGTACACTTTTGAAAATGTTTATTTACATGTATTTATTTAAATATATTGCTAAGATGCTTCTACATAAAATTTAAGTTCCACAAAGAAAACTATTGTAATGAAAAGTAACATATAACAAAATCTTTGTCATTCACCCTGTTTTACACAAAGAAGATCGATTATGTATCTAATGTGCAAATTTTTAAAATCCTTTAAGTAACTGTCATTTATTCTCATTTATCTTTCAGATATCAAGAAATTGAATTTTTAAATTTTAGGTCTCTGCAGAACTTGTGGATCGCAGCCCAACGCGTAACCACCACTTCACCAGGACGCCTAGTATTTAATATACTTTCATTTACTTAGGAAATATGGTGGCCTGGTCGGTTAAACACCAGGCCGCTAGCCGAAAGCTCAAGGACATCAGCTGCTCCATGGGAGGCAGAGGAAGTGGCCTGCGCCCTTAAGTTCACAGCCTGGGCAACCCCCAGGGAGCACTCCTCTTCTGTCGCACAGGGACATGCTGAGTCGGCATCTGCTCCATTGTAGTGAGACGTAGTTTCCGTTTTTTAGGGGGGTGGGAATTGGAAGAAATCTTCAGGATCTATGACTTCACAAATAGTTATTAGAATTGACACTAAAAACACTACTCCTATAAGGAAATTTTGATAAACTGAATTTCATTAAAATCAAAATATTTTTCCATTGAGATCTGGTGCCTGCGATGAAAGAAAGACGCTATAAATGAATAGAAGATGTTTGGAAATAATGTATTTAACAAACATTAGTATCTGGTGTATCTCAAGAATGCCCAAGAACTCAAGAATTAAAAGAATCCAACTACAAAGTAGGTAAAACAAATAAAGATATGAAGATAAGGACAGTCTGGAAAGCATATTGCAACACTATTAGTCATTACCCTAAAAAAATAAATCAGTTGCCATCTAGTTAATTCAGATTCATAGTGATTTTGTAGGAAAGAGTAGAGCAGAGGGTGCACAAAGGTATCATCATTGGTAACATTAACAGAGTCACTGTGAGTCAGAATGGACTTGACAAGAGTAGATCTTTAATCTTCAAGGATGCATATTACTCTATCTTTCTCATGGATTATACTATATCATGGATGGTGATGGGTTCAAAGCATCAACCTTTCTGTAGGCAGTCAAATTCTTAACCACTCAACCACCAGTGTCCTTTAAGCTAATGCAAAATAAAACCATGAGATAACAGTATATACCTGTCAGCATCGATTATAAATAAAAATAAGTGTTAACAGTATATGCTTCTGAGGATGAAGACTACTAGGCAATTAATATATTGTTTAGGGGAAAGAAATAGTATAACAACAACAGGATAGGTTCAGACTATCCAATAATCATGTGTTTTGTTTTATGAGAAACTGAAAAAATATTTTCCAGAATGGTTCTATTATCTTTGTGTTAGTTTTTCATGGACTCATTTTCATTTCCACCAGCTTGAAGAATGTATATGCATAACATTATTTATTTTTAAAATCCTCTTTCAAAAAAATCAAAACAAAACAAACTCGCACCATCAGGAGGACTATGACTGAATGGCAACCCCCATGGGTCTCTGAGACTGTAACTCTTTACAGTCAAAGAAAGCTTCAAAATCCCTTTAACATCTTTCAAATCTATTTATATTTATTTTTGTTTTCCTGACCCCAGGTAATCTGCATTGTCCCTCTTCCACCTTTAATCAGTCTTGCTGATGGCTTAACAACTTTATCTATTTAAAGAAGAAACATTTTAATTACATTTATTTTGTTTTAGTCAGCTTTCAAGACCATTGATTTCTTCTTTTCCACTTCCTATAAGTTTAATCTAGTGTTCATATTCTAGTTGCATTATACAAAGATGTTTATTAATATACTCTCATTCTTAACTAGCATATTTATTCAAATCCATAAATACCACTTTTGAATAGTTTTTGCCACTTCCCACAAGTTCTGATAGATGATATTATCATTATTGTTTCACTAATAAAGTTTTCAGATTTTAATTGAGGGAAGAGATTTGTAGGGAAGAGATTTCATTACATATATGTTACTTTTCCAAATAATTTGGAATAGTTAGTTACCATTCATTATTAGTTTCTATATGGTCAGAACACATTTTTTATATGATTCCACTACTCTTAAATTATTGAGACTAGCTTTAAAGCTCAGAGAATAGTCTATTTTGATAAAAGTTCCATTTGTATATGGATAAATCTTTTACCATTATTAGGTATAAAGTGTTATCATTGCCAAACATATAAATTTAGGTGACAGAAATTCAAAAGTTCTCACTCCCCCCAACTAAAAAATGTTTAAACCTATAAGAAAAAAATACATATATTTAATAAGGAAAATGTCATACACTGCTTTTGGCATCATTGTACAAATTTCAGCTGAACAATGGCAGTTGTCAGTATTGCTGTCATAAGTTAATCCCAGGTTAAGGCCAAGTAGCTGCACAATAATAACAGTAAATGACTCCAAGGATAAGCCTTCTGAATACTAAATATAAGAAAAATAAACAGAAAACCAATTAGACAAGGATCAAATGTAGTTATAAAATGTTAAAAATTATTTATTAAGAAAATATTAGCATGTACAAATGCGCTTTACACAATTGATGTGTGTATGGATTGGGATAACAGTTGTATGAGCCCCTAATAAAATGTTAAAAAAAAAAGAAGAAAATATTAGCATATAAAAGTCATTTAAAATATTAATTCATCTAAGATTTATATACTATTCAATTATAAGGGAGTTATTTAAATATTTTAATCATAAACTTATTAAACTTATATCAAGAAGCAATTTTATATCAAGAAGCCATTCCAACCCAAACCAACTCAAGACCATAAATAAGTCCAATTGCAAACCAAAGCCCTGTAGACTCATGTAGCTGCAGGGAAATGATGTAGTAATATGAAGTAGAGTCTGGGGGTGCAGAGTTGCACGGATCAAAATCCTAAATGTAAAATCCAAAGCTATCAGGGTCATCAATGAGAAAATGGAGACAAATCTAAGTGCCCTGGCGCAGGGAATACCTGGGCTAGCACAGAAACAACAAAGGAAACACACATTCATGGAAGACAAAATAGATGAGTGGGACCTGTTAAAAATGAAACAGTCCATGAAAAGAGTAAAAAGCGAGCTCACAGACTGGGAAAAGATATTTAGTAATGACATAACAGAAAAGGTCTAATTAATTACAGTATTTTACAAGTCTTTAACAAGAAAAAAAAAACTAATAACCCTTTGAGAAGGTGGCAAAGTACTTGAACAGACTATTTACAAAGGATGATACTCAAATGGCTAATAAACACAAGAGGAAATGTTCCTGGTCACTACCCATCTAGGAAATGCAAGTCAAAACAACTGTGAGATACCACCTAACACCCATAACTGTAGCCCAATTTAAAAACAAAAACTGAGAACAACAAATGCTAGAGAGTGTGTAGTGAGATTGGAACCCTTATCCACTGCTGGTGCAATTGTAAACACATACAACCACTGTGGAAGGTGACACGGCAATATGTAATAGAGATGGTAATTGAAATTCCATATGATCCAGCAATACCAATACTGGGTATGTATCCAAAAGAAATAAGAGACAGAATACAAACAGATATTTCCTTCCTCGTGTTCATTGCAGCACAGGACACAATAGCAAGAAGCTGGAAACAGCCTAAATTCCTATCAGTAGAAGATTGGAATAATGGGGGGAAAAAAACCTCTGGTATATATACACAATGGAATACTACACGTCCCTAAAAAACAGCAATGAATGAAACCATGAAACACCTCAAGTTGTAGATGGATCTGAAGTTAGTCAAGCACAAAAGGACAAGTACTGTTTGAGTCCACTGCTATAGAAACAAGCAGCAGAGCAGGAACAGGCTTGGGTTTGTAGGGCATCCAGTCTTCTTGCTAGGGGGCTAGACAGCCTGGTGGAGAGTTTAACCGGTACCAATGAACCACCTGCTCTAGATAAGTATTTAGAAGGTCACTTGGCCAGAGGGCGCCTCACATCAGCTGGGAACAAATGGTCAAGGGAGGGGAAGGGGATGTTGTCAACTGAGTGGCTGCCATGTAAACCTATGACAAAGTCTCCCTGGACAGGGAAAGAACCCGGTCAGAGGGATGAGGGATACTTGATGGGGAAAACAATGCAGGAGAGGAGAACAGAACAAACACATCTCAAGGAACACAAATGCATGTCTATTGGTAGGAGTGACCTCCAGTTGGGGTGAAGAGTGACTGAAAATACTTGGGAGGACACTAGGGGCTGGGTGTCTTAGGTGGCATGCAACAAATGGGTCACATTGAACCCAGGCATAGGGGGGTATCCTGAGGACCCAGGCCGGGTGCTGTGGAATGCTAGGACACTGAATCCTGGATCTTCAAGAGACTCAGCATGCTCCAGAGGCTGCCATCAGTGAGATCCCATGCAGGAACTCTACTGGGTGAACTGGACTCTACTTCAGACACACTTGTAACCTGAGGACCTTAGTCAAAAAACACATGGTGTCTGAGGAAGCATAAGACGGTTGTACCAAGAGTAGTGAACTGTTGACAAGGGGAGAAACAAAGGTCTTGCTATACCAGTGTCCTATATGCTGTATTAAGATATGTATTATTCTGACAAACCTGTGATGGACATTCTGAATTATTTGTTTTTGTTTGTTCATATTAGGGTGTACCTCAGAGGTGCTATGTCATTGGGGGTCACCCTAATGAAGCTATTGTATGTTTTTAGGTAAATGACTCTCAGGATTGATGAACCTATAAGGACAGCAAATAGATAAGGGTTTCGTGAGGGAGCGTGGAATATGGGGAGCAGGTGGGAGGGGGTAAAATGCAGACAATGTCAAGGAATCCAGAAAGGAAAGGTATGCTTGGAAACTGATTATGCAAGCAATTATACAATTTTGCTTCACTTGATTGAGCTATGAAATGAGAGGAGATGTGTATTAAATCCCAAGTAATAATAAATTAAGAGGGGAAAAATAGATCCAGAAATGCATTTGAAGCTCTCACTAAACCCTAGCTCCAACTTAAGAACAATTAGTTCTTGGATTGTGGCCCTGCTCAATACTCGCCCTCAGGAAGGGATCACAGAAGATACAGTGCTGAAGAAAATGTTTGCAAATAATTTAGATGGTGCCTGGCTATCAGATAAAATTGCATCTGTGGTCTTAAAGGCTTGTCTCCAAACAAGCAGCCTTCTGCGTGAGATGTCAACCAAGCCCACATGTAAGAAACACCATCAACAGTCACCAAAGAATTGGAAATCATACAATCCAAAGTGGAAGGAGGGATCAGGATCAGAGCCTAAATTGCGAGAATCTGGTGTGCAGAGGTCACAGTAGAAGCCCAGGATTCATTGGTGGAACTACAGAAGAAATAAGCCCCCGGGAACTCCCTGGACTATAATGCAGGGATGGGAGGAAAGTGGTTACTAAACAGGGTGCATTGGAGAGAGGAGGAGAGAAGATCAAAGACATAGATCTGACTTGAACAGTCCTATTTACTTTGTCTTTAAATCCCTCCTATGATGCATCTGGACCTGAACTGGTTTCTAAAATTTTCTGTATTTTTGGTTTTTATTGTCAGTTTGTTTTTTGTTTGTTCATATTAGGGTGTATATCTCAGAGGTGCTATGTCATTTGGAGGCCACCCTCTTGAAGTTGTGTTATATACTTTTCTGTTTTTCAGGATGTGAAAACCAGGATTGATGAGCCTACAGAGACAACAAGTAGAATGTGGGTTTCAGGGGGAAAGGGTGCAGTGGTGGGGGGTGTATAAAAGGGAGCTGATGTCAAGGAGTGCAAGAAACAAAAGAATGCTTGAAAAGTGATTGTGGTAGCAATTGTACAATTCTACTTGACATAAGTGAGCTATGGAAGGATATATGTATTAACTCCCAACTAATAATAAATTAATAAAGAAAGAAAGAAGTAATTTTATATAAGAAGCCATGCCAGCCCAGTCCAACTCAAGTCCATAAATAAGTCCAATGCAAACTGGAGCCCTCTTTAGACTCATGTAGCTTCGGGACAATGACGTAAAAATATGAAGTGGAGGCTGGAAGGTATGGGGTGGGGCGGCAGACTTGCATGGCAGGGTTCCAACCACTCTCAGGGTTGGCAGCCCACATGCAGCCACTCCTGGAGGCAGACACAGTATTCCAGCAAGCGGGAAGGTGGAGGGGCAGAATGAGGACGAGAAACTCCCGTTTTCTTTCGTATGCAAAGGAAACACATTCTGAGAGGCTGCAATCAGGCTCTGACCTGATGGAGGGGTTGGAGCCCATCCCTTCATAAATGCAAGTTCAAATAAAACCATCAGTGTGTGTTTTAGTTATAGCCTCTCATCATACTTATTCAGTCTGTTTGCTGAGCAAACAATCAGAGAAGATGGATTATTTGAAAAAGAATAAGGAAAAAAAATTTAAAAAAAAGAAGGTATCAGGATTAGAGACTTATTAACAACCTGCAGCATGACACAACCACGCTTGCTCAAAGTGAGGAGGACTGGAAGCACTTGCTGATGAAGATCAGATTGCAGTCTTCACTGTGGATTACAACTCCATGAAAAGAAAACAAAATTTCTCACCAGTGGACCGATAGGGAACATCATTAAAAAATCGAAGTTGTGTATGGATTTGGTCTTGATTGGGTCCACAGTCAATGCTCATGGAAGCAACAGTCAACAAAATCAAACAATGCAATGCATTGGGTAAATCTGCTGCACAAGATCTCTTTAAAAGTTGAGGAGCAACAATAATATTTTAAAGTCTAAGATGTGGCTGGCCCAAGCCATGGCATTTTCAATTGCCTCATGTGCATGTGAAACTTGGATATTGAATAAGAAAAAACAAAGAAGAATAGAAGCATTTAAATTATGGTGCTACCAACAAATATTGAAAGTACCATGGAGTGCCAAAGGAAGACACAAATCTATCTTGGAAGAAGTACAGCCAGAATGCTCTTTTGAAGTGATGATGGCAAAACGTGTGTCATATCCTTTGGACCTGTTATCTGAAGAGATTGGTCCCTGGAAAAAGACGTAATGATCGGTAAAGTAGAAGGTCAGTGAAAAAGAGGACTCTCAACAAGATGGACGGACACAGTGACTGCAACAATGAGCTCAAGTACAGGAAAGATCGTGCTAAGCACTTCTCCAAAGTAGCATAAGCTGGAGATCAGACACTTTTATCCCGAGGCCTAACCACTAAATGAGCAGGCCTGTTTTACGATATATTTGGTTTCACAACTGCATCCTGTTTCTCAGCTGTAGTGTAGTAGGTGCTAGTTGCCTCTATTAACTAAGTCCTTTTCACTCTCTTATATCTGATATGACTGTGTAAGTTAACTCATTATCTGTTCTAAATACCTCCTGCTTAAAAACCTATTGTAGGCTGAGTTTTATAACTTTTCCTAAGTGAAAATTTTATCAGAAAAAGAAACTAAACAATGCAAAATGCTAAGAAACAGAATTAATGCACCAGAGTGCCAGGGAGACCGAATTTTAAGTGAAGAATAATAAATTTGCAGGGAAAACAGGATGTTGAGCCCATAAAGCAATAACAAGCACTTAGTAAGAAGAAGCCAGTGGAGATGAGATGCTTATGAAAAGATGAAGGAAATCAGACAAGAAAGCATCAAGAAGTGAAAAATAATAAGGAAAAATTAAGCTAAGTACATTAAAGTAAAATTAATTTTTATCAAAGAGGTAGAAAAGGCATCAAGTGAAATGTAATCTCTACCCACGTGGTTGAAAAGAGAATCAATCTCCCGAAAAAGAAATGAAAAAAAAAAACCCATAGAGATGAACACCTAAAATAAAACGAAAACCCAAACTCATTCCATGGAGTCAATGCTGACTCATAGCAACCTCCTGTGTGTTTCTGAGACTGTAACTGTTTACAGCAGAAGAACGCCCAGTCTTTCTACTGAGGAGCTGCTGGTGGGTTCCACCTGCTGACCATGCGGATTGCAGCCTAGTGAATAACCACGACAGCACCAGCATTAAATAGAAGTTCCTGGATATAAGAACATACACATCCGTGAAGTGTAAAAGAACAAGGGTACATAACATACTCTTTAATAATTTTAAAAACTTTATTTTTAAAAACATATGACAGTAAAATGAAGTTATTCTTGACATATAAGAACTGACAGGGGAATGGAAAAGATTTTGAAATGGTATAACAAAATAAATAAACAGACAAACCCAGAATTATGTACAGGAGAAAAGGCAGAATAAATAAAACACCAACTTTACTTTGAAGAATCTAAGAACTGCATAAAAAAGATAACAAGGAAGAAAAGGGATACTAAGTTACTTATTTTGCCCAGAAGACCATATATATGAAAACAGGACAAATAAAATGAAAATAAAGTAGTTGTAAATATGAGAATAGCAATCCAATGTACAAATGTGAAACCTACACAAGAAAATAAGATATATCCAATAGATGACAGGAAATAGAAAAAGGAGATAGCTAATATGAAATTAATCAATAAATATCAAATATGACAGGATAAAACACATTGAAATAATAGAACACATTGACATGCTCTAGGTTCTTTGTGCTGGGCTCCCAGGCGCCGGACCCCAACTCGTCAGTATCCTATCCCGCAGCAAGCAGCGATTACCCCAGGCTGCTGTCTAAAAGTGGTCATAATCCCAGACTCAAAGAGAGCCTCTGAAAGCTAGTCACAAGTCCCCACACCAGAGCTCCCTGTGCTGTTAGCTACCTTGGGCTCATAGCCGAAGGGTCAGCATGGGTAGCCATAGATTTGCTGTAATTGAACAGACATCAGGAAATTTCCCTGAGTCAGATCACAGTGTGGCAGAGCACAAAGGGTAGCCATAGGGGCGTGGGGAGCGGGAGGATGCGGGGGGAGGTGTCAGCATGACAGCCCTGAAATCAGGACACCCACAAGCCCAATATAAAAAAGAGAATAAATACTTTCTCAGTAATAACTTCAAATCCCAGGCTCATTATTTAACTCCAAGACAAACCTGCAGAACAGGTCCTTTAGTATACGTTAACATAATAAGGGAGCCAGAGCTAAGGAATGCCAGAAGTTAGCTACAGAGCCAGGAGGCTTTCAACATAACAAAAATATCCTCTGGAGCCAACATCAGTCTCACTGAGCACAGATGGAGAGCCCATAGCCAGGGGCCCAATTTAATTTAATTCAATTCCAGTTAGCTAGGGAAAAAAACCTCTGAGCTACTGGGGCATCTGCGGTCTTGGCACAAGCTAGGGCAACTCCTCAAGCCCAACGTGGGGAGCTACTGTCCGCCCTCAGTGGTCCTACACGCAGCGGGGGAGGTCCTACATGTCCTTTGCATGGCTGGGGGATCCCTCACTTTCCTGGGACCCTACACGTGGCTGAGGGAACTGTCCCCCACCTGCTGCAGTGCTGCATACAGCAAAAAGCAGCTATACCAGTCATCTCCACTGCAGGAACATCTGCCTGGCCTCCCCTGTTATCTTGCCTATGAAGGTAATGCCACCCAGCATCTGTAGGACCCTACATCAAGCTGGCACACCATATGCTACCACCTTGAGGCAGGATTGGAATTCCTCCAGCCCCACTGTCAGGCAATCGGGGCTCAGCTGTCTCCTTACTTTCTAAGTTCTTTATTCTCTCTCCCTTCTCTCTTTCCAATTGCAGTCAGTCTTTTTTTTTTTTCTCTTTCTTCTTCTCTCCCTCTCTTTCTTTTCACACACCACTGCTGACTTCCAGGCCACTACTCTCCGCCTAGAGTAACTCCACCCAAACAGCACGGGAGCTACAGCCTGCCCTCTGCGGGAGTGCTGCACACTGCACAAGGCAGCTGCGACAGCCCTCTCCAGTGCTCCACGCTGCTGAGGAAACCTCTGCCTGAGCTCCACAGTGATCTGGCCAACTAGGACAATTCCACCCAGCACCCGTGGGAGCCTACACCAAAAGGGCACACCCACCCGCCACCTTGGGGCAGGGTTTCAACCACTCCAACCCCACAGGGATCAGCTATCTCTTTATTCTTTATTTTTTCCTTCTCTCTTTCTTCCCTTTTCCCCACCACAGTCAGTCTCAGAGAGCGTAGTTGTGACTTTGTTCTTCTTTCTTTCTTTTCTATTTCTTTCTTCTGTTTTTTCTTTTGTTTTTCTCTCTTCTCCCTCTCTCTCCTTCCACATGCCACTGCTGGCTTCCAGCCCACCTACCCTTTGTTTGGGAAGGTCCACCCACCTACTGGGGAGAGCTCCAGCCTTCCCCATGACAGTGCTGCACACTGCATGAGGCAGTGCTGCACATGGCATGACACAGGGCTCAGCTATATATTTATTTATGTATGTATTTATTTTATTTTCTTCTTCTTTCCCTTTTTATTCTTTTTCCTCTTCTTCTATCACTTCTCTGTTCCCCACCACAGTCTCAGGAGGCTCAGTTCTTCTTTATTGTTGTTTTCTTTTGTTGGTTTTTGTCTGTGTGTGCTAGTTTGTTTTCATTTTTGTTCTTGTCTTTGTTTTCTCCTTTCTCTCTCTTTCTTCTTTCCCCCCTCTCTTTCCTTTCACCAGCCAGTACTGGCCTCCAGCTCACTCCCCTCCACTTAGGGCAACTCTGACTGCCCAGTTGGGGGAGCTCTTGCCCACACTTGTTGGCTTTACACACAGCTGGGGAAATCACGCCCGCCCTCCACCCAAAATGCCTGGGGGATCTCCCCTTCAAGCGCTGGGGGAACTCCCACCTACACCCCAAGGTCCTACAAATGACTGGGGGAACACCTGCCCGCCATTTGTGGTGCTCCACACTGCTGCTGGAACATCTGCCCAACTGCCACGGCAATCTATCCGACTAGGGTAATTTCGCCTGCCATCCATGGTGATCTGTACCAAGGAGGGCACACCCTCCCACCCTCTGCAGCAATCCAGTTGCAGATGGCAATTGCACATGCAGTCACAGGTGCTCCAAGCCCTGTGGGACACACCACCACAGCATCCTGGGAGATCAGCCAGTAAAACACCATCTTTGTGGGCCCACAACAACCCAACCAGTGTCCCATGAGAGGACTATCCAACTCACATTTTATAATGGAATACTGGTTGGCTAATATAAGAGTGAAACCACAGGAAGATACAGCAGTAGCCTGACCCCACCACCACCACCACCCTCAGTGCAGCTACCTGCAGGTAGTTTGAAGAAGCAGTCATATGAGTCCACCAAAGAGTGAGCCTAGTGCTCTTCGACTCTTTAGAAGATGGTGCCAGACTCCTCTAAAGCAACACGTAAACAGCAACCAGCCTAACAGTCTCAACGAAAAAGCAGGAGAAACAGAAGATAATGCCATAAGAAGTCATGAACCTAACAACGTGCATAGAAGAAGCAGACATTGACCTGTCCCAGAAAGAAATCTTCAGAATGCTGATTGGAGTCATGCAGGATATGAGGGAAGCAATACAGAAAAAAAGGATGAAATGAGAGAGGAGATAAAGGCCACACACCAAAGGGAAATACAAGACCTAAGGGATGAAATAACAAATTCAGTAGCAAATTAACAGACTTTGCCAACAGAGGGCGACAAAGAGGAAACAGCCCCCAAATCAGCATTAGCTCAATGGTGGAAAGAAAGCAAGAAGGAACCACACACATACTCATTGTGACTCTATCACAGATAGCATTGCACTCCTAGATAGAGCTTGACATATCCTTTTGGACAATTGTGCCCAATCTGACCCGATCAGATTGGGGCAAACACTAAGGGCATGCAACAGAGCAGCAAGGGGAACAAAGTGATGAAATCTCCAGGGAATACCAAAAATAGACTTTGCCAAGTATTTAGTCTTGCTTGGATCCACAATCAGTGCTCATGAAAGCAGCACTCGAGATCAAAGCATAAATGATATTGGATAAATTTGTTTTAAAATATTAATATTAAAAAATATTAAAAGTACAATGGACAGCCACAAATCTGTCTTTGAAAAAGTATAGCTATCATACTCATTCAGAGGAAGGTTGGTGAGACTTCATCTCTTATACTTTGGACATGGTGTTAGGAGAGACTGATCCCTGGCAAAGGAAATCATGCTTGGTAAAGTGGAGGGGCAGCAAAAACGGGGGGAAACCACTTACAAAGTGGATCAACAAAGTGGCTACAACAATGAGCTCAAACATAAGAATGATTGCAAAGATTGTGCAAGACTAGGTTTAACCACCGTACCACGGGGGCTGCAGATATTTCAGGCATCTATGAGTTAGAACCAACACGACAACACCTAACAACAAAAATAGCCAAAGGATCCCTGGCAACTCTTGGCTAGTAACCATAAGTTGTCAGTTTGTGTCCTCTCAGCCGCTTTGTGGGAGAAAGAACTGGCCATCTGATTCCATAAAGCTTACAACCAAGGAAACCTATAGACTTCTACACAGTTGCTGTCTGACAGAATCATTTCACTGACACACAACAACAGAAAATAAAAACCCTAACAAACCTTCCATGACACATAAATTCCAACTCTTAGATTTTCTAAGAGTACAAAACTTTACAGAACAGACTGACACATCTTTTTCTGGTGGAGCAGCTGGTGTCTATGAACCTCTGACCTACCAGTTAGTTGTCAGAGTCTTTAACCATTACACCACTAGGGCTCCTCAACAAAGAAAGCCAAGGCACCATTGGACAGGGGGACAAAAGGACTGTTTACATGATATTAAAGTATAGTATTGGTGTAAGGATGCACCAAAATAAATATAAAACCTGTAAACAAATACAAGAAACAGATGAGGGAGCTTGACAAAGTTTGTAAAACGATGCTATTATCTTTTGATTCCATTTTCCACAACCTTTTTCAAAACACCCTCATATAAATGGTTACTTCATTTATGATAAAAATGATTCTGTAGGTAGCAAATCAGGTTCTCAATAAATGGTACTAGATTAATGGGATATCTGTATGGAAAAAATTCATTTAGAGCTCTACTCACATATATAAATGAAATATGATTTAAACGGGGGTAGCTTTGTGTGTGAAAGATAAAAGCAATGATCTCCCCTGGATATACATAGGAAAACACCGTATTACCTCAAGAAAAAATATGTTTTTAAGTAGACAAACATTATCAATGATAAGACCAATAGCAGTTTATGAAGTGGCAGTGGAAAATTCACAGAATACCTTCAAGAATGAATGAGAGATTATTTGAGGGACTCTTTTCTGATATTTGTCTGGTAATATATTAAAAGATAACCATAAATGGATCAGAACACCTTTGCAGTACATTAAAACCTTTTATGAGAAAAGTAATCATTTTTATTATGTACATGTAGGCATAGAGAAATTACAAAATGATGTTAATAGCCAAACAATTTGGGCTAGATTCAACTCACTAATTAGGTAAATTGAGGAGACACTACTTTTAACTAGGGTCTCAAACAAACTCACTGCCATTTAGTTAATGCTGCCTCATAGACCCCTGTGGGTTTCTGAGACTATAACTGTTTATGGGAGTAGACTGCCCAGTTTTTCTCCCATGGAGCTGCTGGTGGTTTTGAACTTTCTATTTTGAGGATTGCAGCCAAACACATAAACACTACACCATCAGGGTTCCTTTCAGTAGGGTGCTTATTTTTAGTAAGTAAGTAAGTTTGGGTTCTGTATCAAAAGCAATTGTAGGATAATTATATCCATAAGCTTTCCCAAGTAACCCATATAATAATGATGACATTTTAAAAATCAGATTCTATGTTCTTTTTTACCTTTTTTACACAGAACAACAAGTAAATCAGTTTGAAAACAATGCAGATTTATTTTAAGGTACTCTTTAGTTCATTATCCTCTCCTGATTTTGATATATCTTGAAATAGACTTTATTCTCAATAATAGAGATTATCTCATGAACATCTTTATTATTGTTTCTTCCCTATCACAATCTGCTCTGCTATTTCCAAACAAATGATTAAAAACCGAATATGATAATTGATGTTTAAAAGAGAAAAATCAATGTTATTTAATTAAAATGTATGACATACACCAAATATTAAATTAGACAGAAATCTGGGTAGATAATACATTTAATAATTAACCTAATATCACACTGGTTATAAAGATTGATGCATAGCATACTTGTGTTCAAATATTTAAAATTTGACTTATAATATACCATCATGATTGCTTGAATTTTCAAATGTTCCATTTGTTTTTAAAGCCACGCCTAATTTAATATTTTCTCCAAATCAGCAATAGAAAAAATTATAAAAAGAGCAATAAATAATATATTTCTTCATGATTTAAAATATCGATATTTAAATTATGAATGGATATTTGAAACATGAACATTGTAAGAGCAAACTAGATAAGAATGACCTACCAAAGCAACTCCTTTGGCATAATTCATGTCACAGAATTTTCCAGGAAAGGTAGTTCCCATAAAACTAGGATATTTTCTAAAGCTAGAAAATAAAAATGATTTTAGAGGGCATTTTAGAGTGGTATAATAAACAAAAATAATTTTCATTAACAGCAAACAATGGCTGTGTCCAAATCACCGTGCATTATATTATTTAGGTGTGTTTTTTTTCCTAATAACTTTAATATTGAAGTTATTTCATTAGCTTTTTATTAATTTTGAACTTTATAAATATCAAGAAATATAAAAGGATGATGCCTAAGCGTTTATGCAAAGTGCCATTGCACTTATACTAATCCTAATGCTGAACTGTCCCTCAGCATTTTGCTAATGCTAAGCTACTGCTGATTCCTTTAGAAGACAAGATTAACATACCTCCTTCTAAGGTGCAGAAACTGAGTTAACAATACCTGCAGCTAGAATGCAAATGCACCCAGAATGTAAATGCAACCCTCTGAGCTAACAGAACAGCTGGAAAACCAGAAGGCCTATCTAACAGGACAGATTTCTCTGGAAGACCCTTTCGCAAAGCCTTGTCTATAAACATCCCTTAACCTGTTTCTTGAGGAAGCAGATTTTGCTAAACACAGCCAACTCTGTCTTCCTAGGTATTAGTACTTAACAAATTAGTACTTACCAAATATTCTCATTCTCCCTTCTGCCCTTACTAGACCAGTCTGCCCTAATCATCCACTTTGCATAAAAAACTCTTTCTACATTGGTAACTTGATGACTTATTGATTCATATCTTCACTAAAAAAATGAATAGATTTTTCTATAAATCAGAGTTTAGATATTGCAATAATTCAAAATATTAACTTATAGGAAATTTATAATGTAAGAATTAACTGGATAAAAGACCAAAAATATAAATAAAATAACAAGTACAAGATTTGTAAGCCAAGAAAAATCAAATAAATTGTACTGCTCATAATTAAATTATTTTTATTTCAATAACTTTTTAATGTAATTTTACTTATAGCTGGTAATTTCAAGCTCATAACACATGCCAGACATTAACTTCTACCAAAACAGTATATTCCATTGTGTTCATTATTTCTTACAATATAAGGCATGTTAAATAAATGCTTATTTTAACTTATTGCATATTACATAATTTAGGGCTATTCTTCTATTGCTATTCAAATACAGAATATTATACTTACGAAAACAAAAATGTACTATGGTGAGGTTGAAGATCAAGATATTTGTGTTCCCATTCTAACAACCTATGTAATACATGATCAGGATGCCCAGTAGTAGGAATTTGGTTTTTATTTGACCAGATTTCTATGGAAGATATTATAACAGTGAGTTTTAACTGGGTTAACATCTAAGAAAAAAAGATAAATGAAAAATTTTAAGGATATATGAATATTACATTAAACTTTTCCAGAATATATATAAGAACATTCAATTTGGTATATGGAAACTTTCAGAACACCCAAATTCTATATACATAATTTCATATTAACTCTATTTTTATAAAATATATAAAAAAGTATTTTTCTAAAACTTACTGCGTTAACAAGGCCAATTATCAGAATAACCTTCTGTGTCACAACCTTTATGTCAGAGCCCATATAATCAAACTGAAAAAGATAAATTGTTTTTTTTAATTAATATGTCATTAATATTGAATCATGTATTTTTACTTATATAATACCCTATATTCTAGTATAACCATAAGAATATATATCATTTCAGTAAACAAATAATGAATTTGGTAAATAAATAATGGTGAATTAATAATAACATTTAATCACATGGTTTTAAGCAATGTTTAATTCACTCAATTAGTAGTACAATTTATAAAAATTGAATCATACACTTAAAATATTTTATTTAAAAATATTTTTTTCTTTTTTAAATCAATTTATTGGG